>NC_053023.1:198242984-198612172 GCF_003073215.2 Triticum urartu
AAAAAAAAAGTAATACTAAAGGACTCCAAAAATCCTGAAATAAATTTTCACGGTCTTCTAATAATATTGCGGACAAAGCGAACTTTTATTTAGACCTCTAATGCAATTTTGAGAAAATGCATATTTTTCCTAATTCAAATAAAGTTGCAATAAAATCCAAATAAAATATCTTATTTGATTTTAATATTTTCCTCTAATTTTCCTTTATTTTGGAGAAGTCATATTATCTCCTCTCATATATTTTAATTAGAAATATTTTTGGAGAGGAAAACTAATTAAAACCAAATGATCCTCTTTTCAAAATTTGAGGGAACTCAAATATGAAAATAACAAAATTCCCAACTCTCTTCGTGGGTCCTTGAGTTGCTTAGAATTGCAAGGATTCGTGAAACGGAAATGTAGTAAAATATGATATGCATGAATGACCTATGTATAACATTCCAAATTGAAAATTTGGGATGTTACAAACCTACCCCCCTTAAGATGAATCTCGCCCTCGAGATTCGGGTTGGCTAGAAAATAGGTGTGGGTGGTCTTTGCTAGATCATCTTCTCGTTCCTAGGTGGCTTCATCCTCGGTATGGTGGCTCCACTGGACTTTGCAAAACTTGATAACCTTGCTGCGAGTAACTCGGCTGGCAAACTCAAGAATCTTAACAGGTTTCTCCTCCTAGGTTAAATCACTATCCAACTAAACTGCTTCCATGGGCACGGTATCTCTCAGAGCGATATCGGCCATCTCTGCATGGCACTTCTTCAACTGGGAAACGTGAAATACATCATGAACTCCTGACAGTCCTTCGGGTAACTCCAACTTGTAGGCTACCTCTCCCATACGCTCCAAAACATGGTACGGTCCTACAAATCTCGGAGCTAACTTTCCCTTAACTCCAAAACGTTTAACTCCTCGCAGAGGTGACACTCGCGGATATGCTCTGTCTCCGATTTCATAGACTACCTCCTTGCATTTTGAGTCTGCATAACTCTTGTGTCTGGACTGAGCTACCTTCAGTCTATCTCGTATCAGCTTAACCTTCTCTTCAGACTCCTTAATCAAATCTGGTCCAGACAATTGGCGGTCTCCTACTTCATCCCACATTAACGGTGTGCTGCACCTCCTTCCATACAGGGCTTCGAATGGTGCCATCTTCAAACTGGCCTGGTAACTATTGTTGTATGGGAACTCCGCGTAGGGCAAGTTGTCCTCCCAACTAGATCCATAATCTAGCACACAAGCTCTCAACATGTCCTCCAGAATATGATTTACTCTCTCGGTCTGTCCATCTGTCTGCGGATGAAAAGCAGTACTGAACTCTAGCCTGGTTCCCAAAGTCTGGTGCAACTGATGCCAAAACTTTGAAGTAAACTGCGTTCATCTATGTGATACGGTGGTCCTCAGGACTCCATGCAGACATACGATCCTGGTCATATATATCTTGGCTAACTTCGCACTGGTATAAGTTGTCTTCACGGGGATAAAGTGAGCTAATTTGGTCAAGCGGTCCACTACTACCCAGATAGAATCATATCCCGATCGGGTCCTGGGTAATCCGGTGATGAAATCCATGCCATGCTTGTCCCACTTCCATTCGGGTATCGGCATAGGCTGCAGTAATCCTGCTAGCTTCTGATGTTCTACCTTCACTCTCTGACATACATCACATACAGCTACATACTCGGCAATATCCTTCTTCATTCCGATCCACCAGAAACGTTCCTTCAAATCCAAATACATCTTGGTGTTTCCGGGGTGTATCGAGTATGGCGAGTCATGAGCTTCCTGAAGTATCAACTTCCTGATCTCTGCATTATTGGGCACATAAACTCGGTC
This sequence comes from Triticum urartu, assembly GCF_003073215.2. Taxonomy (NCBI): domain Eukaryota; kingdom Viridiplantae; phylum Streptophyta; class Magnoliopsida; order Poales; family Poaceae; genus Triticum; species Triticum urartu. Next base: position 198,244,815 of record NC_053023.1, read on the forward strand.
CTCAAACCATAAGGTGTCGTGCTCAACCTCACGAAAACCTTTGGCCTTACCTTCACTCATCTTCTCCTTTATTTTAGCAATTTCCTTGTCATCCTTCTGAGCTTCTCGGATCTTTCCCAACAATGTAGACTGAACTTCCATTGCTACAACAAAACCTCTAGGAACAATCTCCAAACGAAGCTCCCTGAGATCTTCTGCTAACTCCTTTGGCAAACCTCTTGTTACTAAGGTATTGGCATAACTCTTCCGGGTCAAAGCGTCTGCTACGACATTGGCCTTGCCTGGGTGATAGTGCAACTTCATATCGTAATCCTTTATGAGCTCCAACCATCTCCTTTGCTTGAGATTTAACTCCTTCTATATGAAAATGTACTTCAAACTCTTGTGATCCGTGTACACATCACAATGGTTCCCAATAAGAAAATGTCTCCAGGTTTTGAGTGCATGCACTACAACTGCTAACTCCAAATCATGCGTGGCATAATTCAACTCATGCGGTCGAAGTTGACGTGAGGCATATGAAACAACTCTTCCATCTTGCATAAGTACACCTCCAAGTCCTAAACGAGACACGTCGCAATACACTTGGCAATCCTTACGTTTATCTGGCAGAATCAGCACTGGGGCGGTAGTCAAACGTCTCTTCAATTCCTGAAAACTTGCCTCACATTCACCCGTCCATTTGAACTTAGTGTCCTTCTTCAAAAACTACGTCATGGGCTTCGCAATCTTAGAGAAATTCTCAATGAATCTCCGATAATATCCCGCGAGTCCTAGAAAACCGCGGATCTCTCCCACTGAGGTGGGTGCCAACCACTCAGTGACTGACTTAACCTTGGTTGGGTCTACTCCTATACTTTCTCCGGATATAACATGTCCAAGGAATCCAACTTTCTTCAACCAAAATTCACATTTTCTAAATGTGGCATATAACTGATGTTCCCTGAGTTTCTCGAGAACTAAACGCAAATGCTCCTTGTGTTCCTCTTCATCCTTTGAGTATACGAAGATATCATCAATGAACACAACAACAAACTTATCCAAGAATTCCATAAACACCTTATTCATCATACTCATGAAATAGGCACGACCATTAGTCAGTCTGAATGACATAACCGTATACTCGTATAGCCCATACCTTGTGGTGAAAGATGTCTTAGGTATATCCTTTTCTCGAATCTTCAGCTGGTGGTATCCTGATCGCATGTCGATCTCCGAAAACACTTTAGCTCCTTGTAGTTGGTTGATAACCCACAAGTATAGGGGATCGCAACAGTTTTCGAGGGTAGAGTATTCAACCCAAATTTATTGATTCGACACAAGGGGAGCCAAAGAATATTCTCAAGTATTAGCAGTTGAGTTGTCAATTCAACCACACCTGGAAACTTAATTTCTGCAGCAAAGTGTTTAGTAGCAAAGTAATATGATAGTAGTGGTAACGGTTGTAGAAGGTAACAGTAGCAAAAGTAATATTTTTGGTGGTTTATAGTGATTGTAACAATAGCAACGGAAAAGTAAATAAGCGAAGAACAATATATGGAAAGCTCGTAGGCAATGGATCGGTGATAGAGAATTATGCCGGATGTGATCGATCATGTAAGAGTCATAACCTAGGGTGACATAGAACTAGCTCCAGTACATCAATGTAATGTAGGACTGTATTCCGAATATAGTTATACGTGCTTATGGAAAGAACTTGCATGACATCTTTTATCCTACCCTCCCATGGCAGCGGGGTCCTATTGGAAAATAAGGGATATTAAGGCCTCCTTTTAATAGAGTACCGGACCAAAGCATTAACAAATAGTGAATACATGAACTCCTCAAACTATGGTCATCACCGGGAGTGGTCCCGACAATTGTCACTTCGGGGTTGCCAGATCATAACACATAGTAGGTGACTATAGACTTGCAAGATAGGATCAAGAACTCTCATATATTGATGAAAACATAATAGGTTCAGATCTGAAATCATGGCACTCAGGCCCTACTGACAAGCATTAAGCATAGCAAAGTCATAGCAACATCAATCTCAGAACATAGTGGATACTAGGGATCAAACGCTAACAAAACTAACTCGATTACATGATAAATCTCATCCAACCCATCACCGTCTAGCAAGCCTACGATGGAATTACTCACACACGGCGGTGAGCATCATGAAATTGGTGATGGAGGAAGGTTGATGATGACGATGGCGACGGATTCCCCTCTCCGGAGCCTCGAACGGACTCCAGATCAGCCCTCCCGAGAGAGTTTAGTGCTTGGCGGCGGCTCCGTGTCGTAAAACGCAATGAATCCTTCTCTCTGGTTTTTTCTCCCCAAAAGTGAATATATGGAGTCAGGGTTGAGGTCGGTGGAGCGTCAGGGGGCCCACGAGGCAGGGGGCGCACCCAGGGGGTAGGGCGCGCCCCCATCCTCGTGGACAGGTGGTGGCCCCCTGACGTGGATCTTCCTTCCAGTATTTTTTATATATTCCAAAATAATTCTCCGTTGATTTTCAGGTCATTCCCGAGAACTTCTATTTCTGCACAAAAATAACACCATGGCAATTCTGCTGAAAATAGCGTCAGTCTGGGTTAGTTCCATTCAAATCATGCAAGTTAGAGTCCAAAACAAGGGCAAAAGTGTTTGGAAAAGTAGATACGATGGAGACGTATCAACTCCCCCAAGCTTAAACCTTTGCTTGTCCTCAAGCAATTCAGTTGATCAACTGAAAGTGATAAAGAAAAACTTTTACAAACTCTATTTGCTCTTGTTGTTGTAAATATGTAAAGCCAGCATTCAAGTTTTCAGCAAAGATTATGAACTAACCATATTCACAATAACATTTAGGTCTCATGTTTACTCATATCAATGGCATGATCAACTAGGGAGCAATAATAGTAAATATCGGATGACAACACTTTCTCAAAACAATCATAATATGATATAACAAGATGGTATCTCACTAGACCTTTCTGAGAACGCAAAACATAAATGCAGAGCACCCCTGAAGATCAAGGGCTGACGAGAAATTGTAATTCATGGTAAAAGAGATCCAGTCACAGTCATACTCAATGTAAACTAATAGTAATACATGCAAATGACAGTGTGCTCTCCAACTGGTGCTTTTTAATAAGAGGATGATGACTCAACATAAAAGTAAATAGATAGGCCCTTCTCAGAGGGAAGCAGGGATTTGTAGAGGTGCCAGAGCTCGGTTTTGAAATAGAGATGAATAATATTTTTGAGCGGTATACTTTCATCATGTAAATGTGTTATAACTCCTGGAAGTATGTTCCAACCATCATATCTGACCGAGATTCAGATCTGATTGGTGTCAGGATACCTTAGACTCAAGATGCATCGAAAGAAAAAGTGCAACACAAATTGACGAGATGACATTGTAAGATCCTCGGGAAATGAACTATGGAAGCGAGTTCCGAAACAAGAGTTCATCACTAAATCAAGGAGAGGGTGAGGAGGTGGCTGATGGACTCGGCGCCAATTCATTGAGATTTCCAAAAAGATGGATTTACACAATTATATGAACAAGGGCATAACGTTTACCAGATCAAATGATATAATGATGTATGCTTGAGTAAAACATACACAATTAACATTGGTTGAATGGTGCACCCGAAATATGGGCTTTAGGTAGCAGAATCAATGTTAGAATGTTGATTCAATAATCAATGGCCTAAAGATGTAATGTTGACCATCAACTCCAAAGCAATAAGGTTGATAGAAGGGCAGAATCCAAACAACACCGTTCACCTGTTGGTATCCCGGTTAGAAACAACACAAGAAAGAATGGTGATGGTGATAAGTATCACTTGTATCAAGATGTCTTAAGAGGTGGTGCAATCCTCGCAACATCCTTAACATAAGACAGTAATACTTCAAGGTAGAACATAATAAAGCTGGATAGCAAGTTGCGTCCATAACATGAACAAGTTTGTGATGAAAGGAAGGTAAGGATGTTGTCGATGGTAACTCAAATTACCAAGGGACGAGGATGGCACTTATGATCATGAATTCGACTTATATCCTAGAAGGAGTCAAGATGTTGACGATGATCATGACAAATTTTGTCAAGAGATTTCATGAAGATGTAATTAGTCAGCAATGACAACAAGTCAATGGAATGATGAAGCGAAAGGTTATTGGAACCCAAGGTACGACACAAACTCGAAATCAAGCTTGCTGTTAAAGGCGAAGTGATATGACAAGGAAGATCGATGTAAGCTTAGCTCATCATTGAAAATTGTGCTCCGGGAAGAAGGACCAGGTAGCATAGTTAAAATTTTGCATGATAATGATATGGCCAATCAGGCTAGGAATGACTTGAAGGGTTATTAAACTCATAAGCAACGGAATTTACTTAAGAGTTATTGAATCGGAGTACAGACTTGATTCACTATTCGGTGTTCTCGGTTGACGACAAACCAGAACCCAAGAAAAGATTGGATTCGGGGAGAAATAACATTTGATGAAGAACCCATAAGAAGTTATGCAGTTCCATGATATTCTCGAGATACCGGAGTGTAATACTTGATGGTAGATCAAAGTAAGGGTTGGACTGGGGTATTGATCCGCAGAAGACAAGTGTTTTCACTTGCCTGAGAAATGGAATCAAGGAGAAAATAAGGTCAGAACCATGATTGCAAAGAATCAATTCACATATACGAGATGATATTATATCAACGAAATAGTTATTATTACAAGAAGCTCTATGGTAGGATCTACATCGTGTCCATGGGCATGAACACAAAGTTCAAGGTGGACTCCCACTTCTTCAATGTATAACCTTCCATTCACCTCACACTTTCAAAGAAGTTGTAGTGTTGAAATTTTATCTGGCAAAATACCAGAAGAGTATGACTCGTGAAAACTTTCGAGTTCACACATATTAAGGAAGGCATAGGTTCAACCCGTCAGGGTATCGTGGAAACATATACCACAACCTTCAATATTAAATACCACCAGCTCAAAAGCAGAGCATGGTTGAGAAAGCAGAGGATACAATTTACCAAAGGCTTTATATATCTGTGGAAAGGCTCACAAGGTTATTGAATATGAAGGACACTGTCGAATAATTATCCAACAAGAGGTCTGGTGGTCTACAACGGAGCTGATGTGAGTATCGGTACTCTATCAGAGGAAGAAGGAATGCAAGTGCATCAGATTATAGAAACAACTAATTAATTCAAAGCTCAAATGCAAAGGAATTATGATTTCCAAATCAAGGGATCCAAAGCCAATGGTCTGATTAAGGATGGAAAAGTTGAATAGCCTTAGGGGTACAATCGATGGCAATTTGGTTGGTCGAGATTCAGCTCATGTTTAAAATGGCGTCTAAGCCGGAAGGATGAATTCTAGGATCTGGTTGAGGATTGCGAGAATTAGTACTTATTGAATCAATGGGCTAAAAATGATAGTGGCAAAGGATGCCAATAAGATTACCATACTTATGGGGTTAACCATAATGCAAGCAAGGAAAAATTTCAAGAGCAATAAGTTGCTGAGGATTTTTGGAAGATCAAATAGTATTTCGAAGGCTTTGGTGAAACACATGAACAACTGGGGAGAAACAAATCATCGGTGTGTGTGAGGATTAATTTGTAGGTGTATTCAGGCGACAAGGAACTGCAAGGCAGTAGGCACACGGATTCTCGGAACAACAATGAGTATTTCAGGGTATCTTGTAATAACAAGAGAAAATGGGGACTAAGGTAAGAATGGCAAGTGCATGTAGTTATCTATAGGGGTTGACGGCGGAAGGTAATTGCAAACACAATGAGCACAAATTCTCGGATAACATCGGAGAGTAACTTCTGAATCTTCTGGTGCAGCAGGCGATCATCTGTAATAAGGGGCTCTCCGAAAGGAAGTAATTACGAGAACCTAGAGTTAGAGTTAGCAAAATCTTTTAACCCGAATAGAAGAGAGATCAGAATCCCAGAGTATAGACGAGGAATAAAAGATCCTAATACCACTCAAATGGCGATGTGGGCCCGTAAGCCACACAGCCATGTTAGTAAAAGTTTTGTAATGACTAGACTCAACTTCAGCCAAGGAGTTGGGAGGGGGATTCCTACATGCAGTCGGCTCTGATACCAACTTGTGACGCCCCCGATTTGACTGTACACTAATTGTACACGCAAACGTGTACGATCAAGATCAGGGACTCACGAGAAGATATCACAACACAATAATACAAATAAAATAAGTCATACAAGCATCATGTTACAAGCCAGGGGCCTCGAGGGCTCGAATACAAGAGCTCGATCATAGACGAGTCAGCGGAAGCAACAATATCTAAGTACAGACATAAGTTAAACAAGTTTTCCTTAAGAAGGCTAGCACAAACTGGGATACAGATCGAAAGAGGCGCAGGCCTCCTGCCTGGGATCCTCCTAAACTACTCCTGGTCATCGTCAGCGGCTTGCACGTAGTACTAGGCACCTCCCGAGTAGTAGCAGCCGTCATCGACGGTGGCGTCTGGCTCCTGGACTCCAACGTCTGGTCGCAACAAACGGATATAGAAAGGGGGGAAAGGGGAGCAAAGCAACTGTGAGTACTCATCCAAAGTACTCGCAAGCAAGAAGCTACACTACATATGCATAAGTACCAATGAAAGGGGGTAGTATATGTGGACTGAACTGCAGAATGCCGGAATAAGAGGGGGATAGCTAGTCCTATCGAAGACTACGCTTCTGGTAACCTCCATCTTGCAGCAGAAGAAGAGAGTAGATGGTAAGTTCACCAAGTATCATCGCATAGCATAATCCTACCCGGCGATCCTCCCCTCGCCGCCCTGTGAGAGAGTGATCACCGGGTTGTATCTGGCACTTGGAAGGGTGTGTTTTATTAAATATCCGGTTCTATTTGTCATAAGGTCAAGGTACAACTCTGGGTCATCCTTTTACCGAGGGACACAGCTATTCGAGTAGATAAACTTCCCTGCAGGGGTGCATCACATTTCCCAACAAGCTCGATCCCCTTCGTCCGGACGCACTTTTCTGGGTCATGCCAGGCCTCGGAAGATCAACACGTCGCAGCCCTACCTAGGCACAACAGAGAGGTCAACACGCCGATCTAAATCCTATGGCGTAGGGGTCTGGGCCCATCGCCCATTGCACACCTGCACGTTGCGTACGCGGCCGGTGAGCAGACCTAGCCTCCCTTATACAAGAGCAGGCGTTCCAGTCCAACCCGACGCACGTCGCTCAGTCGCTGACGTCACGAAGGCTTCGACTGATACCACAACGCCGAGTGCCCATAAATGTTCCCGCGTAGTTGGTTAGTGCGTATAGGTTAGTGGCCAGACTCAGATCAAATACCCAGATCTCGTTAAGCATGCTATTTTGAAGTAACCGCGAACGCCGACCACGGCCAGGCCCACCTCTCTCCTAGGTGGTCTCAACCTGCCCTATCGCTCCGCCTCAAAGATCCACTCAGAGGGCCGTCGGGACAAACGTCCTTTCGGACCCAATCCGTGAATCACTCGCGGGCACTCTACGAGCCGACCCATCTTTAGTCACCACAAGTATCATATATTATGTATAAGTATATACCCGTGATCACCTCTCGAGTGATCACGGCCCCATAGTATAGCATGGCAGATGGACAAGAATGTAGGGCCACTGATGGAATACTAGCATCCTATACTAAGCATTTAGGATTGTAGGTAAAGGTAACAACAGTAGTAGCAAAGTTGGGCTATGCAACATGATAGGATTAACGGAAAGCAGTAGCATGCTACACTACACTAATGCAAGCAGTAGAGAGAAGAATAGGCAATATCTTGTGATCAAGGGAGGGGGCTTGCCTGGTTGCTCTGCAGACAGAAACGGATCCCCGAAGGTGAAGTAGTCGATCACTGGTTCAACCGCTGTCTCGGGGTCTATCTGAAAGAAGTAACGGAGGGGGAACACAATAAACAACAGAGCAATCGAAGCATCACAAAACATAACAAGGCAATATCGCGGTGCTAGGAGTGACCTAGAGCAGTACTAGGTGATACCGGCGAAGGAGGGAAACATCCGGGAAAATGTCCCCGGTGTTTCGCGTTTTCGGACAGACGAATCGGAGGGGGAAATTTCGGTGTTTGCTATGCTAGGGATGTGTGACGAACGAACGGGCTGCGTATCCGGATTCGTCTCGTCGTTCTGAGCAACTTTCATGTACAAAGTTTTTCCATCTGAGCTACGGTTTATTTTATATTAATTTTAAAAGATTTAATTCATTTTTAGGATTTATTTAACTATTTTAAATTAACATTATCCAGAATAGTGTTTGCTGACATCATCATGACGTCAGCAGTCTACAGGGGGTTGACTGGCCCAAACCTGACGTGTGGGACCCACCTGTCATACTCTGTTTAGTTTAATTAGAATTTAGCTAATCTAATTACTATTTAATTAAAGTAACTAGTTAATTATATTAATTAAACATGATTAATTAACTTAATTTCATTAATTATTAATTTTATTAATTCATTTTTATTTTATTTCCTTTTTCTTTTTCTTCTTAAAATGTTCTGGGCGGGGCCCACTGGTCATAGGCAAAGGGGCCTAACGGGCGCGCGGTCAGGCGGGTTGCGAGCGCAGGGGCGCTGCGAGCGCCCTGACCCGGGCGAGGGCCGAGCGGGCACCGAGCGCACGCCAAGGCCAACCGCGGCTGGGCGAGCAGCGCAGGCTAGGCGGGCCAGGGATGACGCGGGCTCGCGGGAGGGAAGCAGAGCGGCAGGTGGGCGCGCGCCGCGGCGAGTAGAAGGCGGGCGCGGCGCGGTAGCAGCGGCGCCAGCAGCGGGCGGAGGTGGGGCGCAACGGCGGCGGCGACTGGCTGCACTAGGCGAGGCCGTGGCCGGAGCGGCACGCGGTCGGCAGCGAAGCGGCGAGCAGGGGCCGCGACAAGGGAGCGCGGTGGCGCGGTAGCGCGGGGCAGGCGACGAGCGAGGCCACCGCGGGCGGGCAGCGCAAGCTGCGATGCGGGTGCGCGAGCACGCGCGCTTCGGCGCGGCCAGGAGCATGGGAGAGGCGCGCGGGCAGGAAAAGAGGCTGGGGCGGAACGACAGCAGCGGAGCGGGAGTCGTGGCGGCGTGCGGGCACGAAGCAAGGCACGGGCGGCACGGGCTAGCAGTGGCGGTGCACGCGGAAACGGCGGGCGCGGGACAGGGGCTCGCGCGCGGGTGCGAGCAAGTGGCGGCCGGGGGCGCACGAGGAGAGGGGAGCTCACGAGGAGGTCGTAGGGAATTGGCAGTGGCTCGGGGAGGAGTCAAGTTCGCGTCCGGCGTCCGGCGAGGAGGAGACGAGGATGATGGGGCGGCGTCGGGGCGTCGGGGAGGCGGGAGCAGTCCGGTGGGGAGGAGGACGAGGAGGCGATCCGGCGATGGGGCGGCGTTCACCGGGGTTGGCGCAGAGGCGGGAGGGCGTCGCGGCGAGGGGGGGCTCCGGCATAGTGGCCGCGGGGATCGGCGGAGGCGTTCGTGCCCCGATCCAGAACGGATCGGGTGGGAGGAGAGGGAGAGGGCGAATGAGTGGGGGAGTGGGGATAGTGGGTGGAGGTTACGGGTTAGGGTTCCCTCGGAGTGGGGATATGGAGGGTGGGAGTGGGGCGCCGACTGGGCCGGCCGGGCTAGCCGAGTGGCCAGCTGGGCCGAGGCCCAGCGTGGGGGTGGGGGCTTTTAATTTTGTTTTATTTTCTGTTTTGCCTTTATCTTTTTTATATTACCTTTTCTCTGTTAGTTTTGTTTCCTATTAATTCTAGTTTTAGTAAAACATACACTTAATATCTAAATTAGTATTTCAACTTAGTCCACAGTCACAAAAAGTCTAGACCCCAAATAACTTAGTTTGACATTTTATTAATTATAAAGGGCATTTAAATAATCGTTTTTGCTTCTATTTTACTTAAGATAGTGCACTTATATATTTTATAGAAGTGTGGTTTCTTCACCAATATTTAGTATGGAATATTTGCCACAACCCAAACATTTTTGTTTTATCGTTTGAAAACTTTTGTTCTTTGGTTTTACTTTAAAATTTAAAATTTGAACTGGATCTCGAACTGACGCGAGTTTATCACAGGAACCGAGGTGACGTGGCATCATTAGCGAAGGTTCATTGTAGCTTAACTACCCGGGCGTCACATGCACAAAGCATACGATAGGGTCGAGTGGCCTTTTTTTTAAGGAGATTATGTTGAGATTGGGATTTTGTCAAGATTGGGTGAATTTGATTATGCAATGTGTCTCAATTGTCGAATACAGAGTAAGGATCAATACAATGGAAAGTGAGAGCTTCAAGCCTACTAGAGGCTTGAGGCAGGGAGATCCGCTATCACCGTACCTCTTCCTGCTATGCATAGAGGGGTTGAATGCATTGCTGGCACATGCTGAGGAAAACGAAAACATATCAGGAGTTAAAGTCTGTAGGGACGCCCCACCAGTCACAAATCTTCTCTTTGCGGATGATTCACTGATCTTGATGAAAGCCAATTAACATAGTGCGGCGGCCCTGAAATCAGCATTAGATCTATATTGTGCGGCGTCGGGACAGCTGGTAAGTGTGGAAAAGTCCAGCATTTTCTTTAGTCCTAATACAACGGTTGAGATCAGAGAACAAATGTGTACAACGCTGAATATAATGACGGAGGCAATGAATGATAAATACTTGGGTTTACCAGCCAACGTGGGTGTTGACAAATCAGACTGCTTTAAATTTTTGATTGAACGAATGTTAAGAAAATCAGTGGTTGTAAGGAAAAATTACTGTCCTCCGGGGGGAAGGAGATCCTACTCAAGGCTGTGATCCAAGCCATACCTACCTATGCAATGTCGGTCTTTAAAATTTCTAAAAAAATTGTAAAGGAATCATTGACGCGATAGCGCATTTCTGGTGGAGAGACGAGGAGAACCAGAGGAGGATGCATTGGATGGCCTGGTGGAAATGTGTATACCAAAAAACCAAGGTGGAATGGGATTTCGTGATATCCACTGTTTCAACCTGGCTTTGTTCGCCAAACAAGCATGGCGTTTTATTGATAATCCCGACTCCTTGTGTACCACTATTTTAAGGGCCAAGTACTACCCTGATGGCGATTTGCTGAAGTCTAAGCCAAAACATGGCGCTTCTTTCATCTGGTAGAGCATTATGGCAGGTATAACTACTCTGAAACGTGGCTATATTTGGTGAGTGGGTAACGGACATAACATCAATATCTAGTAAGATGTCTAGATCCCAAACTGTGTCACTAGGAAGACTGTGACCCCTAGGGGGAGCCATCTGCTATCAAGAGTGAGTGACCTGATTGACCCTGTTTCCAACAATTGGGACGATGAACTGATTAGACAAACTGTGGCCCATTGACGCACAACGAATTCTTTCAATCCCACTTTCGCAATACGATACGATAGATTTCATTGCCTGGAGTTACATAAAAAATGGTATGTTTTCGATAAGGTCTGCGTACTTGGTGGAATGAAATTATCAGTATGGGAGTAGACTCAAATATTCTAATGGGACGGGGAGAATCACACCAAATCTTATTTGGTGTCAGATATGGAAGTTATCCTGCCCAACAAAAGTAAAAAAATTATATGGTGTACATTACATGGTACTCTCCCATGCCGGGTAACACTCGCTAATAGACACATGAAGGTCTCGCCCTCTTGCCCAACTTGCTCTCGGGGTTTAGAAGATACGAAACACATGATTTTCCTCTGTAGTAAAGCAAAGGAGGTTTGGAAGAGACTAAGGATGGATGTGATTATTGATAAAGCTTGTGAGGTTGACCTTGCCGGGGAGGCAATATTGGAATACCTTCTACTTCTTCCAGACCAAGACTTGAGTATTATGGGGTACCAAAATGTACGTGAAATGATTGCTATTTCAGCATGGTACCTATGATGGGAAAGACGAAAGTTAGTGCATAAGAAATTAACCCAGAATGCAAATCAGATAGTAATGGGGATCATAGCTCTCACATCCAACTTTGTAAATGCATCATCTCCAAAGGCGGCGATGAAAAAGGGGGGCTGGTACTGTCCCCCTAGGGGTTTTGTGAAACTTAATGTTGATGCCTCGTTTAATCATGATATGTTGAAGGGTACGATGAGGGCAGTCTTAAGGGACCACAAACGTAGGTTCATTGCAGGAGGAAATGGAAAGATTGACTATTGTGCAGATGTTTTGATGGCTGAAGGTTTAGCTCTCAAGTTTGGCCTAACAATAGCGCAAAGGGCGGGATGTAACCGTCTAATCATCAACTCAGACAACATGGAGGTGGTTGAGACCATGCATGAAGGAGGACAATCAACGGGGGCGGCGGCGACAGTTTTCGAAGACTGTTGTCACTATGCTTGTGATTTTGTCACGACTAGATTCGAACATTATAATAGAGAGGCAAATAAAGTACCTCATGAACTTGCTAGATTAGCTAGATTTTCTTCGACTTTCGACTGGTTCGAGGAACCATCAAATGAAATAATAATGATCCTTACAAACGATGTACTGGTTATTTCAAATAAATAAAGTTTCATTTTAAATCAAAAAAAGAACACCCGGTCATTTTCTCTATAGGTCCGCCTCTGATTGGCATCACCTAAGATCCAGCAGCTGATACAAGCGAAGAAGTCGCAGCTAAGCAATCTGTTCTCTCTGTCCAGATCACGCAAAAATACTGGTTTCATAAAGTGCATCCATTTTGTTGAATGCACACTTGATGTTCCTTTTTCATGTGACAAGGAAATGGATATACATCACGATTTGCACTTCTAGGAAGAAACCATGAGTCGTCCTTGTCAATTTGGCCGCGGAAGAATATCTGCGACCAAGTTTGCTCGGAAATCATAAGCTAGCATGTCAGCATGAATTGCTTGCTGCATCCTTCATGCAGCAGCACCGTGTTTGCCATCTCTGCAGTCTGAATCTTTCAGAAAATGCCAAGCTTAATGTCGTTGTTCAGTCACCTTATCGATCAGCATGGCTTGCTTGTTGGACCAAGCAGCTTGCTAGACAAAGTGGCGATTTAAGCTGTGCAGTTTTCAATCATTCACATTGTAGCACCTGAGATTTGTAATTCTTGTTGATTTTTCATGTAGTCAGTTTTTCTGCAAGTAGTTAAGTCGTCATGCTTTGCTTTGACCTTTTGGGCCTTGTTCCAAGAATCATGAGATGGATGCACCAAACTCTGCTAATAATAATTCTACTGTCCGGCAATGTGCAGTCGCTGTTATAGCAGCAAAGCGTGGGCACATGCACGCGCGCGCTTCTTCTCATGAGCGGTGGCCATAAGAAAAGGACACATGGAGTCATGGACACTTCTCACATGCCCATGAGCGCGCAGGACCCACGGTGGATGCGTGAGGGCTTGTCTCACACACACATCGAAGATAACAGTAGAATGGTAGATCTCACCACACAAGGGAGCATCACCTCACGTCGGACAGCAGTGAGTGAAAGGAGATCACCTGATGGAATGCATAGGGCGTGTTTAGTTGCCCGTATGCAGTTTAACCAGGCCCGCGCGAGATATGCGCGGTTTATTTGGTTGTCTGGGTTGTATGCGGTTTGTGGTCTGACGGACCTTAAAGCAGCCCGCAGCCTGGTCCGGCGGAAACTGTAGAATCGGTAGTTTCTCGCGAGCCTGGCTGGGCGCGGCCACGCGTGCGAGACAGTTGCACGTCTCGGACGGCGCGGGAGACGGAGGGGGCGTCTCATAACTCACCCTTCACTTCTCTGTCATCGCCCAGTCGCACTGTTCTCACCACTTTCTCTCTTCCTCACCGTCCCTCCCTCTCCTCTTCTCCGATGGCTCCGCCTCGCCCACCGCCGCGCCGCCCTCTGACCCCTGTCGACCAGCGCATCGCCAGCATCCAAGAGCGCTGGCTGTGCGGGCTCCAGAACTCGGGGCGGGACCTGGCATCGGCGCTGCGAGCGCTGTCCCCCATCTGCTGCCGGCCACCACCAGCGCCGACCAATGCGGTGCCGGCCGTTCTAGCCGTTCCTTCTCTGCCGTGGATTCCGGGCCTCGTGGTACTAGGCTCGGCGCCGACGCTGTCGACGGAGCCGCCGCTTGTTGGGACCCCATTAGGCAGGGGGGTTTTCTTGATCCCAGTCCAAGGGTTTTCTACTATCGGTGGGCCGTCCTCCTCGACCTCCGGCGTGGCGATGAGCACGGGGCCGATGCCGCAGGCCGTCGCCAGGGCCGATTCCTCCTCTGCTCCACCACCTCTCTCCTTCCCGCCGGGGTTTTCACCCCGGTCATGGTTCGCTACGACTGCGCGTGCTCCGGTGAGTCAAACTGTGATGCCCCGAGACCGATGTGCCAGGTGTCTTCCAGTTATTCGCTGTCTTTGCCATGTCATTTGCTTGCGTGTTGCATCTTGCCATGTCATTATCCGCATTGCATCTGCATGTTTTCGAAACTTGCATCCATCCGGGTATTCCAGTTCCGTCCGTTGTCCGTTCTGAGTCCAGACACACTTGCACGCGTCCGCGACACGTCCGAAATATTATTTTATAAGTGGCCGGAAAATGTTCTCAGAATGAGTTGAAAGTTGGCATACGGTGTTGTTATGTTTTCAGTAGGCCGCCTGCCAAGTTTCATCGCATTCGGACTTCGTTTGATGCCCCAACGGATAACTATAGCGGCAGTATAGCCGGTCAAACGTCGGACGTTTTCGGTCTCCGAAAACAGTCGCCGGGTCTCTCTCTTCTCTTCTCTCAGCCCAAGGCTTTCTACACAGCCCACTACCACTCACCGTCAGGCCCAACCTAACCTCTCTTGTCAGCCCGCGGCTCTCCTCGCATGCGTCCGAAAGTTGTCCCGAACCCGACCCGGGCAGTCGTCACCGTTGGATCCGGATCATCCCCAAACATCTATAAAACATCATCGTTTTCTTATTTGGACTCCCTAGCCTATTTTTCTCCACCGCCCGATTTCGATTGGAGGGTCCGAATCTACCCTAAAAACTCCCTCATTTCCTTATAAATAGAGCAAGCCCTAGCCAAATCAGACCATACCCTAAATTCGAGGAGGCTTGTCCCGTCATTCCTTTTCGGCCGCTAATACGTCTCCATCGTATCTATAATTTTTGATTGTTCCATGCCAATATTCTACAACTTCCATATACTTTTGGCAACTTTTTATACTATTTTTGGGACTAACATATTGATCCAGTGCCCAGTTCCTGTCTGTTGCATGTTTTATGTTTCGCAGAATATCCATATCAAACGGAATCCAAACGGGATAAAAACGGATGGAGCTTATTTTTGGAATATTTGGAAATTCCAGAAGAAAAATCCACGTGAGACGGTGCCAAAGGTGGCCACGAGGCAGGGGGGCGCGCCCCTGACCCTCGTGGGCCACCCGTAAGGCGGTTGTGGCCCTTCTTTGGCCGCAAGAAAGCTAATTTTCAGAAAGAAAATCACGGCGAAGGTTTCAATCCAATCTGAGTTACAGATCTCAATATATACCCGAAACGGTGAAAGGGCAGCAGAACAGAACGCGGAAACAGAGAGAGACAGAGAGACAGATCCAATCTCGGAGGGGCTCTCGCCCCTCCCATGCCATGAAGGCCAAGGACCAGAGGGGAAACCCTTCTCCCATCTAGGGAGGAGGTCAAGGAAGAAGAAGACGAAGGGGCCCCCTCTCCCCTTCTCTTCCGGTGGCGCCGCAACGCTGTCGTGGCCATCATCATCATCACCGCGATCTACACCAACACCTCCGCCATCTTCACCAACATCTCCATCACCTTCCCCCTCTATCTACAACGGTCCACTTTCCCGCAACCCGCTGTACCCTCTACTTGAACATGGTGCTTTATGCTTCATATTATTATCCAATGATGTGTTGCCATCCTATGATGTCTGAGTAGATTTTTGTTGTCCTATTGGTGGTTGATGAATTGCTATGATTGATTTAATTTGCTTCTGGTTATGTTGCTGTCCTTTGGTGCCCATCATATGAGCGCACGCGTGGATCACACCATAGGGTTTGTTGTATGTTGATAGGACTATGTATTGGAGGGCAAGGGTGACAAAAGCTTCAGCCTAGCATAGAAATTGATGCATACGGGATTGAAAGGGGACCAATATATCTTAATGAAGGAAATATGCCCTAGAGGCAATAATAATGTTATTATTTTATTTCCTTATATCATGATAAATGTTTATTATTCATGCTAGAATTGTATTATCCGGAAACATAATACTTGTGTGAATACATAGACAAACTAAACGTCACTAGTATGCCTCTACTTGACTAGCTCGTTAATCAAAGATGGTTATGTTTCCTAACCATAGACATGTGTTGCCATTTCATTAACGGGATCACATTATTAGGAGAATGATGTGATTGACATGACCCATTCCATTAGCTTAGCACCCGATCGTTTAGTATGTTGCTATTGCTTTCTTCATGACTTATACATGTTCCTATGACTATGAGATTATGCAACTCCCGTTTGCCGGAGGAACACTTTGTGTGCTACCAAACGTCACAACGTAACTGGGTGATTATAAAGGAGCTCTACAGGTGTCTCCAAAGGTAAATGTTGGGTTGGCGTATTTCGAGATTAGGATTTGTCACTCCGATTGTCGGAGAGGTATCTCTAGGCCCTCTCGGTAATGCACATCACATAAGCCTTGCAGGCATTGCAACTAATGAGTTAGTTGCGAGATGATGTATTACGAAACGAGTAAAGAGACTTGCCGGTAACGAGATTGAACTAGGTATTGAGATACCGACGATCGAATCTCGGGCAAGTAACATAACGATGACAAAGGGAACAACGTATGTAGTTATGCGGTCTGACCGATAAAGATCTTCGTAGAATATTTGGGAGCCAATATGAGCATCCAGATTCCGCTATTGGTTATTGACCAAAGACATGTCTCGGTCATGTCTACATTGTTCTCGAACCCGTAGGGTCCGCACGCTTAAGGTTTCGATGGCAGTTATATTACGAGTTTATGAGTTTTGATGTACCGAAGTTAGTTCGGAGTCCCGGATGTGATCACGGACATGACGAGGAGTCTCGAAATGGCCGAGACATAAAGATTGATATATTGGACGGCTATATTCGGACACCGAAAGTGTTCCGCGTGATTTCGGAGAAAACCGGAGTGCCGGAGGGTTACCGAAACCCCCCGGGAGAAGTAATGGGCCTTATGGGCCCTAGTGGAGAGAGAGAGGGGCGGCCAGGGTGGGCCGCGCGCCCCCTCCCCCTCTGGTCCGAATTGGACTAGGAGAGGGGGGGCGGCACCCCCCTTTCCTTCTCCCTCTCCCCCTTCCTTTCCCCCTCCTAGTAGGAGTAGGAAAGAGGGGAGTCCTACTCCTACTAGGAGGAGGACTCCTCCTCCTTGGCGCGCCCTAGGGCCGGCCGGCCTCCCCCCTTTCTCCTTTATATACGGGGGCAGGGGGCACCCCTAGACACACAAGTTGATCCTCGTGATCGTTTTCTTAGCCGTGTGCGGTGCCCCTTCCACCATACTCCTCGATAATATTGTAGCGGTGCTTAGGCGAAGCCCTGCGACGGTAGAACATCAAGATCGTCACCACGCCGTCGTGCTGACGGAACTCTTCCCCGACACTTTGCTGGATCGGAGTCCGGGGATCGTCATCGAGCTAAACGTGTGGTAAAACTCGGAGGTGCCATAGTTTCGGTGCTTGATCGGTCGGACTATGAAGATGTACAACTACATCAACCGCGTTGTCATAACGCTTCCGCTGTCGGTCTACGAGGGTACGTAGATCACACTCTCCCCTCTTGTTGCTATGCATCACCATGATCTTGCGTGTGCGTAGGATTTTTTTTGAAATTACTACATTTCCCAGCAGTGGCATCCGTGCCTAGGTTTTATGCGTTGATGTTATGCACGAGTAGAACACAAGTGAGTTGTGGGCGTTATAAGTCATACTGCTTACCAGCATGTCATACTTTGGTTCGGCGGTATTGTTGGATGAAGCGGCTCGGACCGACATTACGCGTACGCTTACGCGAGACTGGTTCTATCGACGTGCTTTGCACACAGGTGGCTGGCGGGTGTCAGTTTCTCCAACTTTAGTTGAACCGAGTGTGGCTACGACCGGTCCTTGCGAAGGTTAAAACAGCACCAACTTGACAAACTATCATTGTGGTTTTGATGCGTAGGTAAGAACGTTTCTTGCTAAGCCCGTAGCAGCCATATAAAACTTGCAACAACAAAGTAGAGGATGTCTAACTTTTTTTTGCAGGGCATGTTGTGATGTGATATGGTCAAGACATGATGCTAAATTTTATTGTATGAGATGATCATGTTTTGTAACTGAGTTATCGGCAACTGGCAAGAGTCATATGGTTGTCGCTTTATTGTATGCAATGCAATTGCGCTGTAATGCTTTACTTTATCACTAAGCTGTAGCGATAGTCGTGGAAGCATAAGATTGGCGAGAAGACAACGATGCTACGATGATGATCAAGGTGTCGCACCGGTGACGATGGTGATCATGACGGTGCTTCAAAGATGGAGATCACAAGCACAAGTTGATGATGGCCATATCATATCACTTATATTGATTGCATGTGATGTTTATGTTTTATGCATCTTATCTTGCTTTGATTGACGGTAGCATTTTAAGATGATCTCTCACTAATTATCAAGAAGTGTTCTCCCTGAGTATGCACCGTTGCGAAAGTTCTTCGTGCTGAGACACCACGTGATGATCGGGTGTGATAGGCTCTATGTTCAAATACAACGGGTGCAAAACAGTTGCACACGCGGAATACTCAGGTTATACTTGACGAGCCAAGCATATACAGATATGGCCTCGGAACACGTAGACCGAAAGGTCGAGCGTGAATCATATAGTAGATATGATCAACATAGTGATGTTCACCAATAAAAATACTCCATCTCACGTGATGATCGGACATGGTTTAGTTGATTTGGATCACGTGATCACTTAGAGGATTAGAGGGATATCTATCTAAGTGGGAGTTCTTTAGTAATATGATTAATTGAACTTATTTTTGGAATATCTATCTAAGTGGGATTTCATGTCTGTTGCATGTTTTATGTTTCGCGGAATATCCATATCAAACGGAATCCAAATGGGACAAAAACGGACGGAGCTTATTTTTGGAATATTTGGAAAAATCCGGAAGAAAAATCCACGCGAGACGGTGCCCGAGGTGGCCAGGAGGCAGGGGGCGCGCCCGCCCCCTGGGTGCGCCCCTGACCCTCGTGGGCCACCCGTAAGGCGGTTGATGCCCTTCTCCGGCCGCAAGAAAGCTAATTTTTGGGGAAAAAATCACGGCGAAGGTTTCGATCCAATCGGAGTTACGGATCTCCATATATACCCGAAACGGTGAAAGGGCAGCAGAACAGAACGCAGAAACAGAGAGAGACAGAGAGAGACAGGTCCAATCTCGGAGGGGGTCTCGCCCCTCCCATGCCATGGAGGCCAAGAACCAGAGGGGAAACCCTTCTCCCATCTAGGGAGGAGGTCAAGGAAGAAGAAGACGAAGGGCCCCCCTCTCCCCTTCTCTTCTGGTGGCGCCGGAACACTGCCGTGGCCATCGTCATCATCACCGCGATCTACACCAACACCTCCGCCATCTTCACCAACATCTCCATCACCTACCTCCTCTATCTACAGCGGTCCACTCCCCCGCAACCCGCTGTACCCTCTACTTGAACATGGTGCTTTATACTTCATATTATTATCCAATGATGTGTTGCCATCCTATGATGTCTGAGTAGATTTTCGTTGTCCTATTGGTGGTTGATGAATTGCTATGATTGATTTAATTTGCTTGTGGTTATGTTGTTGTCCTTTGGTGCCCATCACATGAGCGCGCGCGTGGATCACACCATAGGGTTAGTTGTATGTTGATAGGACTATGTATTGGAGGGCAAGGGTGACAGAAGCTTCAACCTAGCATAGAAATTCATGCATACGGGATTGAAGGGGGACCAATATATCTTAATGCTATGGTTGGGTTTTACCTTAATGAAGATTAGTAGTTGCGGATGCTTGCTAATAGTTCCAATCATAAGTGCATAGAATTCCAAGTCAGGGATGACATGCTAGCAGTGGCCTCTCCCACATAATACTTGCTATCGGTCTAGTAAAGTAGTCAATTGCTTAGGGCAATTTCGCAACTCCTACCACCACTTTTCCACACTCGCTATATTTACTTTATTGCTTCTTTACTTACAACAGCCCTTAGCTTTTATTTACTTGCTGTTTATTATCTTGCAAACCTATCCAACAACACCTACAAAGTACTTCTAGTTTCATAATTGTCC
This sequence comes from Triticum urartu, assembly GCF_003073215.2. NCBI lineage: Eukaryota > Viridiplantae > Streptophyta > Magnoliopsida > Poales > Poaceae > Triticum > Triticum urartu. The sequence continues at coordinate 198,265,100 of NC_053023.1, forward strand.
TAGGTAAAGCGAACATCAAGCGTGTGTAGAGTTGTATTGGTGGTCGATAGAACTTGAGGGAATATTTGTTCTACCTTTAGCTCCTCGTTGGGTTCGACACTCTTACTTATCGCAAACTGTTGCGATCCCCTATACTTGTGGGTTATCAGTCGCCGCCACTCTCCCTTGTTTTCAGTGCCGAACCAACCAGCCACCAACCTTCCTCCTCGTCCAGCCACCACCCAACCTCCAGATCCATCCATCTGGACCCTTTGATAGAGATCCAACGTCCAGGAGGTGCTCCCTGCAGCTCCCGCAATCCCCCTTCTTCCATGGTTCCGCTCCACGCCCGAGCTCGTCCTCGAGCACGACACCGCCCTTGCCGACCCTCATCAGCCAGGCCAGTGCTCCGCCATCCCACGCCCTTCCCTCTCCTACTTTTTTCCCATCTCGTTTCTTCTCCTCCTCTCATGGTTCTCTCTCCCGTGGATCACAGGAACCTCACCGCCACCGTTCGAGCTCACCGGCCGGATCTCCTTCTCTGCCGCCGGGAACGAGCTCCCCACGCTCAGATCCGCTCCTCCTCTGCCTGAGCCTCTCGTACGCCGGAGCCCCGAGTGCCACCGCCGCTGTTGCCGGAGAGGGACATGACGCCGCTCGCTCTTCTGCAAGTCGGAGCAAGGACCCGTAGGACCCCTGCCGTTCAGCTCCGCGCCTTCCGCCCAGATCCTACCTGGCGCCGCGGCCTTCGCTTGCCTCGCCGTCGCCAAGTTCCGGCCAGTCTCCCTGCTCCCCTCGCCTCCGCCCGGTTCCTTCACCGCAAGTCCCGCATCGCCCGCCGGAGTCGCCCCGGTCGCCGCCTCGCCTTGCTCCTGGAGCCGCGTTGTTCGCTCGTCCTCAAGGTCGCCGGCGTTCGTTCCGTCAAGCCGTTTCCTCGCTGGAGTTTTGCCGACCCCTACTACTGCATCGACCTGCAGCTCGTCAGTCTCTGCTTGCGCCCCTGCCCAGATCGAATGAGCGAGGAGACCGCTCACGTTGATCGCGTCATTGCTCGAGATCGGGCCCAACGCTGCCCCCGGCCTGCGACTGGCCTCCCACCAAATTGGGCATGGACCAACTATGTGAGGTCCACCACCACCTTTCCACTGTTCGGCCAGCCAGATCCAGCCCAGTGCATATTTTTTTCCCTGCAGAGAACACCATTTTTGCAGAAAAGTCCCCCTAGATCATGCATTTAATAACTCACAAATGGTGCATCAGATTAAAATGATTTATATACGAAAGTTGTTTGGAATCTTGTCTAGTTCCATTATATGCCACTTTCATATATGTTTAAAATGTTTAAAATGTTGTTTGTTTAAATTTTCTTAAATAACTTATTAAAATGCTTTATTTCATAACTAATTAACCGTAGCTCCAAACTTAACAAACTTTATATGTAAATGGAGTAGAAAAATGCCTAGTTTAACATGGTGGCATCACTTTGCATGTTTAATAACTCTAAAATATGCTTTAGGGCAGAACAGTACCAAACCTAATATATTCATATGAGGATTTTTCGGAATTGTTGTTTGTTATTTCCGGCCTCATTTAAACTTGCCTAGATAGGTAGTTCTCATATGCTTCACCTCTTGCCATGCTAACCAACATTTAATATTGTTGAGTACCTAACCAGGAGTGAACTAAATAATTGATGTGGTGTTCCGTCAATATGCAACTCGTTGCATATTGAGCTCCACTTAATTTGTAGCGTTGTTTGTTGCACTTTGCCATGCCATGCTTCATTAAACCGGACATGCATCATACTTGGTTTTGCATCATACTTGGTTTGTTGCACTTTGCCATGCCATGCTTCTTCGGGTTAGTTCCGATAACGTCGCGTTTGTGAGGATCCGTTCGACTTCGTCCGTTTGTCTTCTTCATGGACTCGTTCTTCTTCCTTGCGGAATCTCAGGCAAGATGACCATACCCTCGAAATCACTTCTATCTTTGCTTGCTAGTTGCTCGCACTTTTGCTATGTCGCGATACCTACCACTTGCTATATCATGCCTCCCATATTGCCATGTCAAGCCTCTAACCCACCTTTCCTAGCAAACCGTTGTTTGGCCATGTTACCGCTTTTCCTCAGCCCCTCTTATAGCGTTGCTAGTTGCAGGTGAAGCTGAAGTTTGTTCCATGTTGGAACATGGATATGTTGGGATATCACAATATCTCTTATTTAATTTAATGCATCTATATACTTGGTAAAGGGTGGAAGGCTCGGCCTTATGCCTGGTGTTTTGTTCCACTCTTGCCGCCCTAGTTTCCGTCATACCGGTGTTATGCTCCTTGATTTTGCGTTCCTTACACGGTTGGGTATTATGGGGACCCCTCGACAGTTCGCTTTGAATCAAACTCCTCCAGGAAGGCCCAACCTTGGTTTTACCATTTGCCTCATCACCACCTATTTTTACCTTGGGAGTCGCTCTCCCGAGGGTCATCTTTATTTTAACCCCCCAGGGCCAGTGCTTGTCTAAGTGTTGCTCCGAACTAGAGCCCCTTGCAGCACCACCTCGGGGAAACTTGAGGGCTGGTTTTAGTTGTACGGATTGCTCATCCGGTGTTGCCCTGAGAACGAGATATGTGCAGCTCCTATCGGGATGTTGGCACATCGGGTGGCTTTGCTGGTCTTGTTTTACCATTGTCGAAATGTCTTGTAACCGGGATTCCGAGTCTGATCGGGTCTTCCTGGGAGAAGGAATATCCTTCATTGACCGTGAGAGCTTGTGATGGGATAAGTTAGGACACCCCTGCAGGGTTTTGAACTTTCGAAAGCCGTGCCTGTGGTTATGGGCAGATGAGAATTTGTTAACGTTCAGTTGTAGAGAACTTGAAACTTAACTTAATTAAAATGCATCAACCGCGTGTGTAGCCGTGATGGTATCTTTTCGGTGGAGTCCGGGAAGTGAACACGGTTCTTGTGTTATGCTTGAACGTCAGTAGCTTCAGGATCACTTCTTGATCACTTCTAGTTCATGACCGTGCTTTGCTTCTCTTCTCGCTCTTATTTACGTAAGTTAGCCACCATATATGCTAGTGCTTGCTGCAACTCCACCTCACTACCCTTTCCTAACCATAATCTTAAATAGTCCTGATCGCGAGGGTGTGAGATTGCTGAGTCCTCGTGGCTCACAGATACTTTCAAACAGTTGCAGGTGCCGATGATACCAGTGTAGATGACGCAACCCAGCTCAAGTGGAAGCTTGATGAAGCTCGTGTTCGTTGTGTTGTTCCGTTTCAAGTTGATCAGTAGTGGAGCCCAGTTGGGACGATCGGGGATCCAGCATTTGGGGTTGTCTTCTATTATTTTGGTTCCGTAGTCGGACCTTGATTGTATTCTAGATGATGTATGTTCAAGTTGTATTTATCTGAAGTGGCGATTGTAAGCCAACTCTTTATCCCTTTCTTATTCAGTACATGGGATTGTGTGAAGATTACCCCTCTTGCGACAAACCTACCATGCGGCTATGCCTCTAAGTCGTGCCCCGACACGTGGGAGATATAGCCGCATCGTGGGTGTTACAAGTTGGTAATCAGACCCATCCCCGACTTAGGAGCCCCCTGCTTGAGGACTTGGCTATTGCTTGTAAGGAGGCTGATGACAAGACCGCTCTGGCCGCACAGAAGCTGGCTTCGGTCGACCATTTAGAAGAAGAGAATACCAAGCTGAAGACCGCTCTGAATGAAGCCAACAGGGAGTGTTCACGTTGGAAGAAGGAGAACCTCACCCTGAGTGAGAAGCTGGAAGGCATCGCTCGCAGGAGGGACGACCTGGAGAGCTACTTGGGGAGCCTCGCCAAGAAGTTGTACCTTAAGCTTGAAGGTGCATATTCAGTTCCGATTGGTTTTTGTGTCGACTCAGTCTATGAAAATTGACTTATCCTTGGATCGTGTATGCAAAACTTTGCCAGAATTTTGAAGAGGAGACCAGTCGAGTGGAGCCAAGCTTGGACCCTGTTAACTCTCTTGTGAAGGACGAGGCTGCAATGAACGTGCTCCGGCTGGAGTCTCGTACTGCCAGCGTCATTGACTATCTGGCTCGGCTGAAAGTGGCGATGTCGCGGATCGACACATCAGTCTGGCCTGGGACGATGCTTAAGAACGACCTCAAGTCTCTGATGGCTCGACTTAACGAAGTCCCAGGTCGAGTGGCGGAATGGAAGAAATCTTCTGCTAGATGTGGTGCTGACATCGCTCTGTCTCTGGTCCGCGTCCATTGCAAGGAGGCGCGAGAAGAAAAGCTGGCGGCCATACAAGTTGCCAATACTAGGAAGCACGGCTTTCAAGACTTCATGGACACTTTCATCGCTGCTGCCACCCGTATTGCCGACGGGATCGACTTGGATGAGTTCGTCGCCCCTTCCAGTCCTCCTCCTGAGGAGTAAAAAACTTTGAATTTACCTCGGAATGCCGAGTGGATTTGTAACTGTTTAAACTCTGCCGAGCCGAGGGCTCGAGTACTTTGAGGTCTGGGACCTTTTAGGCTTTTTCTGAACTAGATTTCTCGTTGGATATCTTCACAGTTTGATTCGTCGAGTGGAACTGGATCTTCACTCGGAGTAATCTTGTATTTGCGACGCAGCTCCGAGGGAGAAGGTAGCGGTCGACTCGCGATTTGGGATGTGTCCTGTACTTAGGCGAGCGTCGTGCTGCAACTAAGCCCCCGAGTGGGAGGTTTGCTCTCCACTCGGTAGGATTTTTAAACACTTAGGCGAGCACTGACCGCAGCTAAGTCTCTTAGTGGGAGAACTTAGGCGAGTCCTGGACTGCAGCTAAGCCCCCGAGTGGGAGGTTTGCTCCCCACTCGGTAGGATTTTTAAACACTTAGGCGAGCACTGACTGCAGCTAAGTCTCTTAGTGGGAGAACTTAGGCGAGTCCTGGACTGCAGCTAAGCCCCCGAGTGGGAGGTTTGCTCTCCACTCGGTAGGATTTTTTAAACACTTAGGCGAGCACTGACTGCAGCTAAGTCTCTTAGTGGGAGAACTTAGGCGAGTCCTGGACTGCAGCTAAGCCCCCGAGTGTGAGGTTTGCTCTCCACTCGGTAGGATTTTTTAAACACTTAGGCGAGCACTGACTGCAGCTAAGTTTCTTAGTGGGAGAACTTAGGCGAGTCCTGGACTGCAGCTAAGCCCCTGAGTGGGAGGTTTGCTCTCCACTCGGTAGGATTTTTTTCAAACTTAGGCGAAACGGATTCGCAGCTAAGTCACCCACTGGGGGATTTCATATGTAAAAAGTGACAACAATTATTGGAACACTCTTGCCTTTGATAAAAATGAACTGCAGAAATTTTTCTTATTACATCTCTGCAAGGGAGAACTCAAGTGTAAAAGGGGCGGAGTAGTTCCGCATTCCAAGCTCGTGGCTCGTTGATCTGGTGATCAACATTGTAGAGGTGATATGCTCCATTGTGATGGACTCTGGTAACGATGAAGGGGCCTTCCCAAGTAGGAGCAAGCTTGTGTGGTTTCTGTTGATCCACTCGGAGGACCAAATCTCCTTCTTGGAAGGCTCGACTCTTCACATTCCGGGCGTGGAATCGACGCAAGTCTTGCTGATAGATGGTCGATCTGATCATGGCCATCTCCCTCTCTTCTTCTAGGAGGTTGACTGCGTCTTGCCGGGCCTGTTCTGCTTCATCTTCGGTGTAAAGCTCGACTCGGGGCGCGTTGTGAAGAAGATCACTTGGCAGAACCGCTTCGGCTCCATAAACCAGAAAGAATGGGGTTCTTCCAGTCGACCGGTTAGGGGTGGTCCTCAATCCCCACAGAACTGACGGAAGCTCGTCGACCCAAGCACCTGTCGCGTGCTTGAGATCACGCATCAGCCGAGGCTTCAGTCCTTTGAGAATCAGACCATTTGCTCTTTCAGCTTGTCCATTCGACTGAGGATGCGCGACCGACGCGTAGTCGACTCGTGTGCCTTGAGAGGCGCAAAAAGCTCTGAACTTGTCTGAATCGAAGTTTGACCCATTGTCAGTGATGATGCTATGCGGGACCCCATACCTGAATATCAACTCTCTGATGAAACCGATAGCAGTGCTAGCATCAAGATTTTTGATAGGCTTGGCTTCAATCCATTTGGTGAACTTGTCGACTGCCACGAGCACATGCGTGAATCCGCTCCTGCCTGTTCTCAGTGGACCAACCATGTCCAGTCCCCAGACAGCAAAGGGCCAGACGAGTGGAATGGTCTTCGAGGCTGATGCAGACTTGTGTGACATGTTGGAGTAGAATTGGCAGCCTCCAGACTTGTCGACTATCTCTTTTGCCATCTCATTTGCTCTAGGCCAGTAAAATCCCGCTCGGTATGCTTTAGCCACAATGGTCCGAGAGGACGCATGGTGGCCACAGGTCCCCGAGTGGATATCATCAAGGATTATCCGACCTTCTTCTGGTGTTATGCACTTCTGACCGATTCCAGTCGCGCTTTCTCTATACAACTGCCCCTTTATGACTGTGAAGGCCTTGGATCGGCGGACGATCTGTCGAGCCTCTTCCTCGTCCTCTGGGAGCTCTTTCCTTAGGATATACGCGATGTACGGTATCGTCCAGTCGGGAGTGATTGCCAAGACTTCCATGATTAGGTCGACCACAGCAGGAACTTCGACTTCAGTCGGATCTGTGGCACTTTTCGGTTGTGGGGCTTCTTCTGTGAAAGGATCCTCCTGGACTGACGGCGAGCGGATGTGCTCCAAAAACACATTGCTGGGAATGGCTTCTCTCTTGGAGCCTATCTTTGCCAGATCATCAGCTGCTTGATTTTTCAGTCGGGGGATGTGATGAAGCTCTAACCCCTCGAATTTCTTTTCTAGCTTTCTCACTGCATTGCAATAACCAGTCATAGCCGGACTTCTGACGTCCCACTCCTTCATCACCTGATTAACCACCAAATCCGAGTCACCATAGACCATGAGGCGACGGACACCGAGTGAAATGGCCATGCGCAACCCATACAAAAGTGCTTCATACTCTGCTTCATTATTGGAGGAGTCGAAGTGAATCTGGAGAACGTATCTGAGCTTATCTCCTCGGGGGGAGACTAGAACTACCCCAGCACCGGAACCATTCAGCATCTTAGATCCATCGAAGAACATGGTCCAGTGCTCCGAGTGAACTTGAGTCGGAAGCTGCTGTTCAATCCACTCGGCGATGAAATCTGCGATTGCTTGGGACTTGATAGCCTTCTTTGCTTCAAACTTGATATCCAAAGGAAGGAGTTCAATCGCCCACTTGGCCACTCGACCAGTCGCATCTTTGTTATGCAGAATCTCTGACAGTGGGGCGTCGCTGACGACTGTAATGGAGTGGTCAGAGAAGTAATGTGCAACCTTCTTCGTGGTCATGTAAATCCCATATACAAGCTTATGGTAGTGAGGGTATCTTTGTTTTGAAGGGGTCAAAACTTCAGACAGATAATAGACTGGGCGCTGAACTCTGAAGGCCTTTCCTTCTTCTTCCTGCTCGACCGTGAGTACTGTACTGACAACTTGTCCCGTGGCCGCAATGTACAGCAGCAGAGGCTCTTTGCTGATTGGGGCAGCAAGCACCGGCTGGGTGGAGAGCAGAGCTTTGAGCTCTGCAAACGCTGCGTCAGCTTCTGGAGTCCACTCGAACTTGTCAGACTTCTTCATCAGTCGGTAAAGAGGCAACGCTTTTTCACCGAGTCGAGAAATGAATCGACTTAGAGCGGCCAAGCAACCTGTAAGCTTCTGGACATCGTGTATACGCACGGGGCGCTTCATCCGGAGTATGGTGCCAACTTTCTCGGGGTTAGCGTCGATTCCTCGTTTGGAAACGAGAAAACCGAGTAACTTTCCACCTGGAACTCCGAATGTGCACTTTAATGGATTGAGCTTGATATCATATCTCCTGAGGTTAGCAAAGGTTTCAGCAAGGTCAGTCAGTAGGTCGGAACCTTTCCGTGACTTAACCACAATATCATCCATGTATGCTTCTATGTTCCGACTGATTTGAGTGAGCAAACACTTCTGAATCATCCTCATGAACGTGGCTCCAGCATTCTTGAGGCCGAAGGGCATGGTGACATAACAGAAGCACCCAAATGGGGTGATGAAAGCCGTTTTGATCTCGTCAGGTCCATACAGACGGATCTGATGGTACCCTAAATAAGCATCTAGAAAAGACAAACGCTCACATCCCGCGGTCGAGTCCACTATCTGGTCGATGCGGGGGAGAGGGAAATGATCTTTCGGGCAGGCCCGATTGATATGTTTGAAATCAATGCACATGCGGAGTGACTTGTCCTTCTTGGGGACCATGACGACATTGGCGAGCCACTCGGAATGGTAAATCTCTCAGATGAACTCCGCTGCTAAGAGCCGAGCCACCTCCTCGCCAATGGCTTTCCTCTTCTGGACGGCGGACCGTCGAAGATGTTCTTTCACAGGCTTGAACTTCGGGTCGACTCGCAGACGGTGCTCAGCCAGCCCCCTGGGAACTCCAGGCATGTCAGAAGGCTTCCATGCGAAGACGTCCCAGTTCTCACGGAGGAACTGGATGAGCGCTTCTTCCTATTTGGAGTCGAACGTCGTCGAGATGTGAGTCGGAGCAGCGTCGGGGTCGGTCGGGTGAATGTGAGCTGTCTTTGTTTCACCGGACGACTGAAAAGCTGACTCTGAAGCAAGCTTCTTGGCCCGTAGCAATTCACTCGGATCGGCAGTCTTTTGGTACTCTTGCAGCTCGACCACTGCCATCTGAGCATCTGCAATCTTTGAGCCTTTCTGAAAGCACTCTTCTGCCTTCTTCCGATTGCCTGTAACAGTGATTACCCCTTTAGGGCCAGGCATCTTCAGTTTGAGGTATACGTAACATGGTCGAGCCATGAAGCATGCGTAAGCTGGCCTGCCCAAAATGGCATGATAAGCACTTTGGAAGTCCACAACCTTGAATGTCAACTTTTCCTTGCGGTAATTCTTTGAATCACCGAAAACCACATCAAGAGCAATCTGGCCGTGTGATTCGGCTTTCTTGCCAGGAATGACTCCGTGGAAGCTCATGTTACTGGTACTCAGTCTGGACATCGAAATGCCCATTCCTTTCAAAGTTTCGGCGTACAGTATGTTCAGGCCACTGCCACCATCCATCAAGACTTTGGTCAGTCGAGTGCCTTCGACAATTGGATCGACCACCAATTCTTGCCTCCCAGGGGTGGCAATGTGCGTAGGGTGATCAGACTGGTCGAACGTGATGGCAGTCTGAGACCACTTCAGATAACTGGGTGTTGCCGGAGCAACCATATTCACCTCACGGTTGATGACTTTCAGTCGACTTTTGCTTTCGACATCAGCAAAAATCATCAGGGTGGAATTGATTTGGGGGTATCCGTCGTCGCTATCTTCCTTGTCCTCGACTCTGTCTGACTCTTTTTCCTTATCCTTGGACTGTTTGCCTTGAAACTGCTGGATTAGGAGCCGGCACTGTCGAGTGGTATGCTTTGGGTAAATAAAATTACCCTCTTCATCTTTCTTGGTGTGGATGTGACACGGCAGGTCCAAAACATCGTTTCCATCCTGATCCTTGACTTTCTTGGGCTTCCAGGTGCCCTTGGGTTTTCCCTTGAAGTTTCCCTGGGCTACGGCCAGGGCCTCCCCAGGAGCGGCTGGCTCGGCCTTCCGCTTCTGTTTCCGACTGGAATTTCCTCCGGTTTCTTGGGCGACTGCCTTGTGCTTGCCACTCCGGAGTCGGTCCTCGTCTTCACCATTAGCGTACTTGGTGGCAATCTCCATCATTCGATTCAGAGACATCTCTCCAGTTCGACCGAACTTCAGATTCAACTCTCTGTATTTAACGCCTTCCTTGAAGGCACAAACTGCTTGATAGTCTGGCACATTCTCAACCGAGTGATGCTGTGTGATCCACCTCTGGATGTATTCCCTCAGGGTTTCATTCGGCTTCTGCACGCAAGACCGCAACTCTGTAAGGCCTGCAGGTCTCTTGCATGTTCCTTCAAAGGTTGTGATAAACACTCGGGAGAGATCCTCCCATGTGTAAATGCTGCTGGGTGCCAACTGATTTAGCCACGCTCTGGCTGAGCCCTCTAACATGAGAGGTAAATGCTTCATGGCCACCTCATCATTGCCACCGCCAATCTGTACAGCCACTCGGTAATCTTTGAGCCAAGTGTCAGGCTTAGATTCACCGGTGAACTTGCTGATTCCAGTCGCCAGCCTGAAATTGGGAGGAATCACTGCGGCTCTGATGGCTCGACTGAAACACTCTGGCCCTGAAGCATGTACTCTGCTGCTGGCGGGCGCATCTCTGTTCTGGCCTTCCCGGTGAGCCCTGTTCCTGTCAACCAAGCCTTGAACGAGGACAGATCTCACGTCAAAGCCTGGGTCCCTGGGGTCGACGGGAACCCTCTGCCCAACGCTATGAGGACGCCTGTCATCTCGATGTCGAGGCGCATATGACCCACTCCTCGGGGGAGGGGTTGGCACTCGACGTCGATCATCACGATCGGATCGGTGATCATACTGCTCGTTCCTTCCGTACTGATCATGCTGGTCGCCACGTCCCTCACACCTCGGGGGCGACCGCGGGCTGTGAGCCGACTGGACTGTATCAGTTGCAACGGATCGACTGTGGATGCTGTTCCGCGACTGAGAAACAACGGAATTCTGGTTTCCCGCCGCCCGGAGCAACGCTCTGATCTGTAACAAGCCCCTGCCAGCCTCCGACTGGGAGGGCTGAATTGATTCTGCTATACGGGCCGCAGCGGCCAAATTCTGAACTGGGGTTCGATATACCTGCGTCGGCGGGAAGAGCTGGCGTCGACTAGACTCGGGAGCCCGCTGACACGCTCGCTCGTCGAGTGCTTGCTGGAGATTCTCCAGTCGAGTGCGCTCGGCCAAATTAGCCAAACGTGCGTCCTCCAAGGCCCGGGCCTCGGGGGACTCTCCGACGATAGGGGTGCGGAGGGCGTCCGTGTTCCGGCGGCGAAGCTCCTCTCGCTGTGATGACGTGAGAGGTTCGGGGAGATACTCATCGTGGGGATGCGACGGGCCTCCCCCACCCGCGCCTCCATCAGCGCGAGGGAAACCGGGAGGACTGTGCGTTCCATCGACCGCCAGGATCTGAGCCGCTGGGTCGCTGCTGTCGCACTCGGATGCGGTCTCTGCGGAGCCAGTCGAACAGGCCGCAGAGGGATTCGTCGGGCTCGATTGCCGCGACTTGCGGGGTGGCCGACTGGCGAGCCACGTCATGCCTCACCCACCTCTGAAGTCTCGACCGACCGGAGCGCTTGCGCCGGTGGGAGACAGAGCGGGGAGACGATACGGGGGCCGACCGATACTGGGTCGACGGCTGCCGCAGGAGGACGCCATGAACGAATGCGCGGAAATGCGTCGCACCGCGGACGGGGAGTGCGTCCACGTCGAGTGGCGCCTCTTGAAGCCAGGCGGAGTCGTCGGCGATGAACGTGAGTGCGCCGAGACGGATCTCGCGGCCCTCCACCAAAACTCCGCACGAAACCATGATCAAAGGGATCGGAAAAACCGCAACTTCCCCAATCAGGCGCTAAGATTCCGGCCCCACGATGGGCGCCAACTGTCGTGGTTCTAACTCTGACAGTGATGTAGGGGGGTAAGTATGGAGAGGCTAGATCTCAGCTATTGGGAAGTTGTAAACACACCAAGATGTACGAGTTCAGGCCCTTCGCGGAGGAAGTAACAGCCCTACGTCTCGGTGCCCGGAGGCGGTCGATTGGATTACTGGTGCGTGAATAACAGGGGTGCGAACCCTTCATACTGAGGAGGGGGGTGGCTTATATAGAGTCCGCCGGCCCCCTCCTGCCCTCAGTAATGCAGGGTTTAAGGTACATTTAAGGCTGGGCGTACCTAATAAAATGCTATGATGACCATAAAGGCTACTTAACAGCTGACCGTTTGCCTGCGGAGTGACTGTAGGCCTCCTGGCGGTCGAGTGGTTGGCTTCATGGTCGAGTGGTAGCTTTCTGGTCGAGTGTCTTGAATCCGTCGAGTGGGATACCTTTATGTCGATTGAAAGGTGACTTCTCCTAGGGATGTCCTAGGGTAGGACTCTTTGGTCAGGTCCGTGTCCCCACCCTAGGTACATGTCTTCATCACCCCCCTACCTCGTGGCTTCCTCGAAGCATCCTTGACGTGGACTCCAAGTCTCCCGGGTTGCTTTCCTTCCAAAAATAAGTTCCGTGATGTTTCAGGTCAATTGGACTCCGTTTGATTTTCCTTTTCTGCGATACTCTAAAACAAGGAAAAAACAGAAACTGGCACTGGCACTGGGCTCTGGTTAATAGGTTAGTCCCAAAAATAATATAAAAGTGTATAATAAAGCCCGTAAACATTCAAAACAGATAATATAATAGCATGGAACAATCAAAATTATAGATACGTTGGAGACATATCAGTAAGACTCTGCCGGTCGAGCCGTCCGCTCCCGGCAGAGACCCTGCCGGAAACAACTCCTCAGAGCCTACCGGACCACCCCCTCCAGCCGGGCCTATGGACCCCGCGAACGATGTTGGTGCTCTCGCAATAGAGGAGGTGCCGTTAGTCCTTGTTGCCAAGCCCTAGGCTCCAACTTGGACAAGGCACATCATCCACTTCCTCCAAACTGGAGAACTTCCCGGCGACTAAGATGAAGCTGAGAAAGTAGTCCGAAGGGGCAGTATGTATCAGTTTTTCGATGCCATTCTATACAGAAGGAGGCCCAACAGTGTGAAATTGAAGTATGTTTGCCGGGAGGATGGAAAGGAACTGCTGGCTGAGATTCACAGAGGAATGTGCGGCTCACACATTGGATCAAGGGCATTAGTTGGGAAAGCATTCCGGCAAGGATTCTATTGGCCCATAGCCCTCCAAGATGCGGTTCACCTCGTCATGACATGTGATGTCTACCAGTTCCATTCCAAGAGAACACACCTGCCTGCCCAAGCACTTCAGACAATCCCTTTATCATGGCCATTTTGGTCTGGGGGCTCGATATCCTCAGCCCCTTCCTAGAGCAATCGAGGTCTTTGAATTCTTGTTCATCGCTATCAACATGTTTACAAAGTGGCTAGAACTGACTGCAATGAGGAAGGTGACTACTCAGTCAACTATCAAGTTCTTGAAAGAATTGGTGTGTCGTTTTGGAGTTCCGGCAAAGATCATCACCAACAACGACACCCAATTCACAAGCCACGCCTTCATGCAATATGTTCGTACCCTCGGATGTAAGATCTCATTCGCCTCCGTGGCACACCCCCGGAGCAATGGTTAAGCTGAGAGGGCGAACGCTGAAGTGCTACGTGGACTCATGACAAGAACTTTTGATATGCTGCAGAAGCACGGCAGGCGGTGGATTGAGGAGCTGCCAATAGTTCTCTAGTCCCTCAGAACAACACCTAACCGAGCTACCGGGCAGACTCCCATCTCCCTGGTCTACGGGGTAGAAGCAGTTATCCCCACTAAACTCATTTACTGGTCCCCTTGAGTGCTTGCCTACGATGAAGTAGCGCAAGATCAGCACCGGCGTGACGATGTTGTGCTACTCGAGAAGAACCGTCTCCGGGCTGCTACGCGTGCTGCACGCTACCAGCAAGCCCTACGTCGCTATCACAGCCGCAGGGTTCATGCTCGGTGTTTTGAGGATGGTGACCTTGTCCTTAGGCACGTTCAGTCCGCCAAGGGTACAAACAAGCTATCACCAAAGTGGGAAGGCCCTTACTGGGTGGTACGAGTCATCAGACCCGGAGCAGTGCGTCTGGAGACCGGAGATGGCACTCAGTTGCAAAACTCGTGGAATACTGAGCATCTCCGCAAGTACTACCCGTAAGGCGCGAGGCTGCTGGGAACTGCCTAGCAGCCACCCTTTTGTATAGGCCTTGCCTTGGCTGCATGTAACCCCTTGTACGAAGCCGGGGCGATGACCCCATGCAAGAGAAAATAAAGAAGCGCTGTAGGGGGCCCCCAACTAAGATTGCATGCATGCATGAGCACACCAAGATGACTACATAAGCATTTCATGAGCATTTGCATATGCATATAGATAGGATCGCATCCTGCATTCATTCTCATCTACATGAAGTTGCAGGTTCCTGCCGTGAACTTGGCTTCGACAAGAGACGAGAAGATTGCATGGCACAATGATCCCCGGCAAGCTTGATAACCCACACGTATAGGGGATCAATTGTAGCCTCTTTCGATAAGTAAGAGTGTCGAACCCAACGAGGAGCTAAAGGTAGAACAAATATTCCCTCAAGTTCTATCGACCATCGATACAACTCTACGCACGCTTAATGTTCGCTTTACCTAGAACAAGTAAGAAACTAGAAGTACTTTGTAGGTGTAAAGGGATAGGTTTGCAAGAATATAAAGACCACATAAATAAAAACTAGGGGCTGTTTTAGGTAAAGAAGCAATAAAGTTAGTATAGAGAGTGTGGAAAAGTGGTGGTAGGAGTTGCGAAATTGTCCCTAAGCAATTGACTACTTTACTAGACCGATAGCAAGTTTTATGTGGGAGAGGCCACTGCTAGCATGTCATCCCTGACTTAGAATTCTATGCACTTATGATTAGAACTATTAGCAATCATCCACAACTACTAACATTCATTAAGGTAAAAACTAACCATAGCATTAAGATATATTGGGCCCCCTTCAATCCCATATGCATCAATTTCTATGCTAGGTTGAAGCTTCTGTCACTCTTGCCCACCAATACATAGTCATATCAACATACAAATAACCCTATGGTGTGATCCACGTGCGCGCTCATATTATGGGCACCAAAGGACAGCAACATAACCACAAGCAAATTAAACCAATCATAGCAATTGACCAATTACCGATAGGACAACGAAAATCTACTCAGACATCATAGGATGGCAACACATCATTGGATAATAATATGATGCGTAAAGCACCATGTTCAAGTAGAGGGTACAGCGGGTTGCGGGAGAGTGGACAGCTGTAGATATATGGGGGAAGGTGATGAATATGTTGGTGAAGATGACGGAGGTGTTGGTGTAGATTGCGGTGACGATGATGGCCTCGGCGGCGTTCCAGCGCCACCGTAAGAGAGGTGGAGAGGGGCCCCCTTCTTCTTGGGAGAAGGGTTTCCCCTCTGGTCCATGGCCTCCATGGCGGTGGAGGGCCGGGAGCCCCTTCGAGATTGGATCTGTCTCTCTGTCTCTCTCTGTTTCTGCGTTCCAGATTCTGCCCTTTCGTCGTTTCTTATATTCCCGGAGATCCGTAACTCCGATTAGGCTGAAAGAACGGCACCAACTTCGGAGAGAGAAGGGCACCAACTGCCTTATGGGGTGGCCATGAGGGCCCAGGGCGCGCCTGACCCCCTGGGGCGTGGCCCCCTGCCTTGTGCCCCCCCAGGCATCGTCTCGCATTGATTCTTCGTCCCAAAAATCACATATATTCCAAAAAAATCTCCATCAGTTTTTATCCTGTTTGGACTCTGTTTGATACGGATTTTCTGCGAAACAAAAAACATGCAACAAACAGGAACTGGCACTGGGCACTGGATCAATATGTTATTCCCAAAAATAGTATAAAAATGCCAAAAGTATATAAAAGTTGTAGAATATTGGCATGGAACAATAAAAAATTATAGCTACGATGGAGACGTATCACGTATCATCGGCGTACTGGAGAATGGTGGGAGGTAAGTGAGAGAAGATGGGGTGGTGGAGAGCAGCGTCTGTGTTCTGGAAGATGAGATGTTGGACCAGGTCAGGAACGATGAGAAAAAGGTAGGGAGAAGCCGGGTCACCTTACCTAAGGCCATTCTTGTATTCGATCCAATTGCCTGGGACACCATTCAAGAGGATGTCAGCTTTTCCTGTGTGAACTATGTTTTGGATCCAGTTGCGGAAGGTTTGGGAGAAACCATGAATGAGTAGAATCGAAAGACCATGGTTGGTTGTTTGTGTGTGTGACAAGAGCTAATGAGGTCTACTACAAAAACATAGTTCTCAGCAATATTCCTGCCAGAGATGAACCAGTCTGGTTGCCATGAACTAACATAGGTATGAGCGACTTGAGGCGAGTGTTAGGACTTTAGCAACATCTTTGATCAGGCAGTTCTGGAGTGAGATGGGTCTGAAGGCGTCGAGGTTGGCATATCCTTTTTTCAAAGAAGGACGATGTGAGCATGGTTTATACGTTCTGTATCTGCCATTCCTTGATGAAATTGGGATAAGAAGGGAAGAACGAGGTGTTTGACTATGGGCCAGTATGTTCTATAGAAGGAGGGCCCAAAGCCGTCTGGCCCAGGGCTCGCCTGGGGGTTCATTTGAAAGAATGCAAGCTTGATTTCATCTTTCGAGAAATTCTCATCAAGGATGTGGAGACTGGCAACAGGCTGTGGGTAGATAGCATTCAGGTCAAAGGCCCAAGATGTATTTGCTGGTGTACCAATGAGGGAGACAAAAAAAATCCCGTAAGATCTCAGCTTTGTGGTGGTGAGACATGAAGTCATCACCATCACGTGTCAGTGTAAAGATTTTGTTGTTCCTTAAACGTTGGGAGGCAGACATGTGGAAGAATTTTGTGTTCTCCCCACCATCGATGGCCCGGGAAACTTTAGCACGCCATCTCCAATATGTCATTTTCTCCTGGATTGTGCATTTACGGATCAAGATGATGATCTTACGAGTGAGGAGTTCAGATTGGGAGAGAGCCCTGGATTCCCCGGCATGGTCTAAGGCAGAGATTGCAGTTTTGAAACGAGATTCATGGAGAGGTGTAGGGATGCATGAACATGCCCATTTTTTGAGTCAGGAATGTGCTTTTTTGAGCAAGGAAGAAAGGGTGGCGGTCGAGTTGGCTGATATGGGCTGTGTTGGGGCCCAACATTTCCTCACAATATCATTACATGGATGGAAATTGGCCCAACCAGGCTCAAATTTGAAAAAGTTAGACCGAGGGATTGTTGTGGTGATGTGTATGAGGAGAAGGACGTGGTCAGACATGAACCGTGTGAGCAATGATAGAGATGTGTTAGGAAAGGCATCGACCCAAGCTAGGTTAAAAAAGAGCGGTCGATCCGTCCTAAGGAGGGTGTTGCTCTATTGTTTGACCATGTAAATTGGCGATCAAGGAGTGGTAGCTCAATAAGAGCTAGGTCGTCTAGGGTTTGATTGAACACAGTGGCCTCTGACTGCCGAAAGGTATTGTTGTTTTTGTCGAAGGGGAAGCGAAGGAGGTTGAAGTCTCCAACAATCAACCAGGCAGAATCATCCGGTTGTGAGATAGCTAGGAGGTCATCCTAGAAGGATTGTTTGAGCGCATGTGAAGAGGGGGCGTAGATATTCGTATTGGAAATGTTGCGAGCATATGTCGTTGATTTTAGAATTAGGGTGGAGGAGAAGGTGAGGTGAGTGTACGAGATAACTTGGAGAGAAGTTGTGTTAATGGCAGAAATAGTGCAGCCAGCCGTGCCAATGGCTGGCAACGAGAAAACTTCGTCGAGGTGACGTGTCAAGAATGATCTTAGTTTGGTGTTGGAGTAAGTATCGAGTTTTGATTGTTGTGGGAGGGAAATGTGAGGTTTGATAGTGAGCAATTCAGGTAGGACGTCAGAGCACTTGGCCTCGTCACCCAAGCCATGTACATTCGAAGAACAAATAGAGATTGCAGCATTACTCATTAGGATGATTTATACACCAATTGGATAAGCAAGATTACAATAGTTCTGCGAGAGTAAAAGTTACATAATGACGCGGCGACAGTACTGGGCCTAGTGATAGCAGACACGATGAAAAAAACAGCAACGACACACTTAGCACGTAAGATGTAGCAAAGACGTGCGACAGCATCCGATTGTGCCCCGACACCGAGGGGTAGAGCATGTCAGAGATGCGGATCATGGTGCATCTTCCTCACAGGTGATAGAGGCCTTGGAGCCAAGGATAGCTGCAACATGGCCGTCATCGGCGCTACAGAGCATCGCAATGGTGGCCAGATCTTTAGCAGAGGCAGGAGGGCCATCAGGAGCATCGAGGCGGGCATCTTGGATGGCGTGATCAATGGTTGTGTCCACGTCCATAGCAAAGAGGCGAGAAGCCTTGGCCTTGATGGCCTTGGTGATCAAGGGAGAGTACTTGGCCTCCTTGCCGGCAAGCCACGTGCTACGATGCAACTTGTCTTTTGATAAGGACTGGTCACGAGATGTCCTGCGGCGCGCCTTGCATATGGTGCTCTCGTGGGTGTCAAGATCCTGGAGAGAGAGAGAGAGAGCTACAGACGTCCTGGCAGAGGTCAGAGTATTGTCAACAATGGCTAAGGGAGTTGATTGAATAAGCGTAGGAGAGGAGGGGGAGTTACCGTTTGCACGTGACGATTCCCCAGCAGAGAAAGTGAAGGCGGAAGGGGCGAGTACGGGCAGCACGAACGCCGTAAAAGGGGCCATGTCTGATAGCGCCAACAAGTCATCACACGGGACAGCATCCGACAGGCCAATGGGCGGTGCTGGTGGTGCAACATGCCTGACCTGAGGAACCAGACAGATGGTAGGTGGGGCAGAATAGAGTCAGCAGGTGCATGCACCGCGTCCACTGAGTCCCCAACAACGCCATGCAGGAGAGGGATATGCATGTCCTCAGAGCCAGCTGAGTCATCGTAAGAGATGATGAGGGGTTCGATCACAATGCTAGGTGGTGGGAGAGCAGACGACAGGGCGGATTCGCCCCTGCCGCCGCCAGGAGAGGAAGAAAGAACACGTGAACTGCCATCAGCATGGTGAGCGACCGACCTAGTGCCGCCGTAGGTGGCATCCGCAAGCCAGCCAGCTCGGACGGCAGAGACCACCGGAGCAATGTGTTCGGGAGAAAGAGCACGTGGGGAGCCACACTGGGAAAGCGGTGCAGAGTCACCATCAGAGGAATCACCACCGAAGAGATTGGCGCCCTCACCATGATGCCAGCGGGATACTTCTACCACTTTTTCTATTTTTATCTCATTGAGGGGAAGGAGCTGGATGACAATGTCAGGTGGAGCTAGCTTGCTAGCCCGGAGCAGGACAAGGGCGCGGACAGAGGTGTAATCTATGCTGTGAAGACAAAAGGTGTCCACGACACAGATATCACTTAGGAATGCCAGAGAGAAACGGATGCTATTGTTGTGCCAGAGTTCGTGTGGGAATTCAGAGACCTCAATCTCCGCAAGATCGGTGAAGACGGCAATGGCATGGCCAGCGTGTTCGGTAGGCTCTATAGTGATCACATTGCCTTCAAAGTCGATGGGGCTGTGGTGGACGACATCGTTTCATGCAGCAGGAGTGTGGAAAGTGAGGCAGGCAACCCCACGCCAAGATCCTCCCACAATGAAGGCTGGGTTGCGGCAAGTGTGCTGGATGGCGCGGCGGATGAGGGGTGTAGGGTTTGGGTTAGGGCTCTGAGCTGAGCGAAGAGGAAGCATTGTGGGCAGTGAACTAGGCAGGGTGGTGCGGCAACGAGGGGCATGTCACCGTAAGGTGGCAGCAGACCATCCTCATGGATCGGGCGAGGCAGCTCATCCTCAGATTCGGTTTCAGAGACGTGAGAGTTGGCCCTCGTGAACTGTGATGTGAAAACGTCGGAGAGACGATCCCGCAGTGCATGGGTGTCGAACGGGGATGAACTAGTGTGTGTGGTTGCATGGAGTGGAGTGGTGGGAGTCGACGGAGGGGCGGAGGTGCGTGGTGGTGAGGGTGGAGGCAGTGGGACCCCATTTGAGGTGACGGGAATGCCATGGAGGATGAAAGGAGAGGGGCGCAGACAGCGGGGAAGGGCTCTGAGAGGATGATAGGAATGTCACCGATCATGAGTGTGTGTGGGTTGGATGGCGCTGCTGACGATGAGCTACCATTATCCTTGCTGCGAGGGTAGACAGCTTGGTTAGGGCTTGAAGGAGACGCATCAGGGAGTGAAGGGAAGAGAGGCCAGATCCGTTGGTACCTGTAGTCGCGGCTGCGGTTGCCTTTCCGCCAACACCGGGCGCAGCGGACAGGGTCACGGCAGACTTCTAGGCAGTGGTCTAGGGCAAGGCACAGAAAGCGGCGTCTCCTCTTGGTGGATGGTGGTGGATGAGAATGGAGATGGAGGGGGAGAAGAGGCCGGTGAGTTATATATGGGGGGCGGTGGTGCGAATGATTGTGAGCGCAGGGGGAGGAGAGGAGAGCATCTTGATATGGGGTCGTCGTGGCACTATTGGACCGTATGGGCGGCATATCTGGCGTCAGTGAAGCATGATCCATTGCGTGCAGCAGTGCGTGAGGCGACTGGAGCGCGTGGTGTGCTGGTCGAGCGAACATGTTGTACTGATGGGTCGGACTGATGGGCCGTGAAGATACAAGGTAAAAGACCTCCCCCCGTCTCTCTTATGTGTGGATGGCAACTTTAATGTCCGGATGTGTATTTTCCTTTCTCTGTAACCCGACTCTGTACAAACCTAGGCCCCTCCGGTGTCTATATAAATCGGAGGGTTTAGTCTGTGGAGGCTATCAGAATTCATACAAGCTAGACATCTAGGGTTTAGCCATTATGATCTCGAGGTGGATCAACTCTTGTAACCCCTATACTCATCAAATACAATCAAGCAGGACGTAGGGTTTTACCTCCATTAAGAGGGACCGAACCTAGGTAAACATCATGTCTCCCTTGTCTCCTGTTACCATCGATCCTCAGACGCACATTTTGGGACCCCCTACCCGAGATTGGCCGGTTTTGACACCGACATTGGTGCTTTCATTGAGAGTTCCACTGTGCCGTCGAAAGAAGGTTCGATGGCTCGTTCGATCATCAAGTATGATGTCGTTTCCAGGGCAACTTTCCTCCCCGGCCAGATTTTTGTGCTCGGCGGCTTCGTTCTGCGTGCCAATTCAATAGGCCAGCTCGAACAGATTGACAGCTACGCCCCTGTCATCAGATCAGTTTCGGGAACCTCAATTATGTTGCTCATATCCGAGGAGATTTGATCTTCGAAGGGTTCGCGGCCCCGACTACCACTCTGGCCTTAGAACAAGAGTAGATCGCTAGGTCCAAAGATGGGAGTTTGGAGCTCGCCGGACTCTCTGCTATGAAGCTCACTACCGGAGATCCGGAGGCAATTATATCCTCGGAAAATTCGGAATCATACTGGGTTCCCCCATCATCGGAAGGCCGGACTCGCCCCAGGACTCTAGCTCTGAACTCTCGATGTCCGTGCCAAGCAAGCGTGGCCATGAGGCCTTTGCCCTGGCTAGCCTCGCGGACTCCTGTTTCCCCGTCCAATCCTCTCTCTTTAACGAGGCTCTAGACTTAATGCGGTGCCTCGCCATTAGAGAGGAATCACCTCCGAACTATGCCCACCCTGAATTATGGGTTGAGAGCAGGGAATTTTACGTCCCACCCACCACCCACTTCATAGCCACTGTCGAGGACTTAACCGACATGCTGGATTACACCTCTGAAGACATCAATGGCATGGACGACGATGCCGGAGACAAACACGGCCAAGACCCGCCGTTTACCGGACGCTGGACGACCACCTCCACATACGACGTGTATATAGTGGATACACCCAAAGAGGAAGATGGAGAAGGCAGGAAGGATCCAGTTGAGGACAAACCTGTTGAGGATCCACCGAAGCGTCGACGCCAGCAACGCCGCTCAAAATCGCGTCGTGGGAAAGACAGTAATATCGGCACCGGATACAATAACACTCTAGAGGATGCTGAAGACCCCAAAGCCCCCGTCGAGCCCACGTCCGAACAAGACGATGTGGAGGAGGGGCAAGTTAACCCCGACGATCCAGTCAGGAACGAGGATTCGGAAGATAGCAAGTATCTACCACTCTCCGAGGATGATGTTAGCCTTGGAAACAAAGATTTCATCATGCCAGAGGAACCCCTCGAGAAGGAGCGCTTTAAGCGCCAACTAATAGCCACTACATGAAGCCTAAAAAAGAAGCAGCACTGGCTCCAAGACGAACATGATACACTCAACGACAGATGGACCCAGGTCCTAGCTGCCGAAGAATATGGCCTACAACATCCAACAAAGAGCTATCCGAAGCGTCGGCTACTACCACAATTCGACAACCAGGCCTTCGAGCCAATACCGTCGAAACATGACCGTGCGTAATAACCAGACCGGCCACCACGCGGGCGAGATAAAGCGGCCACCTACGCCGAACACCAACCCACACCACCCCGCCGTAGGGACACAGAGACGGTGGCTCCAAGATACACCTACGACCTACAACAAGACCCGAGAAATAGAGCAGGCCAAGCCAGATCAATCTATGGATCAAGGGGGTGTGCCCCAACTCGAGAAGACGACCGTCAAGCCTGGCGCGATAGGCATAACCTCACCAGGGCCAAAAACCGCATACGGATGTCATCCGAACACCATCGTGATGTTGCCCAATACAAAGGCACCGCACACCCCTTATGATTTACCGATGAGGTAATGCAGCGCCAGTTCCCAGAAGGGTTTAAACCCTTAAACATTGAATCATACGACGGCACGACAGATCCCACGGTATG
The DNA here is from genome assembly GCF_003073215.2 of Triticum urartu. Taxonomy (NCBI): domain Eukaryota; kingdom Viridiplantae; phylum Streptophyta; class Magnoliopsida; order Poales; family Poaceae; genus Triticum; species Triticum urartu. The sequence goes on from NC_053023.1 coordinate 198,287,615, forward strand.
GATCGAAGATTTCCTTCTCCATATCCACATGGCTGATACGTCTCCAACGTATCTATAATTTTTTTCTTGTTCCATGCTGTTATATTATCAATCTTGGATGTTTTATAATTATTTTATAGTCATTTTATATCATTTTTGGTACTAACCTATTAACATAGTGCCAGTTTCTGTTTTTTCCTTGTTTTTACATCATAGAAAATCAATATCAAATGGAATCCAAATGCCACGAAACTTTACAGAGATTTTTTATGGACCAGAAGGAACAAGTTGGGCCCTGGAAGCACCTGGGGGGAGTCCCGAGGAGGGGACAACCCACCAGGGTGCGCCAGGAGGCCCAGGTGTGCCCTGCTGGGCTGTGCCCACCTCGGGTGGCCCCGGGACCGCCTCTTTGCTCTATAAATACCCAAATATTCCGAAAACCCTAGGGGAGTCGACGAAATATTCATCCAGCCGCCGCAGAGTCTAGAACCACTAGAACCAATATAGACACCATCTCGGATGGGGTTCACCACCTCCATTGGTGCCTCTGCGATGATGCGTGAGTAGTTCTTTGTAAACCTTCGAGTTCGTAGTTAGTAGCTAGATGGTTCATCTCTCTATTGATTCTCAATACAATGGTCTCTTGGAGATCCATATGATGTAATTCTTTTTGTGGTGTGTTTGTTGGGATCTGAAGAACTTTGAGTTTATGATCAGTCATATCTTTTTATATTCATGAAAGTTATTTGAGTTTCTTTGATCTCTTATATGCATGATCTCTTATAGCCTCGTATTTCTTCTCCGATATTTGGGTTTTGTTTGGCCAACTTGATCTATTTATCTTGCCATGGGAAGAGGTGCCCGGTAGTGGGTTCGATCTTACAGTGCTTGATCCCAGTGACAAAAAAGGGAACCGACACGTATGTATCGTTGCTACTAAGGATAAAAAGATGGGATATATTTCTACGCAATAGATAAACTGATCTTGTCTACATCATGTCATCGTTATTGCATTACTCTGTTTTTCCATGAACTTAATACACTAGATGCATGCTGGATAGCGGTCGATGTGTGGAGTAATAGTAGTAGATGCAGACAGGAGTCGGTCTACTAATCTTGGACGTGATGCCTATGTAATGATCATTGCCTGGATATCGTCATAATTATTTGAGGCTCTATCAATTTCCCAACGGTAATTTGTTTACCCGTTGTTTGCTATCTTTCTCGAGAGAAGCCACTAGTGAAACCTATGGCCCCGGGTCTTCTTCCTCATATATTTGCTTGCGATCTACTTTTCCTTTGCATTTTTATTCAGATCTATTAAACCAAAAATATAAAAATACTTTGCTGCACTTTATTTTATTTGCGATCTATTATTTCAATCTACTACATTTTTTGGCATCGTTACCCGAAAGGGATTGACAACCCCTTTAACACGTCGGGTTGCAATGTGTTGTTATTTGTGTGCAGGTGTTGTTTACGTTGTGTTACTTGGTTCTCCTACTGGTTCGATAACCTTGGTTTCTTCACTGAGGGAAATACCTACCGTGGTAGGTGCTTCATTAGCCCTTCCTCTTTGGGGAAATACCGATGTAGTCCTAGAAGACAGGAGCTTTTCTGACGCTATAGTCAGAGAGCAATCAATGGCCCACGGTGACAATCTCCACGCCATCAAATACCTCCCCTTAAAGCTGAAACGACCAGCATGGCACTGGCTAAACAGCCTCCCAGAGAACTCTATTGGTAGCTGGGAAGACCTGGAAGATGCCTTTATAGACAACTTCCAAGGTACCTATTTCCGGCCTCTGGATGCCGGTGACCTCATTCACATAGTTCAGCAACCCGGAGAGTCAGCCCGAAAACTCTGGACCAGGTTGTTACTTAAAAAGAACCAAATTGTCGATTGTCCAGACACCGAAGGCCTCGCGGCCTTTAAACATAACATCCATGACAAGTGGCTCACCCGACACCTCAGCCAAGAAAAACCAAAGTCCATGGGAGCTCTCACCGCACTCATGACCCACTTTTGCGTGGGAGAAGATAGCTGACTAGCTCACAAAAGCAACAGCACCAGCGACCCTGGCACCTCTGAAGCCAGAGATGGCAACGTCAGGCCATGACGCAATAAACACAAGCGTCGAAGCAACAATGAAGATACCAAAGATATGGCGGTCAACGCCGGATTTAGTAGCTCTAAACCCGGTCAGCGGAAGAAGCCATTCAAAGGAAACAAAGATGGTCCATCCAGTTTGGACCGAATACTAGATCATCCTTGCTAGATCCGTGGCACCTCGGACAAGCCTGCCAATCATACCAATAGAAATTGTTGGGTCTTTAAATAGGCCGGTAAGATAAACACCGAACGTAAGGGGAAAGGGCCGCCCAACAAGGATGACGATGAGCCTCGCCCAACAAACATAGGGGCAAAAGAAATTTTCCCCCGAGGTAAAAATAGTGAATATCATCTACGTCACTCATATCCCTAAGAGGGAGCACAAGCGCGCACTAAGGGACGTTTACACGATAGATCCGGTCACCCCAAAATTCAACCTGTGGTCAGCCTGTCCGCTCACTTTTGACCGCAAAGACCATCCGACCAGTATCCGTCATGGAGGTTTGGCACCATTGGTCCTCGATCCAATCATCGACGGATTCCACCTCATGCGAGTACTCATGGACGGTGGCAACAGTCTTAACCTGCTTTATCAGGACACTGTCCGTAAAATGGGTATTGATCCCTCAAGGATCAAGCCCACTAAAACCACCTTTAAAGGAGTAATACCCGACGTAGAGGCCTGCTGCATAGGGTCAATAACGCTGGAGGTAGTCTTCGGCTCACTGGATAACTTCTGAAGCGAAGATTTGATCTTCGACATTGTCCCCTTCTGCAGTGGTTGTCATGCACTGCTCGGACGAACCGCTTTCACCCGTTTCAATGCAGTCCTGCACTATGCCTATCTAAAGCTCAAGATGCCCGGACCACACGGTGTAATAATTGTCAATGGAAACATGGAGCGCTCCCTCCGTACCAAGGAGCATACCGCGACCCTCGCAGCTGAGGTACAGGGTGGCCTTATCAAGCCGAATACTTCATCGGCCATCAAGCCCCCGGACACTGTCAAAAGAGTCTGGTCTACCCTGCAGAACAACAGTCCGGTTCGTCCAGAATTAGATTATCAATTCATCCTCCGCCAATACCCCCACTTAATCATAGCATACGCACTACGTGTACATAACTACGCACTAAAAATTCCATGGGCAAGGATGGAGGCACACTAAAGACAAAGTCCACAATACGGCTCGACCCTATTCGGACCTTCATATTCTTCCTTTCTTCTTTTTCCCTATTTTATTTTTCAGGTTTTTCAAAACCCAAATCACTTTTTGTTGGTACCAAGGGCCCCTTTTCCAGTCCCCTTATGTATACTCGATCATTGATCCTCTCAAAGGATCCTACACCAAGGCGAAAAGCGACGCAGACGTGCGGCAGAGTGTCCAAAGGATCTTCAAGACCACCTTTTTAAGACCTGCATTCAGCTTTCCCTTGTTCTCGAACCCTTGGCATGTAAAATAGCCTTGATGATTATGGCATTCTCTGTAAGAACACGTTTGATGTATCAATCAGACTATAGCGGAAACAGTTTTGTCCAACCTTATTCGGTATTGGCTTATTTCATAATATGTATTCCGTCTTCACGACAGATTGACATACACACCTTAGCATAAATTGCCAGGGGCGCTATTCGGCCACATATATTTTTCAAAAACAAAAAGTCCGAACACTTTCTTAGTACACTTCGGCGTCCTGAATACCGCATTATATGCATTATCTCCGAATCATGTCTTTGGTCAATAGTTTGGTTGCCCGGCTCCTGTGGTTACCACCTTACTTTCCGCTTGTTCGGCTAAGGTAGTAAAGGGAGAACTACTGCAATTGTGTTTCTGATTCGTCCGGTCAAACACCTCAGTAGTGAAAGCCAAAAACTGACTGTCATGGTATAGCAAGAGTTGGTCAGCGGTTCAGTGACTTACTAAATCCTTTGCGATTGTCCGTATTACATGAAGGACTGACCTCACCCGGTCATGCGCCTAAAGCATCCAAGTTCGGAAAGCCGCACGGGCACCAGGGGCTATCTCATAGTCCCTTTGTCAAACTCCTATGGCTAAGTGAGAGTGATAAAGCCGCATAGTCTGATTACCTAGTTCGCTACACGATCACCTCCTTTATGGACCAAGACATTGGGACAAGTGTGGTCAGGTGCTACTCCGAACACCCCCATAGTATATACGTGGGGGCTGAAGCCAACGATTGGCAAACTTTCAGATGCAAAAAATGGCCGCACAGGAGGAAAATAATTTTATATAAAAGCACAAGTATACTATACAAGCCTTGTTTCATAACACAAAAGTCTGGGCAGCCCGGATACATTCATTCAAACATAATATCCTTCGAGCATTGACCCTCTATTAAACGGGCACCCTCCAGGACATCCTCGAAGTATCGCTCCGGCTTGTGGTAGTCTGTCGGTGGGAAACGACACCTATGGGGTCACTGGGATCCCTTCTATAGTTGGAGGGCGCGGGGTTGTGCAAAGAGCGGGTCTGGCGGTCAGCACACAAATCATTTACCTAGGTTCGGGCCGCGGAGATCGCGTAAAACCCTAGTCCTGCTTTGATGTATATTGGAGTGTTCTTGTGTTCTTGAACTAGCTACGGTGTCTCCCTAGTCCAAAAGAGCCGAATCCCCCTCCAGTACGCCTTGGGCCTCCTTTTATAGACAAAAAGGGGTCGCCACAGTGGCACACATGAGGTGGAAAGGTGTACACGGGCTGAGTCTATCCCCTAGCATCGTCGGACAAACGCATTTAATGCGCTGCCGGCGTGCCCCTCTTGCTTTATTGGGGACGGCAAAGAAGCTCGTCCCAGCTGTCGCCGCCTTGCCTGACTCCGATGTGCGTCCAAGCTGATGAGGCGTTGTAGCGCCACGTTGGCTGCCTGCTGAGCTGGCGTGGTGGTGGAGCCTTCACGAAGATCTGCATGCCACCACGCAGGTGCTTGCTGAGTTGATGTAGAGGCCGCGCGCTGCCATGCAGATGCCTGCCCAGCTGGTCGAGCTGGCAGCTGTATGGGGAGCGGCGGTGGAGTCTTGGCAGACGTGGGCCTGGCTGTGGCCCCGCGGGCGTCCTCGGCAAGGGTATTGCTGTGGGCCCGGCAAGGGTCTCGCTGCGGCACCTCGGTCGTCCCTGGCAAGGATCTTGCCGGGGGTCTCATGGATTTTCTTGGCAAGGATCTCACCAAGGATCATCGTCTTCTGGTTCTCATCTGATCTTGTGTATATATGATCTCTACAAAGATCTGCATGCCACCACGGAGGTGCCTCCCGAGCCTTGGTTCCAATATGGTTGATGGTGTCCGAACCCCTTGGGCTCAAGGGTGGTGCGCTCTGCTGGCGTCAGGCATGTTGCCCCGGCAAGGATCTTACCGAGGCTGCGGAGGCCACACCGGCAAGGGTCTTGCCGGGGGAGTCCACCTCGCCCTCTTGCTCTTTTGCGTCTTTGGTCTTGGCGTTGCTTTGGTCGTCTTGTGCTCCGACATCCCTCCTCTTACCTACTTAGTGCGGCCGTAGGCGCGGCTCTAACTGCCCGTGCACAAGTAAAGGGGTGCAAAAGGAGAGCCCCTACTTTTGTACACCGACATAGTCATTGCCCTCGGGTAGACCCTCAACTGCCATGGTGGCGGCCTTCATCCTCGCCCAGTGCATCTTGACGCGGGCAAAGGCCATCCACGCACCCTCTATGCATGTCGAGCGCTTCACAGCTTCAACCCGGGGCAGGGCGTCACCAAGTCGCTTGACCAAGCCGAAGTAGCTACTCGGGATGGGTTCGGCTGGCCATAGCCAGACTTTGATGTCCTTCATGGCGAAATCGGACATCCTATGCAGCTCACCCAACTGCATCATCTGGTTGTTTAGCAGCACTGGCCTTTCTGGTGCCAGGTACTGGGACCAGAAGAGCTTCTCCGTGGTGTTTCCCTCCTGGGACCGAAAGAATTGCGCGGTGTCGGCCTCACTCCTTGGGAGATCCACAAAGGCGTCTAGAGAACTCCATGGTCGATTAAGCAAGGCATATCTCCGACCGTCAATATACTCTGTAAAAGAAAGGGCTTACCAGCCGCTATCTATCCGGCTTGCTTGATCTCCTCATGAGCCGCCCGGGACTTGGTCCGCGCCTCCTTTGTAACACCCACAATGCGGCTATATCTCCCACGTGTCGGGGCACGACTTAGAAGCATATCCGCATGGTAGGTTTGTCGCAAGAGGGGTAATCTTCACACATCCCATGTACTAAATAAGAAAGGGATAAAGAGTTGGCTTACAATCGCCACTTCACACAAATAACAAGTTAAACATACATCATCCAAAGTACAATCAAAGGTTCGACTACAGTACCAAAATAAAGGAAGACAACCCCAAATGCTAGATCCCCGATCGTCCCAACTGGGCACCACTACTGATCAACAGGAAAAGAAACATAACAACGACCAAGATCTTCATCGAGCTCCCACTTGAGCTCGGTTGCGTCACCTTCACTGGTAGCATTGGCACCTGCAACTGTTTGGAAGTATCTGTGAGCCACGAGGACTTAACAATCTCACACCCACGAGATCAAGACTATTTAAGCTTAAGGGTAGGAAAGGGTAGTGAGGTGGAGCTGCGGCAAGCACTAAGCATATATGGTGGCTAACATACGCAAATAAGAGCGAGAAGAGAAGCAAACCACGGTCGAGAAACTATAAGTGATCAAGAAGTGATCCTGAAGCTACTTACGTTCAAGCATAACACGAGACCGTGTTCTCTTCCCGGACTCCGCCGAAAAGAGACCATCACGGCTACACACGCGGTTGATGCATTTTAATTAAGTCAAGTTTCAAGTTCTCTACAATCGGACATTAACAAATTCCCATCTGCCACATAACCGCGGGCACAGCTCTCAAAAATTTATACCCTGCAGGGGTGTCCCAACTTAGCCCATCACAAGCTCTCACGGTCAACGAAGGATATTCCTTCTCCCGGAAAGACTCGATCAGTCTCAGAATCCCGGTTACAAGACATTTCGACAAAGGTAAAACAAGGCCAGCAAAGCCGCCCGATGTGCCGACAATCCCGATAGGATCTGCACATATGTCGTTGTCAGGGCAACACCGGATAGGTCAAGCTACGAGTAAAACCAGCCCTCAAGTTGCCCCGAGGTGGCCCGCCAGGTTGCCCGGTTCGGACCAACACTTAGAGAAGCAATGGCCCGGGGGCGTTAAAATAAAGATGACCCTCGGGAGCACGACTCCCAAGGGAAAAGTATAGGTGGTGGTGAGGCAAATGGTAAAACCAAGGTTGGGCCTTGCTAGAGGAGTTTTATTCAAAGCGAACTATCAAGGGGTTCCCAAAACACCCAACCGCGTAAAGAACGCAAAATCAAGGAACATAACACCGGTATTGACGGAAACTAGGGCGGCAAGAGTGGAACAAAACACCAGGCATAAGGCCGAGCCTTAAACCCTTTACCAAGTATATAGATGCGTTAATTAAATAAGAGATATTGTGATGTCCCAACATATCCATGTTCCAACATGGAACAAACTTTAGCTTCACCTGCAACTAACAACGCTATAAGAGGGGTTGAGCAAAAGCGGTAACTTAGCCAAACAGCGGTTTGCTAGGAAGGAGGGTTAGAGGCTTGACATGGCAATATGGGAGGCATGATATAACAAGTTGTAGGTAGTGCGACATAGTGATAGAACGAACAACTAGCAAGCAAAGATAGAATTGATTTTGAGGGTATGGTCATCTTGCCTGAAATCCCGCAATGAAGAAGAACGAGTCCATGAAGAAGACAAACAGACGTAGTCGAACGGATCCTCATAACTCCGGAACGGAACAGAAGCTAACGAGAGTAGCAACCCGGAAAGAAGCAAGCAACATGGTAAACACATAAGCAAAAACATGCCATGATGCACAATCAACTATGATGCATGTCCATTTTAAAGAGGCATGTCAAGGCAAAGTGCAACAAACAAAACTACAAATTAAGTGGAGCTCAATATGCAACGAGTTTCATATTGACGAAGCACCACATTCGTTTATTTAGTACTCTCCCTTTTATGTACCCAACAATATTAAATGTTATTAAACATGGCAAGGGGTGAAGCATATGAAAACTACCTATCTAGGCAAGTTTAAATGAGGCCGGGAACAACAAACAACAAGTCCAGAAAAATCCTCATGTGCATATTTTAGATTTGGTACTGTTCTTCCCTAATGCTTATTTTGTAGTTGTTAAACATGCAAGAAAAGTGCACCATGTTAAACTAGGCATTTTTCCACCCCATTTACATATATAATTTATTAAATTCGGAGCTACGGTTTATTAGTTATGAAATAAATCATTTTAACATGGCATATGAGCAAATTAAACACAAACAACATTTTGAACATTTTTAACATGGATGAAAGTTGCATATTATGAAACTAGATGAAATTCAAGTCATTTTTCATATATAAAGTTTTTACATGTAATGCACAGTTTGTGAGTTACGATATGCATGAACTAGAGGGACTATTCTGTAAAACTGCCAGACTCCTGGAAAAAAGATAAATCGTTCCACGGAAAAAAATGTGAGTCGGGCCAAACTGAAGGGGCTGGGGCTGCTCACATTGGGCCATAGCAGACCGGTCGGTGGAGAGGCATGCAGGTCGGGCAAGGGGAGCGCTTGGGCCTTATGCCGGAGCTGGGCCGGCTCCACGGGGAAGTAGCCACGGTCAACGGCCCGCGGAATGAGCGGGCAAAGCCTCACCCGTACCTGAGTGGGACGACGGCGGTGGACCCCGGCGCTGCTCTGGCGAGCACGGGGCAAGGCATTCCGGTGACGAACGCGGCGGCGCTCGACGGAAACGGGCATATCCAGGCGTGGGGTCCCAGATCCGATGATGGTGGAGGGCAAGAGGGTCGGCGAGGAGCTCGGGGACAGCGGCTAGGCCAACTCCGGTGATGAGTGGCAGACCTGCAAATAGCGGTGGCGCGGTTGCATCAAGGAGAGAGAGAGAGGAACGGAAGAAAGGGAGCAGGGAGCGGCGGCTAGCCTGGTGGTCGCCGGCGGAGGAGGTGGCGGCCTCGGTCTCCGGCGGGGAGGACGCGGGGGACAGGCAGGCGGCGGAGCCCGGATCAGGAGCTCCTCTCCCGATCCGGAGCTTGGGGAGCAGGGGCGGCGCGGTGCGAGCTCCTCGGGCCCAGATCGGCCCGGGGAGGGCTGCGGATGGGCTCCGGCGGGCCCGTGTGATGGGGAAGCACGGGGAGGGTGCGTGGCACCTGTTAGAGGCTGCAAGCTGTGGATCTGCTGATGTGGAGGTGTCTGGTTGGCCTGGGCGATGACGGGTGGCGGCGCTGGCCTCTGGGCCGGCGACAAGTGGTGGCGGCGGGGTGGCTTGGCACGGAAAATGAGGAAGGAGGGGGGTTTGTGGCGGCTAGAGGTTAGGGGCGCCCAAAATGGCAAGGGAAGGGGTTTAAATAGGCAGGGGTGTCTAGGTTAGGGTTAGGAGGGGGTTTGGAGGGGTTTTTGGATCCTTGGATCACGATCGTGCGGCTCCGGACAGAGGGGGAACTAGGTGGGCTAGAGGTGAGTGGAAGTGGACTGTGCAGAAAGGCCTCGTGCTGAGAAGAGAGAGAGAGAATGGCAGCCCGGCAAGAGTTTCCGGAGACCGAAAACGTCCGACGATAGACCAGCTAAATTGCCGCTATAGTTATTCCTTGGGGCGTCAAACGGACTCCGAATGCGATGAAACTTCGCAGGAGACCTACTAACAACATAACAACACCGCACGCCAACTTTCATCCCATTCGAAGAACATTTTTCGGCCACTTATAAAAATAATATTTCGGACGTGCCGCGGGCGCGTGCAAGTGTGTCAGGGCTCAGAACGGACAACGGAAAGAACTGGGGGGCATGCGTAGGAGCTCCTCGCACACGACGATGAATGACGAAATGTGGAGGAAGGAATTTGGGGCTAGATCCTGGAAATCTAGCCCATAATAGAACATCAGGCCGCGGATGAAGGGGTGGAGAGGAAACCCTAGCCTGCGGAGGAAGTGGGGGATAAACACCACACTCTCATTGGGCTCTGGAGTAGGGATGATCTGTTTTTTGGCAGGGAGCCGATGCGTGATGTTCGCGGCAAGGTACCCCACTTCCCAGAGTTCCTTGACGTTCCTCTCCGTGATGGAGGAAGCCATCCACTTGCCCTGCAAGCCGGATCCAGCCATGGGTGGAAAGGTTGGGCGGTGGGAGAGGTAGAAGCTTGGGCGCTGGAGCTCTAGGATGGCAAGGCTAAGGAAGGAAGAAGGCATGGGGTAAAAGATGGATCATTATCCGCTTATATAGGCAGTGAATATCAAACGCCCCCCCCCACTAGCCATAAAACTCGCCTATTCCCAAGGGGTCGTGCGAATGACACGGTTGGATTACCCAAAACCGTATTGATGAAAATCACGCAATAAGGGGACACGATGTCTGCTTTGACAAGACGTCTCAATGGAGGCTGCACCTCGAAACACGAAGCGGAGGCCAAAAAGTTTCAAAATTATAAAAAGGCTAGACGTAAAGTTTTGCCGAAAAAGCTGTCAGTAGATATGCCTCATTAAGTATCACGCCCTTGTGGTTGAGGGTTGTGATTATTATACAGAGCCCGATACCGTTCTTTTTTCTCAGAAGACTACTTTGTATGCGGAGAAGGAACCCGCCTTGCAATGTTGAAGACAATCTGTGAACCGAACACATCGTCATTGAAGACTGGTTTAGGGCCTACTGAGGGAGCCCTGGATTAAGGGGTCCTCGGGTGTCCGGGTTGTGAGATATGGGCCGGACTGATGGGTCGTGAAGATACAAGGTAGAAGACCTCCCCCCGTGTCCCGGTAGGACTCTCTTATGCGTGGATGGCAAGTTTAATGTCCGGATGTGTATTTTCCTTTCTTTGTGAGCCGACTCTGTACAACCCTAGGCCCTCCGGTGTCTACATAAATCGGAGGGTTTGGTCTGTAGAGGCTATCAGAATTCATACATGCTAGACATCTAGGGTTTAGTCATTACGATCTCGAGGTAGATCAAATCTTGTAACCCCTATACTCATCAACTACAATTAAGAAGGACGTAGGGTTTTACCTCCATTAAGAGGGCCCGAACCTAGGTAAACATCGTGTCTCGCTTGTCTCCTGTTACCTTTGATCCTTAGACGCACAGTTCGGGACCCCCTACCCGAGATCGGCCAGTTTTGACACCAGCGCAGGGGGCGGCGTAGCATTGTCCGGATTAGACACGGTGATGTAGGGTGGAACCCTATACGACCAATCTTTCATGAAAGGAGCGGATCCCAACGAGGAACACGAAAAACACAAGGGGAAAACACAAAAAGGAGACACAAGAGAAACACCCAAACCAACGAGATTATGTCACACATGTGCTAGATTCTCAAAACACAAAGAGAGATACATGATCCAAAGTCAACAAGGGACGATACAAAGGGTAATCGGTTCATTTCCAAAGGAGGTCTTGATGGTCTTCTCCATGAGGAGGTCTTCTATCCAAGTGGATCTTCTCTTAAGAGGTGTCGGTCCCTCGCGAAGGAGTAGATCCAGATGGATGAGCGAAGCTCTACCTCACATATGAGCTAACACAAAGCTGCCCTAGTATGGAGCTAGGAGACCAGTATATATAGTCCAAGGGGTAAGTTGGGGGATACATGGGGTGAAACCCCTTTCACTGCGCACAGGCAGGGCGGTAATACCGGTCATGGGGTGGTTGTACCGCTGGGAGCTTAGGTACTGGTTCCTGGAGGTGTTTCCGGATGTGCTCAGCGGTTGTACCGGTGTTTGGGGCGGTTTGTACCGGTCTGGTGGCTGTTACCGGAATAACCGGTGTTGTACCGGCCTTGCACCACTCCGATCATAGAAGCTTGGGCGGTAGTTGGGAGGTGGTTGAGCGGTTGTACCGCCCGGACGGTAGTTGGGTGGTAGTACCGGGATTTCTACGCTGGGAAGATGTTATTCATGCTCTGGATGTCCATCTTGCACCGTAACTTCTCCTTGGTTGCTTCCATGGTACCTAAGCACACAAAGCATCTCGGTTTGAGGTAGTAGCCATGTCTCAAAGTGGGTCAAATGGGAGTTCAACAAAGAGAGAGTTAACCTCGTTCTCGATGGCTCTCGCACGGGATCTTGACATTGGTCCAAGTGGTGTCGTGGGAGATGTAGGTAGGTCCTTGGGGATGACCTTGGGATGCTCCGAATTATCTCCCCCCCTTGGAAATGATCCGGCCTCGGATCGACATCTTCATCACCATGGTAGGGCAAGAGATCCTTGACATTGAAGATGTCGCTTATGTTGTACTTGTCGCACGGGAGGTCAATCTTGTAAGCATTGTTGCTGTAGCGTGTGAGCACCTTGAAGGTTCCGTCCGCTCGTGGTAGAAGTTTGGACTTGCGTTCATTGGGGAAGTGGTCCTTGTGAAGGTGTGGCCACACAAGATCTCCAATGTTGAATATCGTGGGTTGCTTGTTGACGTTGAGCTTGGTCGCAAGTCTTTGTACTTGGCGCTTGATGGTGTGCCTTGTATCTTCATGCATCTTCTTGAGATAGTTCACTCGGGTAATCGCATCCTTGTTGATGCTCTCTTTTAGTGGTAGAGGCAGAATGTCCAATGGGGACAACGGGTTGAAATCGTAGACGACCTCAAAGGGAGACTTGCCAGTAGTAGAATGTCTTGCGTGGTTGTAGGCGTACTCGGCAATGGGTAGGCACTCCTCCCACTCCTTGATGTTCCTCTTGATCAACACGCGTAGTAGAGTGGAGAGCATACGGTTCGTCACCTCCGTTTGGTCGTCGGTTTGTGGATGGTATGCCGTGGAGAATAGTAGCTTGATTCCGAGCTTGGCGCATAAGGTCTTCCAAAAGTAACTCAAGAACTTGACGTCGCGGTCCGAGACGATCGTCTTTGACACTCCATGAAGTCGCAAGGTTTCCCTACAAAAAAGATTTGCAATATGTGAAGCATCGTCTATCTTATTGCAAGGAATGAAATGAGCCATCTTAGAGAATTTGTAACATCCCAAATTTTCAATTTGGAATGTTATACATTAGATCATCATTGCATATCATATTTTATTGCATTTTGGCTTGATCCTAGAAATTCTACGCAACTCAAGGATCTACGGAGAGAGTTGGGGATTTCATTATTTTCATATTCGAGTTTTCTCGAATTTTGAAAACAGGATCGTTTGATTTTAATTATTTTCTCTTTGAATATTTTTTTTATAAAACTAAAAGAGAGAGGATAAAATGACTTCCTCAAAATAAAGAAATATCGAAGATTTAATATTAAAGTCAAATAAGATTTTTATTCGGAGTTTTATAGCTATTTTATTTGAATTAGGAAAAATATGTGTTCTTCAAAATTGCATTTTAGGCCCAAATAAATGTTCACCTTATCCGACTTATTTTTAGAGGACGGGGAAAATTTATTTCGGGATTTTTGGAGTCCGTTTAGTATTTCTTTTCTTTCTTTTTCTGCACATTGGAATTATTTAAAAAAGGTCAAACCAACTTCGGGCCGTACCCGGCCAGGAGACCTCGGGCCGGCCCCTTTATAAGCCGCCGCCCCGCACCCCCAGCCCAACCCGCGCCGCCGCCCAAAACCGTAACCCTAGCCCGCCGTCGTCGCCGCAGCCGCCCGCGCCGCCACCGCCGCGCCTCGCCGCGGACGCCGCCTCGTTGGAGCCGCCCCGCCAGACCGCCGCCGCCTCGGTTTATGAAAGAAAACCGAGTGGGTTTTTTTCTAAACATAGATCCTTTTTTCAGATCCGGTTCGGTTTTTTCGGTTTAGTTAAATAGCGGACGTTCGTTCGTACGTTCGTTTTAATGAAAGATTTTTGTCCGTTAGCCGCAGACAGCGGACGTTTGTCTGTTAGCCTGTTCGTCAGTTTTTCTTTTTTCTTGGATTTTCCGCGATTATTTTCGATCGCGATTTCATATCCGATTTTCGTTTTAGTATAACTTTTCGCTCGTTTATCGGAATCAGGCGATTCAAGCGCATAGAGTTTCGTCTCGAAACCCTCTTTCTGTTTAACCAACTTAAGCAAGTTTTTGCTACTGTAAAATTTGGCTTTAGTCCAGATTAGTTAACGAAGCTTGTTTCTTTTGCCGTTTGAGCTTTTTTGCTTCGTTTGATTTGGTTCTTTTTGCAAACCGGAGTTCTTAAGTTGAACCTTCTGGTTAGATCTCTTATTTGAGTTTTACCCATGCTCTTGCTTGATTGCTTAGTGTATGCTTGTTTGATTGCGATAGAGTATCCGGAGTGCGAAGCATGCTACATCGAGTCTCTTGGTTTCGCGGATCATCACCAAGGCAAGTAACACTTTGATCATACCTCTTTACTACCCAGTTTTATTGCATTATATCAACCCCCAAACAATTGCATGGTTAGGTCCTGAATAAATTGTGGGTTGGGAAGTAGATTGAGGTAGTACCTATTCACCTATTTATTATCAAACCCTGGGAGTTACTTCTATGTTGTACTTATACTGCTCTGCTATGCTCGTAGACGTGGATTGGGTTTGAGTGTATTCATGACATATGTGAGATTGTTAATTAATGGTTCAACTTAAGGTGGCAACTTTAATGCACATCTGGGTGGATTGAGGCACCTGGGGTATCTAGTGATTGCATGTATTTTTTGGAAATCCCGGGGTACCGTGTGATTTTCCTATGGACTGCCACCCAGGTTCAAAGGGATCATAAGATTATTCATGCTGGAAACTTCCATGTGCAGCCACATGCCATTATGGGCTCTGGCATAGTTGAGTAAGTTGTGGGAAACCTTTCCATGATGGGCTAGCAGATGTAGGGGATTGTAGGTGTAGCGGCCTATCTATCGGTTAAGGGGGCCTCTTCGGAAAGACTGTGTCTCGGTCATCAGTTTATCAAACATCTTGTAGTGCGAGAAATCCAATGGAGGAGATCGAGTCTTGTGGGGAAAAGTGCACAAACCTCTGCAGAGTGTACAAACTAATCATGGTTAGCCGTGTCCCCGGTTATGGACATCTTGAGTATCTGGTTCTTGGATTATCTTGTGGATCTCATCACTCTTAATTATAAAAATTTGATTGGGTTATTGATTACTTTCAATTGGGATTGAGAGGGGGTTTACCTTCTCAATGTATTTCAACCAACTTTGTAGTTAAGTAAAATATATTCCTTTGCAGTAGGAAAAAAAATAGGCTTTTAGCAAAATCTATTAACCATACAGCCTCCACCAGCCATATATGCATGTAGTGATAGCATTATTCTGTTCATTACTCTCTTGTGTTACATTGCCAGCATATTCCATGTGCTGACCCGTTTCGGGCTGCAACGTATCATGTTGCAGACTTTTCAGATGACGAGTAAGGAGCCTTAGGTCGTGGTCTTTCACTCAGTGATCTCGTTGGAGTTGATGGACTCACTTTATCTTCCAAGCCTTCCGCTGTTATCGTATTAGATGGCCTTAAGCCATATTTATTGTAATAAGTTCTCTTTTAAGACATTCGATGTAATAAGTGTGTGATTTCTACTCTGTTATAAATCCTCAAGTACTGTGTGTGTCAGCATTACCGATCCAGGGATGACACTAATGCACAGAGATCAGACTGTTTGAGGTCTGGTCGCTACAAGATGGTATCATAGCACACACTGACTGTAGGACACGACCACTAAGCCAAAACCCTAGATCACTATTCTCTTCTCATTTCTGACTCCTCTCCATTTTCTACTCTTTAGGATGGCGGATGCAAGGCACAAGTTTGCACAACCGGATGAAGAAGCACCTTTTGGACGACACTTGAAGGAAGTCACTAAGTACCTGAACATTGGAATACCAAGCTTCACCGGGACTTACAACGCCACTTTACCATAAGAGGAGGCTGGATGATTCAAGTTCAAGTTCCAGGAAGGACATTTACGCCAGTCACTAAGCCCATAGAGTTTTCCTTTGATGCACCAACCTGGAGTTTAGGAAAGAGTATGGCAGCCCACATCACCATGGGACGCATTGGAGAAGTTTACCACAAGTAGCTTAAGGATACTATCTACCAGATTTGTGAGCGTCGAGATGAGCACTGGGAGATGATCAGCACCAGGAAGGATAGATCCATTGCAGCTTTCATCCAGGAGTTAAACTAGCACATTCGCCGCCAGGAAAATCAGATGTGCGCAGGCATGATAGATCTAAAGAAGGCGATGACCAGGATCACGGAGCTTGAAGAAGAACTCAAGGCAACTCACGAAGATTATGAGGAGGAAATTGTCGTACTAGTGGAGAAGAATGACGACCTGACAAGGAAGCTAGGAGTATTCATGGGAGACCCCGCGCCAGGAGGAGAAGATGACGGTTCCACTTGCCCGGGGAACTACATCATCATCGACGACACCGACTCGGACCCTGACGACAGTGATGATGACTATATTGATGAAGCTGGAGCTGATATCATGGGGTCTTGGACCGAACAATATTTCTAGTCGACCGCCATATCAGTAGTAGTATTCCACCATGTAAATATTATGGTCCAAGCACTTTGTAACGATAGTTCTAGACCAATTGTATGCCCTTGCTTGATTGATTGAGTGATATGATTGTGTTTGTCTCATGTGCATATGGGTAGTGTTTTCTCACTAGACCTCATTCTATTCTATTCTCTTCCCTCTAAACCCTCAGATGCCTCCGAGACGTGACCCCATATTTACCTTTCCACTGGAGCTCACTCAGTTGATCTAGAAGCAGAATACCCTGATGCAGTTGTTAGTTCAGAACCAAGGCAACAACAACACAAACCCACCACCACCCCAAGTTGACAATTTAGCCCGTTTTCTGAGGTTGCAGCCGCCGGTGTTTTCCAGTAGCACTGAGCCGGTAGTAGCAGATGATTGGCTCCGCAGGATTGGAAGAGAGTTAACCACTGCAGGATGCACAGATGTTGAGAGGGTGTGTTTTGCCGCGCAGCAATTGGATGGACCAGCAGCCTCATGGTGGGAGAACTACGCTGTCACCTATCCTATATCCACTGTTACATGGGACTAGTTCCAGCAGGCTTTTCGCACTGCCCATGTATCAGTGGGAGCTATGGCCATAAAGAAGCGTGAGTTTCGCAACTTACGCCAAGGAGGACGCACCATTAGCCAGTATGTGGATGACTTTAGCAAGCTAGCACGTTATGCCTGAGATGACGTTGCTACGGATGCAGCTACGTAGGAGAAGTTTTTGGAAGGACTGAATGATGAGCTGAGCATGCAGTTGATGGTAGCAACCTTTGATAACTACCAACAGTTGGTAGATAGAGCTCTCATAATTGAAGGGAAGTAGCAGCAGATTGACAACAGCAAGAGGAAGTATGGACAAGGGAAGTATAATTCTGGAGCTCAGCAGAGACCCCGTTTCGCCCCGAACTCGGGAGGACTTGTGCATAACCATGGAGGCCACACTCACAATGGAGGAAGTTCTCACAACCATAGTGGCCCCAAGAATGGTAATGGAGGAAGCAATGAAAAGAACCGTTCCAACCCAGCAACGCCCGCCAAGAAAGATCTAAGCCACATTACTTGCTACAAGTGCCAGAAGACCAGACATTACGCCAATGAATGTCCTGAAGCTAAGAACGGAAACGACAATGGAAACTCTGGGAAGAAGCCCAACCCTTTCAATAGGGGACAAGTGAACCACGTTAACGTGGAGGAGATTGAAGCCCGGCCAGATGCAGTAATAGGTAAGTTTTTGGTTAACTCTTTTATTGTTGGGGAACGTAGAAGAATTTTAAAATTTTCTACGCATCACCAAGATCAATCTATGGAGTCATCTAGCAACGAGGGAGAGAGAAATGCATCTACATACCCTTGTAGATCGCGTGCGGAAGCGTTCAAGAGAACGGGGTTGATGGAGTCATACTCGTCGTGATCCAAATCACCGATGACCAAGTGCCGAACGGACAACACCTCCGCGTTCAACACATGTACGGTTGGGAAGACGTCTCCTCCTTCTTGATCCAGCAAGGGGGGAGCAGAGGTTGATGAAGATCCAGCAGCACGACGGCGTGGTGGTGGATGCAGCAGGATCCCGGCAGGGCTTCGCCAAGCGCAAGCGGGGAGGAGAGGTGTCACGGAGGGAGAGGGAAGCGCCAAGAGCAAGGGTCCATCTGCCCTCCCTCCCCCCCTTTTTATAAAGGGGCCTTGGGGGGCGGCCCTAGGAGATGGATCTCCAAGGGGGCGGCGGCCAAGGGGTGGCTTCCCCCACAAGCCAAGTGGGGGGCGCCCCCACCCCTAGGGTTTCCCAACCCTAGGTGCAGGGGAGGCCCAAGGGGGGCGCACTAGCCCACTAGGGGCTGGTTTCCCTCCCAATTCAGCCCATGGGGCCCTCCGGGATGGGTGGCCCCACCTGGTGGACCCCCGGGACCCTTTCGATGGTCCCGGTACAATACCGGCCACCCCCGAAACCTTCCTGATGGCCGAAAGTGTACTTCCTATATATAAATCTTCACCTCCGGACCATTCCGGAACTCCTCGTGACGTCCGGGATCTCATCCGAGACTCCGAACAACTTTCGGGTTACTGCATACTAATATCTCTACAACCCTAGCGTCACCGAACCTTAAGTGTGTAGACCCTACGGGTTCGGGAGACATGCAGACATGACCGAGACGCCTCTCCGGTCAATAACCAACAGCGGGATCTAGATACCCATGTTGGCTCCCACATGCTCCACGATGATCTCATCAGATGAACCACGATGTCGAGGATTCAATCAATCCGTATACAATTCCCTTTGTCAATCGGTACGTTACTTGCCCGAGACTCGATCGTCGGTATCCCAATACCTCGTTCAATCTCGTTACCGGCAAGTAACTTTACCCGTACCGTAATGCATGATCCCGTGATCAACCACTTGGTCACATTGAGCTCATTATGATGATGCATTACCGAGTGGGCCCAGAGATACCTCTCCGTCATACGGAGTGACAAATCCTAGTCTCGATTCGTGCCAACCCAACAGACACTTTCGGAGATACCTGTAGTGTACCTTTGTAGTCACCCAGTTATGTTGTGACGTTTGGCACACCCAAAGCACTCCTACGGTATCCGGGAGTTGCACAATCTCATGGTCTAAGGAAATAATACTTGACATTCGGAAAAGCTACAGCAAACGAACTACACGATATTTGAGCTATGCTTAGGATTGGGTCTTGTCCATCACATCATTCTCCTAATTATGTGATCCCGTTATCAATGACATCCAATGTCCATAGTCAGGAAACCATGACTATCTTTTGATCAATGAGCTAGTCAACTAGAGGCTCACTAGGGACGTGTTGTGGTCTATGTATTCACACATGTATTACGATTTCCGGATAACACAATTATAGCACGAACAATAGACAATTATCATGAACAAAGAAATATAATAATAACCATTTTATTACTGCCTCTAGGGCATATTTCCAACATTTATTGCAGTCATACTTTTCAATACTGGTGCATCGCATTCATACATATCAAGGGGATTTGTGGATAAGTATAAACTGCCCACCAAGGTTCTTAGTACACCTATGTTAGTGAGCTCGCCAGGAGCAGAGTATATGGCAAGCCAAGGATGTTTTCAGATACCGTTGGCCATAGGTAGGCACGTTTTCCCCCCAGATCTGATAATTCTGGAGTCGCAAGGTTTGGATGTGATTCTGGGTATGAATTGGCTATCGATGTATGGAGGAAACATCGATTGCGCTAGTAAGTCGATTTTGCTCACCACCCAAAAGGAAGAAGGATCAAGTATGTATCCCGGCATGTGCCGATTAGGACTCAAGTAAATTCCTTAACATGAGTTGTACAAGAGGAAGTACCAGTGGTGAAGGATTTCCCGGATGTATTTCCAGAAGAGTTGCCAGGCATGCCACCGGATAGAGACATCGAGTTTTTGATTGGGCTTTTTCCAGGCACAGGGCCAATATCTAAGAGACCGTACAGGATGCCCGCACAGGATTTAGAGTTAATTAAGAAGCAGATTAAGGAGTTACTGGATAAAGGATATATTCGCCCAAGTTCGTCACCTTGGGGATCACCAATACTTCTAGTAGATAAGAAGGATGGGTCGTTAAGGATGGTTGTTGATTATCATGGATTGAATGAAGTAACGATCAAGAACAAGTACCCACTGCCGATGATCAATGATTTGTTTGATCAGCTGCAAGGAGCTAAGGTGTTTTCCAAGATTGATCTGCGATCAAGTTACCACCAGTTGAAGATTCGAGAGCAGGATATACCTAAGACAGCTTTTACCACAAGGTACGGGCTATATGAGTATACCGTTATGTCATTTGGCCTGACTAACGCACCTGCCTATTTCATGAACATGATGAACAAGGTGTTTATGGAGTTTTTGGATAAGTTCGTTGTGGTGTTCATAGATGATATTCTGGTCTACTCGAAGAATGAAGGGGAACATAAGGAGCATTTGTGTTTAGTACTTGGGAAGCTCAGAGAACATCAGCTATACGCCAAGTTCAGCAAGTGTGAGTTTTGGTTGAAGGAAGTTGGATTCCTTGGACATGATATATCCGGAGAAGGAATAGCAGTAGACCCCAACAAAGTCATCACTGTGACAAATTGGGAGTCACCCACGTCAGTTGGAGAAATCCAGAGTTTTCTTGGACTCGCAGGATACTACTGGAGATTCATTGAGAATTTCTCGAAGATTGCAAAGCCTATGATGGAGTTGTTAAAGAAGGACACCAAGTTCAAATGGACTGAGGAATGTGAGGCTAGTTTTCAAGAATTGAAGAAACGTTTGGTTACATCACCAGTGTTGATTCTGCCAGATCAACGCAAGGATTATGAAGTGTATTGCGACGCCTCTCGTCGAGGACTTGGAGCAGTGCTTATGCAGGAAGGAAGAGTTGTTTCATATGCCTCACGACAGCTTAAAACCCATGAGTTAAATTATGCTATGAATGATTTGGAGTTAGCAGTCGTAGTGCATGCGTTGAAGACTTGGAGACATTTTCTCATTGGAAACCATTGTGAGATATACACTGATCACAAGAGTTTGAAGTATATCTTCACGCAGAAGGAGTTGAATCTCAGGCAGAGGAGATGGTTGGAACTCATAAAGGATTATGATATGAAGTTGCACTATCATCCCGGAAAGGCTAACGTAGTAGCCGATGCGTTGAGCCGCAAGAGTCATGTCAATACACTCATGACAGGAGAGTTACCCAAGGAGTTAGCAGATGACCTCCGCGAGCTATGTTTGGAGATAGTTCCGAGAGGTTATGTAGCAGCTTTGGAGATTCAGTCTACTTTGATGGATAAGATTAGACAAGCGCAGAAGACGGACAAGGAGATTGCCGAAATAAAGGAAAGGATGAGCAAAGGAAAAGCCAAGGGATTTCGTGAGGATGAGCACGATACCCAATGGTTTGAGGACCGCGTATATGTACCAAATGATCAGGAGATCGGGAAGCTGATTTTGCAGGAGGCCCATGACTCACCATATTCGATTCACCAGGAAATACCAAGATGTACCTGGATCTGAAGGATAGATTCTGGTGGACCGGAATGAAGAAGGACATTGCGGAGTATGTGTCAGTTTGTGATGTATGTCAAAGATTGAAGGCAGAGCATCAGAAGCCAGCAGGATTGCTGCAACCATTGCCGATACCCGAAATGGAAGTGGGATAAGCTAGGCATGGATTTTATCAGGGGATTACCCAGGACTCGTTCAGGCTATGACTCGATATGGGTTGTAGTCGATCATTTGACGAAAGTAGCTCATTTCATCCCAGTGAAGACCACTTACACCAGTGCTAAGTTGGCAAAGATATACATGACCAGGATTGTATGTTTGCATGGAGCTTCGAGGAAAATTGTATCAGATAGAGGAACCCAGTTTACCTCAAAGTTTTGGAATCAGTTACATGAAACTTTGGGAACCAGGCTAGATTTCAGTACAGCTTTTCACCCGCAGACGGATGGACAGAATGAGAGAGTCAATCAGATTCTAGAGGACATGTTGAGAGCTTGTACGCTAGATTATGGATCTAGTTGGGACGATAATTTGCCTTAGGCAGACTTCTCTTACAACAACAGTTACCCAGCCAGTTTGAATATGGCCCCTTTCGAAGCATTTTACGGAAGAAGGTGCAGAACACCGTTGTTGTGGGATGAAGTTGGAGACCGACAGTTGTTTGGACCAGATTTGATTAAAGAATCAGAAGAGAAGGTTAAGCTAATTCGTGATAGACTCAAGGTAGCACAGTCCAGGAAGAAGAGCTATGTGGATTCTAAACGCAAGGAGACAGCTTACGAAGTTGGAGACAGAGTGTATCTTCGGGTATCACCACTCCGAGGAGTTAAGCGCTTTGGAGTTAAGGGAAAGTTAGCACCACGTTTTGTGGGACCATACAAAGTTTTGGAACGTATGGGAGAAGTTGCTTACAAGTTGGAATTGCCCGAAGGATTGTCAGGAGTTCACGATGTGTTCCACATTTCTCAGTTGAAGAAGTGCCATGCAGAGATGGCCGATATCCCTCTGAGAGATACAGTGCCACTGGAAGCGATACAGTTGGATAGCGACTTGACCTACGAGGAGAAGCCAGTCAAGATTCTCGAGTTTGCCAGCCAAGTTACACGCAGCAAAGTTATCAAGTTCTGTAAAGTTTAGTGGAGCCACCATACTGAGGATGAAGCCACCAGGGAACAAGAGGAAGACCTACACAAGGACCATCCACACCTATTTTCTAGCCAACCCGAATCTCGAGGGCGAGATGCATCTTAAGGGGGGTAGGTTTCTAACATCCCAAATTTTCAATTTGGAATGTTATACATTAGATCATCATTGCATATCATATTTTATTGCACTTTGGCTTGATCCTAGAAATTCTACGCAACTCAAGGATCTACGGAGAGAGTTGGGGATTTCATTATTTTCATATTCGAGTTTTCTCAAATTTTGGAAAGAGGATCGTTTGATTTTAATTATTTTCTCTTCGAATATTTATTTTATAAAAATAAGAGAGAGAGGATAAAATGACTTCCTCAAAATAAAGAAATATCGAAGATTTAATATTAAAGTCAAATAAGATTTTTATTCGGAGTTTTATCGCTATTTTATTTGAATTAGGAAAAATATGCGTTTTTCAAAATTGCATTTTAGGCCCAAATAAATGTTCACCTTGTCCGGCTTATTTTTAGAGGACGGGGAAAATTTATTTCGGGATCTTTCGAGTCCGTTTAGTATTTCTTTATTTTTTCTTTTTCTGCACGTCGGAATTATTTAAAAAAAAGTCAAACCGCTTCGGGCCGTACCTGGCCAGGAGACCTCAGGCCGACCCCTTTATAAGCCGCCACCCCGCACCCCCCAGCCCAACCCACGTCGCCGCCCCAAACCCTAACCCTAGCCCGACGCCACCCCCGCCGCAGCCGCCCGCGCCACCGCACCGCCTCGCCGGAGCCGCACCCCCGCCGCACCGCCCCGCCGGACCGCTGCCACAGGTAGCCGCCGCTGCCGCCTCGGTTTACGTAAGAAAACCGAGCGGTTTTTTTCTAAACCTAGATCCGTTTTTTTAGATCCGCTTCGGTTTTTTCGATTTAGTTAAATAGCGGACGTTCGTTCTTACGTTCGTTCTAACGAACGATTTCCGTCCATTAGCCCAGACAGCGAACGTTTGTTCGTTAGCCTGTTCGTCAGTTTTTCTTTTTTCTTGGATTTTCCGCGATTATTTTAGATCGCGATTTGTGATCCGATTTTCGTTTTAGTATAACTTTTTGCTCGTTTATCGGAATCAAGCAATTCAAGCGCCTAGAGTTTCGTCTCAAAACCCTATTTCGGTTTAACCAACTTAAACAAGTTTTTGCTACTGTAAAATTTGACTTTAGTCTAGATTAGTAAATGAAGCTTGTTTCTTTCGCCGTTTGAGTTTTGTTGCTTCGTTTGATTTGATTCTTCATGCAAACCGGAGTTCTTAAGTTGAACCTTCTAATTAGATCTCTTATTTGAGTTTTACCCATGCTCTTGCTTGATTTCTTAGTGTATGTTTGTTTGATTGCGATAGAGTACCCGGAGTGCGAAGCATGCTACATCGAGTCTCTAGGTTTCGCGGATCATCAGCAAGGCAAGTACACTTTGATCATACCTCTTTACTACCCAGTTTTATTGCATTAGGTGAACCCCCAAACAATTTCATGGTTAGTATTTGAATAAATTGTGGGTTGGGAAGTAGATTTAGGTAGTACCTATTCACCTGTTTATTATCAAACCCTCGGAGTTACTTCTACGTTATGCTTATACTGCTCTGCTATGCTCGTAGACGTGGATTGGGTTTGAGTGTATTCATGACAGATGTGAGATTGTTAATTAATGGTTCAACTTAAGGTGGCAACTTTAATGCACATCTGGGTGGATTGAGGCACCAGGGGTATCCAGTGATTGCCTGTATTTTTTGGAAATCCTGGGGTACCGTGTGATTTTCCTATGGACCGCCACCCAGGTTCAAAGGGATCATAAGATTATTCATGTTGGAAACTTCCGTGTGCATCCACATGCCATTATGGGCTCTGGCATAGTTGAGTAAGTTGTGGGAAACCTTTCCATGATGGGCTAGCAGATGTAGGGGATTGTAGGTGTACCGGCCTATCTATCGGTTAAGGGGACCTCTTCGGAAAGACTGTGTCTCGGTCATCAGTTTCTCAAACATCTTGTAGTGCGAGAAATACAACGAAGGAGATCGAGTCTTGTGGGGAAAAGTGCACAAACCTCTGCAGAGTGTACAAACTAATCATGGTTAGCCGTGTCCCCGGTTATGGACATCTTGAGTATCCGGTTCTTGGATTATCTTGTGGATCTCATCACTCTAAATTATAAAAATTTGATTGGGTTATTGATTACTTTTAATTGGGATTGAGAGGGGGTTTACTGTCTCAATGTTTTTCAACCAACTTTGTAGTTAAGTAAAATATATTCCTTTGCAGTAGGAAAAAAATTGGCTTTTCACAAAACCTATTAACCATACAGCCTCCACCAGCCATATATGCATGTAGTGATAGCATTATTATGTTCATTAGTCTCTTGTGTTACATTGCCCGCATATTCCATGTGCTGACCCATTTCGGGCTACAATGTATCATGTTGCAGACTTTTCAAACGACGAGTAAGGAGCCTTAGGTCGTGGTCTTTCACTCAGTGATGTCGTTGGAGTTGATGGACTAACTTTATCTTCCAAGCCTTCCGATGTTATCATATTAGATGGTCTTAAGCCATATTTATTGTAATAAGTTCTCTTTTGATACATTCGATATAATAAGTGTGTGATTTCTACTCTATTATAAATCCTCAAGTATTGTGCGTGTCAGCATTACCGATCCAGGGATGACACTAATGCACAGAGATCAGACTGTTTGAGGTCTGGTCGCTACAGAATCGGTCCACAACAACAAACATGGTATCCTTTCCATTTTTAGTTCTAGGAAAACCAAGCACAAAATCCATGCTAATATCTTCCCATGGTTGGTACGGAATGGGAAGAAGCATATAGAGGCCATGGGATTGGGCATTAGACTTAGCTTTGCGACATGTAGAGCATCGGTTGGCGAAGCGGTTGACGTCGCGAAACATCTTTGGCCAAAAATAGTTCTTGGAGAGCATAGCAAATGTCTTGTCATGTCCAAAGTGTCACATTAGTCCTCCTCCATGAGATTCTTGCAATAGTAACAAACAAAGAGAAGACTTGGGGATGCATAGTTTGTTAGATCTCATAAGATAATCATCTTTGAGGTAATAGCGTTCCCAAGATGTATGCGTCAAACATTTGGCATAAGGGATAGCAAAAGTAGGATCATGCGCATACAAGTATTTTATGTGCTCAAAGCCTATGACATTCAATTCAAGTTGAGTAACAAGCATGCATATACAGGAAAGCGCATCCGCCACAACATTGTCTTTGCCTTTGATATACTTGATGACATAAGGAAAAGACTCTATGAATTCACTCCACTTAGCATGACAGTTGTTCAATTTAGTTTGACCCTTAAGATACTTGAGCGTTTCATGATCGGTGTGAAGAATGAACTCATGGGGACGGAGATAATGTTCCCATTCACGCAAAACTCGCACTAGAGCATATAGCTCTTTGTCATAGATGGGGTAGTTGAGTTGCGCGCCAGAAAGTTTCTCACTAAAGTATGCTATGGGGCGCTTCTCTTGCATTAACACGCCTCCTATGCCATAACCACTAGCATCACAATGGATATCAAAAGGTTTGTCGAAGTTTGGTAGAGCAAGCACGGGAGCGTGAGTAAGCAAATTCTTAAGCTCATTGAAAGTGGTGTCTTGGGATGTACCCCAAACAAATGGCGTATTTTTCTTACTCAAAGCATGCAAAGCTGAAGCAAGGGTGCTAAAATCCTTCACAAATCTACGATAGAAACCGGCTAGACCAAGAAAACTATGCACTTGTTGCAAGTTGGTTGGTTTGGGCCAAGTTAAAATAGCATTGATCTTAGATTCAACTACATGAACACCCTTAGAAGACACAACAAAACCCAAGAAAACAAGCTTATCAACACAGAAAAGGCATTTGTCCATATTAGCATAGAGACGCTCTTTTCGAAGAGTTTGTAGCACGGTGCGAAGGTGGGTGACATGCTCTTTTAGAGATTTGCTAAAGAAAAGAATATTGTCTAAGTAGACAACAACAAACTCACCAATATAAGGCGAAACACATAGTGCATAAGACGCATGAAAGTACCGGGTGCTTCCGATAAACCCATAGGCATAACTAACCACTCATACAAACCAAAATTTGTTTTGAAAGAGGTTTTCCATTCATCACCTTCTTGGATGCGTATTTGATAGTGGCCACTTTTAAGATAAATTTTTGAGAAAATAGTGGCACCGCTAAGCTCATCTAGCATATCATCAAGGCATTGAATGGGGTGCCTATATCGAACGGTGATAGCATTGATAGGTCTACAATCGGAACACATGCGAAAGCTACCGTCTCTTTTTGGCACAAGAATCACCGGGACGGCACAAGGACTCAAACTTTCACGCACATGTCCATGGTCTATGAGATGTTGTACTTGCCTTTGTATTTCTTTGGTTTCTTCGGGGTTGACGCTGAAGGAAATATGCCCTAGAGGCAATAATAAAGTTATTATTTATTTCCTTATAATCATGATAAATGTTTATTATTCATGCTAGAATTGTATTAACCGGAAACATAATACATGTGTGAATACATAGACAAACAAAGTGTCACTAGTATGCCTCTGCTTGACTAGCTCGTTAATCAAAGATGGTTATGTTTCCTAACCATGAACAATGAGTTGTTATTTGATTAACGAGGTCACATCATTAGTTGAATGATCTGATTGACATGACCCATTCCATTAGCTTAGCACCCGATCTTTTAGTATGTTGCTATTGCTTTCTTCATGACTTATACATGTTCCTATAACTATGAGATTATGCAACTCCAGTTTACCTGAGGAACACTTGGGGTACTACCAAACGTCACAACGTAACTAGGTGATTATAAAGGAGTACTGTGTCTCCAATGGTACATGTTGGGTTGGCGTATTTCGAGATTAGGATTTGTCACTCCGATTGTCGGAGAGGTATCTCTGGGCCCTCTCGGTAACACACATCACATAAGCCTTGCAAGCATTACAACTAATATGTTAGTTGTGAGATGATGTATTACGGAACGAGTAAAGAGACTTGCCGGTAACGAGATTGAACTAGGTATTGGAATACCGACGATCGAATCTCGGGCAAGTAACATACCGATGACAAAGGGAACAACGTATGTTGTTATGCGGTCTGACCGATAAAGATCTTCGTAGAATATGTAGGAGCCAATATGGGCATCCAGGTCCCGCTATTGGTTATTGACCGGAGACGTGTCTCGGTCATGTCTACATTGTTCTCGAACCCGTAGGGTCCGCACGCTTAAGGTTACGATGACAGTTATATTATGAGTTTATGCATTTTGATGTAACCGAAGGTTGTTCGGAGTCCCGGATGTGATCACGGACATGACGAGGAGTCTCGAAATGGTCGAGACATAAAGATTGATATATTGGAAGCCTATGTTTGGACATGGAAGTGTTCCGGGTGAAATCAGGATTTTACCGGATTACCGGGAGGTTACCGGAACCCCCCGGGAGTCATATGGGCCTTAGTGGGCCTTAGTGGAAAGGTGAAAGGGCTGCCCATAAGGGGCGCGCCTCCCCCCTCCCCTAGTCCTATTAGGACTAGGAGAGGTGGCCGGCCACCCCTCTCCCTCTTTCCCCCTTGGGAGTCCTAGTTTGGAATAGGATTGGGGGGAGTCCTACTCCCGGTAGGAGTAGGACTCCTCCTGCGCCTCCATAGGGCTGGCCGCACCCCTCCCCCTTGGCTCCTTTATATACGGAGGCAGGGGCACCTCTAGACACACAAGTTGATCATTGTGATCGTTCCTTAGCCGTGTGCGGTGCCCCCTGCACCATATTCCACCTCGATCATATCGTTGTAGTGCTTAGGCGAAGCCCTGCGTCGGTAGAACATCAAGATCGTCACCACGCCGTCGTGCTGACGGAACTCTTCCCCGAACGCTTTGCTGGATCGGAGCCCGGGGATCGTCATCGAGCTGTACGTGTGCTAAGAACTCGGAGGTGCCGGAGTAACGGTGCTTGGATCGGTCGGATCGGGAAGAAGACGTACGACTACTTCCTCTACGTTGTGTCAACGCTTCCGTTGCGATCTACAAGGGTACGTAGATCATACTCTCCCCTCGTTGTTGTGCATCACCATGATCTTGCGTGTGCGTAGGAATTTTTTTGAAATTACTACGTTCCCCAACAGTGGCATCCGAGCCTAGGTTTTATGGTTTGATGTTATTTGCACGAGTAGAACACAAGTGAGTTGTGGACGATACAAGTCATACTGCCTACCAGCATGTCATACTTTGGTTCGGCGGTATTGTTGGACGAGACGACCCGGACCAACCTTACGCGTACGCTTACGCGAGACCGGTTCCCTCGACGTGCTTTGCACATAGATGGCTTGCGGGCGACTGTCTCTCCAACTTTAGTTGAACCAAGTGTGGCTACGCCCGGTCCTTGCGAAGGTTAAAACGGAGTCTATTTGACAAACTATCGTTGTGGTTTTGATGCGTAGGTGAGATTGGTTCTTGCTTAAGCCCGTAGCAGCCACGTAAAACATGCAACAACAAAGTAGAGGACGTCTAACTTGTTTTTGCAGGGCATGTTGTGATGTGATATGGTCAAGGCATGATGCTGAATTTTATTGTATGAGATGATCATGTTTTGTAACCGAGTTATCGGCAACTGGCAGGAGCCATATGGTTGTCGCTTTATTGTATGCAATGCAATCGCGATGTAATGCTTTACTTTATTACTAAACGGTAGTGATAGTCGTGGAAGCATAAGATTGGCGAGACGACAACGATGCTACGATGGAGATCAAGGTGTCGCGCCGGTGACGATGGTGATCATGACGGTGCTTCGGAGATGGAGATCACAAGCACAAGATGATGATGGCCATATCATATCACTTATATTGATTGCATGTGATGTTTATCTTTTTTATGCATCTTATATTGCTTTGATTGACGGTAGCATTATAAGATGATCTCTGACTAAATTATCAAGAAGTGTTCTCCCTGAGTATGCACCGTTGCCAAAGTTCGTCGTGCCCAGACACCACGTGATGATCGGGTGTGATAAGCTCTACGTCCATCTACAACGGGTGCAAGCCAGTTTTGCACATGCAGAATACTCAGGTTAAACTTGACGAGC
Source organism: Triticum urartu (assembly GCF_003073215.2). Classification (NCBI taxonomy): domain Eukaryota; kingdom Viridiplantae; phylum Streptophyta; class Magnoliopsida; order Poales; family Poaceae; genus Triticum; species Triticum urartu. The sequence goes on from NC_053023.1 coordinate 198,317,504, forward strand.
CTAGCATATACAGATATGGCCTCGGAACACGGAGACCGAAAGGTCGAGCATGAATCATATAGTAGATATGATCAACATAACGATGTTCACCATTGAAAACTATTCCATCTCACGTGATGATCGGTTATGGTTTAGTTGATTTGGATCACGTGATCACTTAGAGGATTAGAGGGATGTCTATCTAAGTGGGAGTTCTTAAGTAATATGATTAATTGAACTTAAACTTATCATGAACTTAGTACCTGATAGTATCTTGCTTGTTTATGTTGATTGTAGATAGATGGCTCGTGCTGTTGTTCCGTTGAATTTTAATGCGTTCCTTGAGAAAGCAGAGTTGAAAGATGATGGTAGCAATTATACGGACTGGGTCTGTAACTTGAGGATTATCCTCATTGCTGCTCAGAAGAATTACGTCCTGGAAGCACCGCTGGGTGCCAGGCCTGCTGCTGGAGCAACTCCAGATGTTATGAACGTCTGGCAGAGCAAAGCTGATGACTACTCGATAGTTCAGTGTGCCATGCTTTACGGCTTAGAATCGGGACTTCAACGACGTTTTGAACGTCATGGAGCATATGAGATGTTCCAGGAGTTGAAGTTAATATTTCAAGCAAATGCCCGGATTGAGAGATATGAAGTCTCCAATAAGTTCTATAGCTGCAAGATGGAGGAGAACAGTTCTGTCAGTGAGCATATACTCAAAATGTCTGGGTATAATAATCACTTGATTCAATTGGGAGTTAATCTTCCAGATGATTGCGTCATTGATAGAATTCTCCAATCACTGCCACCAAGCTACAAGAGCTTCTTGATGAACTATAATATGCAAGGGATGAACAAGACTATTCCCGAGCTCTTCGCAATGCTGAAAGCTGCGGAGGTAGAAATCAAGAAGGACCATCAAGTGTTGATGGTTAACAAGACCACTAGTTTCAAGAAAAAGGGCAAAGGGAAGAAAAAGGGGAACTTCAAGAAGAACAGCAAGCAAGTTGCTGCTCAGGAGAAGAAACCCAAGTCTGGACCTAAGCCTGAAACTGAGTGCTTCTACTGCAAGCAGACTGGTCACTGGAAGCGGAACTGCCCAAAGTATTTGGCGGATAAGAAGGATGGCAAGGTGAACAAAGGTATATGTGATATACATGTTATTGATGTGTACCTTACTAGAGCTCGCAGTAGCACCTGGGTATTTGATACTGGTTCTGTTGCTAATATTTGCAACTCGAAACAGGGACTACGGAATAAGCGGGCACTGGCAAAGGACGAGGTGACGATGCGCGTGGGAACCGTTTCCATAGTCGATGTGATCGCGGTCGGCACGCTACCTCTACATCTACCTTCGGGATTAATATTAGACCTAAATAATTGTTATTTGGTGCCAGCGTTGAGCATGAACATTATATCTGGATCTTTTTTAATGCGAGACGGTTATTCATTTAAATCAGAGAATAATGGTTGTTCTATTTATATGAGTAATATCTTTTATGGTCATGCACCCTTGAAGAGTGGTCTATTCTTATTGAATCTCGATAGTAGTAATACACATATTCATAATGTTGAAGCCAAAAGATGCAGAGTTGATAATGAAAGTGCAACTTATTTGTGGCACTGTCGTTTAGGTCATATCGGTGTAAAGCGCATGAAGAAACTCCATACTGATGGACTTTTGGAACCACTTGATTATGAATCACTTGGTACTTGTGAACCGTGCCTCATGGGTAAGATGACTAAAACACCGTTCTCCGGTACAATGGAGAGAGCAACAGATTTGTTGGAAATCATACATACCGATGTATGTGGTCCGATGAATGTTGAGGCTCGTGGCGGATATCGTTATTTTCTCACCTTCATAGATGATTTAAGCAGATATGGGTATATCTACTTAATGAAACATAAGTCTGAAACATTTGAAAAGTTCAAAGAATTTCAGAGTGAAGTGGAAAATCATCATAACAGGAAAATAAAGTTTCTACGATCTGATCGTGGAGGAGAATATTTGAGTTACGAGTTTGGTGTACATTTGAAAAACTGTGGAATAGTTTCGCAACTCACGCCACCCGGAACACCACAGCGTAATGGTGTGTCCGAACGTCGTAATCGTACTTTACTAGATATGGTGCGATCTATGATGTCTCTTACAGATTTACCGCTATCGTTTTGGGGTTATGCTTTAGAGACGACCGCATTCACGTTAAATAGGGCACTGTCAAAATCCGTTGAGACGACGCCGTATGAACTATGGTTTGGCAAGAAACCATAGTTGTCGTTTCTTAAAGTTTGGGGCTGCGATGCTTATGTGAAAAAGCTTCAACCTGATAAGCTCGAACCCAAATCGGAGAAATGTGTCTTCATAGGATACCCAAAGGAGACTGTTGGGTACACCTTCTATCATAGATCCGAAGGCAAGACATTCGTTGCTAAGAATGGATCCTTTCTAGAGAAGGAGTTTCTCTCGAAAGAAGTGAGTGGGAGGAAAGTAGAACATGACGAGGTAACTGTACCTACTCCCTTACTGGAAAGTAGTACATCACAGAAAACTGTTTCAGTGACACCTACACCAGTTAGTGAGGAAGCTAATGATAATGATCATGAAACTTTAGATCAAGATACTATTGAACCTCATAGATCAACCAGAGTAAGATCCGCACCAGAGTGGTACGGTAATCCTGTTCTGGAGGTCATGCTACTAGATCATGATGAACCTACGAACTATGAAGAAGCGATGGTGAGCCCAGATTCCGCAAAGTGGCTTGAAGCCATGAAATCTGAGATGGATCCATGTATGAGAACAAAGTATGGACTTTGGTTGACTTGCCCGATGATCGGCAAGCAATTGAGAATAAATGGATCTTCAAGAAGAAGACTGACGCTGACGGTAATGTTACTGTCTACAAAGCTCGACTTGTCGCGAAAGGTTTTCGACAAGTTCAAGGGGTTGACTACGATGAGACTTTCTCACCTGTAGCGATGCTTAAGTCTTTCCGAATCATGTTAGCGATTGCCGCATTTTATGATTATGAAATTTGGCAGATGGATGTCAAAACTGCATTCCTGAATGGATTTCTGGAAGAAGAGTTGTATATGATGCAACCGGAAGGTTTTGTCGATCCAAAGGGAGCTAACAAAGTGTGCAAGCTCCAGCGATCCATTTATGGACTGGTGCAAGCTTCTCGGAGTTGGAATAAACGCTTTGATAGGGTGATCAAAGCATTTGGTTTTATACAGACTTTCGGAGAAGCCTGTATTTCCAAGAAAGTGAGTGGGAGCTCTGTAGCATTTCTGATATTATATGTGGATGACATATTATTGATTAGAAATGATATGGAATTTCTGGATAGCATAAAGGGATACTTGAATAGAAGTTTTTCAATGAAAGACCTCGGTGAAGCTGCTTACATGTTAGGCATAAAGATCTATAGAGATAGATCAAGACGCTTAATTGGACTTTCACAAAGCACACACCTTGACAAGATTTTGAAGAAGTTCAAAATGGATCAAGCAAAGAAAGGGTTCTTGCCTGTGCTACAAGGTGTGAAGTCGAGTAAGACTCAATGCCCGACCACTGCAGAAGATAGAGAGAAAATGAAAGATGTTCCCTATGCTTCATCCATAGGCTCTATCATGTATGCAATGCTGTGTACCAGACCTGATGTGTGCCTTGCTATAAGTTTAGCAGGGAGGTACCAAAGTAATCCAGGAGTGGATCACTGGACAGCGGTCAAGAACATCCTGAAATACCTGAAAAGGACTAAGGATATGTTTCTCGTATATGGAGGTGACAAAGAGCTCATCGTAAAAGGTTACGTTGATGCAAGCTTTGAAACTGATCCGGACGATTCTAAATCGCAAACCGGATACGTGTTTACATTGAACGGTGGTGCTGTCAGTTGGTGCAGTTCTAAACAAAGCGTCGTAGCGGGATCTACATGTGAAGCGGAGTACATAGCTGCTTCGGAAGCAGCGAATGAAGGAGTCTGGATGAAGGAGTTCATATCCGATCTAGGTGTCATACCTAGTGCATCGGGTCCAATGAAAATCTTTTGTGACAATACTGGTGCAATTGGCTTGGCAAAGGAATCCAGATTTCACAAGAGGACCAAACACATCAAGAGACGCTTCAATTCCATCTGGGATCTAGTCCAGGTGGGAGACATAGAGATTTGCAAGATACATATGGATCTGAATGTTGCAGACCCGTTGACTAAGCCTCTTCCACGAGGAAAACATGATCAGCACCAAGGCTCCATGGGTGTTAGAATCATTACAGTGTAATCTAGATTATTGACTCTAGTGCAAGTGGGAGACTGAAGGAAATATGCCCTAGAGGCAATAATAAAGTTATTATTTATTTCCTTATAATCATGATAAATGTTTATTATTCATGCTAGAATTGTATTAACCGAAAACATAATACATGTGTGAATACATAGACAAACAAAGTGTCACTAGTATGCCTCTGCTTGACTAGCTCGTTAATCAAAGATGGTTATGTTTCCTAACCATGAACAATGAGTTGTTATTTGATTAACGAGGTCACATCATTAGTTGAATGATCTGATTGACATGACCCATTCCATTAGCTTAGCACCCGATCGTTTAGTATGTTGCTATTGCTTTCTTCATGACTTATACATGTTCCTATAACTATGAGATTATGCAACTCCCGTTTACCGGAGGAACACTTTGGGTACTACCAAACGTCACAACGTAACTGGGTGATTATAAAGGAGTACTACAAGTGTCTCCAATGGTACATGTTGGGTTGGCGTATTTCGAGATTAGGTTTTGTCACTCCGATTGTCGGAGAGGTATCTCTGGGCCCTCTCGGTAATACACATCACATAAGCCTTGCAAGCATTACAACTAATATGTTAGTTGTGAAATGATGTATTACAGAATGAGTAAAGAGACTTGCCGGTAACGAGATTGAACTAGGTAGTGGATACCGACGATCGAATCTCGGGCAAGTAACATACCGATGACAAAAGGAACAACGTATGTTGTTATGCGGTCTGACCCATAAAGATCTTCGTAGAATATGTAGGAGCCAATATGGGCATCCAGGTCCCGCTATTGGTTATTGACCAGAGACGTATCTCGGTCATGTCTACATTGTTCTCAAACCGTAGGGTCCACACGCTTAACGTTATGATGACAGTTATTATGAGTTTATGCATTTTGATGTACCGAAGGTTGTTCGGAGTCCCAGATGTGATCACGGACATGACGAGGATTCTCGAAACGGTCGAGACATGAAGATTGATATATTGGAAGCCTATGTTTGGACATCGGAAGTGTTCCGGGTGAAATCAGGATTTTACCGGATTACCGGGAGGTTACCGGAACCCCCGGGAGTCATATGGGCCTTAGTGGGCCTTAGTGGAAAGGTGAAAGGGCTGCCCATAAGGGCTGCGCGCCTCCCCCCTCCCCTAGTCCTATTAGGACTAGGAGAGGTGGCCGGCCACCCCTCTCCCTCTTTCCCCCTTGGGAGTCCTAGTTGGAATAGGATTGGGGGGGGGGAGTCCTACTCCCGGTAGGAGTAGGACTCCTCCTGCGCCTCCATAGGGCTGGCCGCACCCCTCCCCCTTGGCTCCTTTATATACGGAGGCAGGGGGCACCTCTAGACACACAAGTTGATCATTGAGATCGTTCCTTAGCCGTGTGCGGTGCCCCCTGCCACCATATTCCACCTCAATCATATCGTTGTAGTGCTTAGGCGAAGCCCTGCGTCGGTAGAACATCAAGATCGTCACCACGCCGTCGTGCTGACGGAACTCTTCCCCAATGCTTTGCTGGATCGGAGCTCGGGGATCGTCATCGAGCTGTACGTGTGCTAAGAACTCGGAGGTGTCGGAGTAACGGTGCTTGGATCGGTCGGATCGGGAAGAAGACGTACGACTACTTCCTCTACGTTGTGTCAACGCTTCCGTTGCGATCTACAAGGGTACGTAGATCATACTCTCCCCTCGTTGTTCTGCATCACCATGATCTTGCGTGTGCGTAGGAAATTTTTTGAAATTACTACGTTCCCCAACAGACGCGATATGGGGCCTTGTTTGGAAGAGGTGCTCCGGGGATGAGGTCGATGCGGTGCTCGATGCCTCATAGTGGAGGTAGCTCGTCGGGGAAAACATCTTGGAATTCCTACAAAAGAGAAGATAACACTAAAGGTAGATCGTGAGAGGTGTTAGCTTTTGGTGCCTCGTCCTTGCACAAAAGGACATAGTGCATGCAACTTGATGGGTTCTCACACACTTCTCTTATCTCGCGTTTGGTGGCAAAGAGGACTAAGTTCTTCTTGTCGCTCATCATGGAGACGCTCAATTTGGGCTTGTGGCGCTAACTCTCTTTTTGTTGGTTCGCTCTCTCACTATTCTCTCCATGATGGGTGGCTTGCTTGTCGGCGGTCACTTGACTTGGAGACATAGGTCATAGTACATGCTCCTTTCCTTTCATCTTGAAGCTATAGTGATTTGTACGCTCGTTGTGGAAGACGCCTCGGTTATATTGCCATGGTCGTCCAAGAAGGATGTGGCAAACGGACATAGGAACAACATCACACTCCAAAGTGTCTTCGTAAGCTCCGATTTTGAAGGAGACTTGCACTCTATGCTCGACTTGGATGGTGCTGTTGTCGCTTAGCCATTGAACTTTGTAAGGGTGCGGGCGCTTCATCTTGACCAATTGGAGCTTGGAGCAAAGTTCTTCACTTGCTAAGTTATGGAAACTCCCTCCATCGATGATGACCTTGACAGACCTTCCATTGATGCCAGCCTTGGTGTGGAAGATATGGCATCTTTGGTCTTCTTCTTATTGATGTTGAAGAGTCAAGACCTTGGAGACAACGAGAGCGGGACTTGAATCTTCTTCACGAAAGACTTGATCCTCTTCATCTTCGTTCACTTGCCGGTGCATGGAAACTTGCTCAAGGGCTTCCATTTCTCCTTCACTCATGGAGTCATATGTGCCGTCATAATTGAGGATCATGGTGCTCTTGTTGGTGCACTCAAAGGACTTGTGGCCTCGGCCGTCACATGTGTAGCATTTGAAGGAACTTGTCTAGACGGTCTCATCGATTGGGGTAGAGGATGATGAAGCTCTCGGCTTGAAGTTGCTTGTAGTAGGAGGACGGCTTGAGGTTGTCGAAGTTTTCTTGTAACTTGACTTGTCGTCGTTGCTTGTAGATGGCTTGGGTGAGGTAGAAGGTGTTGGAGTCGTTGAAGCTTGAGAGTTGGAGAGACCATAGGACTTGTATGAGAAGTTGATATATTTGAAGTCATCTTGCACTTGACGTTCCACCTTAGTAGCTTGGTGCACTAGCTCGATGAGGTTCGAGTATGGTTGGAAGTCGGCGATCTTATTGATAGGATGATTGAGTCCATTCAAGAAACGTGCCATAGTTTGCTCATCATCTTCTGTGACATTGGCTCTTATCGTGGAAATCTCCATTTCTTTGTAGTATTCTTCAACGCTCTTTGTTCCTTGCTTGAGGAGTTGGAGTTTCTTGAAGAGGTCACGGTTGTAGTAGGTTGGCACGAAGCATGCTCTCATGACAACCTTCAATGCCCATGAGAGGTACTCTTCGGGATCATTGCTTCCATTGAACTTGGGCATGGTGAACTTTAGCTTGTCGTATCATTGCTCTTCATTGTGTTGGGGTCGGGGATGATGACGTCCTTGACGAGGAGGATTGTCTTCCTGATGTTGCTCTTGTCATGGAGGATTTCGTGGTGATGAGGTCGTTGAACTTGACGATGCGCTCGAGCTTGATAGTTCCTCTCTTGAACCTCTTCATCAAGCGCTTCTCGGTGCTCACAATTTTGCCAGTTGCGTGGCTACAACTTGACTTGAATCTCGGAGGGCACGTTGCGCCTCAAGTGCTTGAGCTTCTCATTGTTGTTGTTCTTGACATTGTGCCTCGACATCTTGTGCAACTTGGTGTTCTCGCGCTCGCTCTTCATCTTCTTGTTGTCATTGGCGTTCTTGTGCTTGCGCGAAAGTAGCTTGGTTTTGACGGTGTCGTTTCTCTTGAGAGTCATTGTCGTGTAGAGGATTGAGGTTTGCTTGACGGTCTTGCCGTGCGGCACGTCAAAGAGTATTCGATGTCAGTGTTCTTGAGCCGGAGATGGTGTAGTCGGAGTGTCGACTTGAGTGGCTCCGTCTTGATGAGGACGAAGTGGAAGAAGAGCGGTTGACCAACAAAGCTCGAATAATGTCCATTCTTGCGTCATTCTCTTGTTTGTGTTCGTCGAGCTTGTTGTCGAAGTAGTCCCTTGTACGTAGCTCGGAGAGTCACAAGTCGGTGGCGAGGTTTTCGATGCATTCGCTCATTGCTTGTTGCTCTTGATGCAAAGCACGTAGTGCACCAAAGAGGTGGCTCTTTGTGACGTAGGAGGACATGTCATCGTCTTGCTCGATGAAGAGTGGGTTGGTAGAAGTACTTGGGCTATCCATCATTCCAAACAAATATGTGAGTGGGAGAAAGATAAGAATTTATACCAAATGTACATTGACCGATGTTGAAGACGGATCAATGATCACTCAATGTGGAACAAGGAAATAGCACAATTGGTACCAATTCTTGTCGGTTTCTCACACCTACACAAGTAAAATCTTATGGTGGAGCTCGGTTAGGATGGTGGCACAAAATTTGATGCAATTGTTAGTGAGCCTCAATAATGTTGGAAAAGATTCAAAAAATTTCAAATGCAACAAGTATACCAATAGCAAGATACCATACATGGAAACTCACACACGGAAAAACAAATGGGGTCGTGCAACCAACGAATGAGCGAAAATGTGGAATCCACGAAAATGCTCTTGTTTCACAACACTAGAGAGACGCTAGCACGATTGCACAATATGCGGATACGAACTTGTGCACAACCTATTAAGAAAATATGCAATGACTTCTATCCCAAATATGCTCTATGTATGGTATTCTGATGATATGATCCAAGATGATCTAGTATGACAATCTTAATGTATTATGATGCTATGGTTCTTGCTTATAAGCTCTTTGCTTGTCTTTCCTCTTTTTCTTAAAAGCTTGGATGGCTCTTTCTCTTTTGAGCTCTTTTCTCATGCAATTCTTCACGGACCAAGATAGAAATTGTGTATGCTTATGATAACCTTATGACACAAGAGATGATACCAAGATATGCACCACGGTGGTAAGGTATGTATGCAATGGGAGCTATGATCAGTAGTGTGCACAAGTAACGTTGCCGGCAATACCCAAAAGCTAGTCTCGATAGGAAAGGTACGCAAAATGTTCTATGGGGTTATCAATGCAAATGGCAAGAATGTACAATGATGAGATAACACGATACCAAGATGATGCTCAAAGTGGTCGTCGTTGATGACGAGTCCGTGGCGAAGATGAGCGGTGGTGATGTCGATGTTGAATCGTTCCTAGTTAGCTGAAACACCCTAGGAAATGATGAACCACAACTCAAATTCTCAAAACCAAAATCAAATGATGGTTGCGGAAAGCGATGGTGGTTTGCAAGTGCGTATGTGGAAGGTGGAATGGTAATGTGGATGGTATGGTGGAGGACCTAGGAAACAATGTCTAAATGACAAAATTTTGATTGAGTGAGATGGTGTTGGAACTTATCTAAGTGGATGGGGGATGTCAATAGCTATCCAACGAGCTAAAGAACGCAAAAATCTGAGTCCAGATGTGGAAGTTTTGGTCAAAACTGTCAATCAACCGGGGCTGAAACTGGGAGGGGCGGTAGTACTTCTAGGATGGGCGGTAGTACCGCTTGTGGTGCTGAGCGGTAGTACCACTTGGAGTGGGCGGTAGTATCGCTGGTGTCGGGAGAATTCGCAGATCGAGATCGGGGCGAAACTTCAGGCAAAAATGGATGATTTCGGGGGCAAAATTATGGAGATTTCGAGGATGGAAGGTGGGGAAACTCGTGGGGAAGCTAAATCTACCTGCTACACATGAAATCCATGGATCAAATCCAACAAACCTTCATCACACCAACAAATCACAAAAAAAAATTGGGGCTATTTTTGGTGGGGATTTTCAAAATTGGGGAAGAACACAACAAAATCAAGCTAGAAAACACAACGGGGAGGCTCCGCAATCGTGATCAACGTGGCTCTAGATACCAAGATGATGTAGGGTGGAACCCTATACGGCCGATCCTTCACGAAAGGAGCGGATCCCAACGAGGAACACGAAGAACACAAGGGGAAAACACAAAAAGGAGACACATGAGAAACACTCAAACCAACGAGATTAGGTCACACATGTGCTAGATTCTCGAAACACAAAGAGAGACACACTATCCAAAGTCAACAAGGGAAGATACAAAGGGTAACCGGTTCTTCTCCAAAGGAGGTCTGGATGGTCTTCTCCGTGAGGAGGTCTTGTATCCAAGTGGATCTTCTCCGAAGAGGTGTCGGTCCCTCGCGAAGGAGTAGATCCAGATGGATGAGCGAAGCTCTATCTCACATATGAGCTAACACAATGCTGCCCTAGTATGGAGCTAGGAGACAAGTATATATAGTCCAAGGGGTAAGTTGGGGGATACATGGGGTGAAACCCCTTTCACTATGCACAGGCAAGGCGGTAGTACCAGTCATGGGGCGGTTGTACCATTGGGAGCTCAGGTACTGGTTCCTGGAGGTGTTTCTGGATGTGCTCAGCGGTTGTATCAGTGTTTGGGCGGTTGTACTGGTCTGGTGGCTGTTACCGGAATAACCGGTGTTGTACCGGCCTTGCACCACTCCGATCACAGAAGCTTGGGCGGTAGTTGGGTGGTGGTTGAGCGGTTGTACCATCGGGCGGTAGTGGGGCGGTACATGGGCGGTAGTACCGGGATTTCTGTGCTGGGAAGATGTTCTTCATGCTCTCGATGTCCATCTTGCACCGTAACTTCTCCTTGGTTGCTTCCATGGTACCTAAGCACACAAAGCTTCTCTGTTTGAGGTAGTAGCCATGTCTCAACTCGATCAAATGGGAGTTCAACAAAGAGAGAGTTAACCTCGTTCTCGATGGCTCTTGCGCGGGATCTTGTCATTGGTCCAAGTGGTGTCGTGGGAGATGTAAGTAGGTCCATGGGTATGACCTTGGGATGCTCCGCATCACGCGGGGGGAGAAAGTGGGCCGTCCAGATTTGGCACAGATAGAGAGACAAGAGGGGATGCTTGGGTTCCCATGCCCCTCTCTTTGCGTTCAGATCTTTTGGGAGATTTAGTTTGTCTGAGGCGCCGCGCAGCCATCATTGTGCATGGGGTGGGCCAGGGGCTCATACAAAGCTGACCGGATGTGCAGCGAGCCCGTGAGGGGGGGGTGCGGTACATGGACATGCGATCGAGGTTGATGAAAAGGGCCAAGGATGGATGCAGATCATGGTGGCAGGGGGTAAGATTTTTTTTATATAATGCATGAAAACGACTGCAGTGAGTAATGGTTGGTTCTAGCTGGTCAAAAAGAAAAAGATGAAAACCTTCAAATTCAAGGGACCTATGCTTGAGAATTTGAACTTTGGTCGAGCGGGAGAAGTTGCTAGATTTGAAAATGAGCTCATGAACCTTGACTGCATGGAAATCTTGTTTGAACAAAAAATAGTGGTTTAAGGCTGACTCAACCAACACTTCATTAGGTCTAACACTAATTGGCATGAAAGTGATCCAGAAAAAATGAGTGTGAGAAGTGTATTGTATGTGAGAAGGGAGATGGTTAAAGCGGTTAACATTGGGCATACGGTAAAAAAGCTAATACTAGGCCGATAACGTCTCACCTTAGGCTGATCCAGAGCTGGTGACGCTGATGGCAGAGCTGCAGAGAAAACCGTCAATGGGGAGGAGGACGTGGCACTGTATGAAGGAGGCATGATCTCTCCAAAAAGCGAGCATCCGACACCACCCATGAGCGGCGGCCAGGGGAAACAGATCAGCATGCCTAGTTTGCGGAAATATCCAATGGAGGTGACAAGCTTGGCAACTACGTGGGTGGATACGGTGAACGAAAAACATGAGTCACTGTTGTCGGTGACGTTGAAGTGGTGATAGTGGCCAACGAACAGGCGAGCAAGGATTAGGGCCATTGAGCTGGAACAAGGGTGAAGGGAAACTGTATGACATGCACATACATGCGGCATCCGTGTAGCTGGGAGCATGGATCGATGGTGACTGGAGAACGGAGCTGCATCCACACCACACCTTCAAAGTGAAGACATAGGTCATCTGGAATTTGCGGGAGGTGAGCTAGCTACATGCAAGAGGCAGCAGCAGGGGGTGCTGGAAGCATGGGTAGGGTTCTAGCGAAGGAGAAAGCATAGTTGCGGTGGCAGACCTTGGTTTGGGCTAGGATGATCTCTGTGACTCGCGAGGAAGCCTCATGGAAGCGGAAGACAAGAGGAGAGCACATGGCGACGAAGAAATCAATAGCACAGCCGCCAAGGGCAGCCTGGAGCAAAGCGGCGACGATGATGGTGTCAAGGTGGCGGTTCGAGAAATCGAAGATGATGTAGAGGGGCGTCGCGAGGTGTAGTTCCGGAGTGGTAATGGCAAGACGGTAGTAGTAGCTGCAGTCGTCTTCAAACTCTAGACCCATGGCGTCATCGCATCCCAGGAAGCAGCAAAGAGCCACCTGGCTGGCTTTGACATAGGATAGGTCAAAGAATGGCGATGGAGGTGGCGCAGCAGAGGGAAGGAGTGCGTCCAGGGGACTGGTGGCGGGGGTGAGTTCTAGTGGAGAGGCTGCCAGAGGGTTTGTGGTGGCCGGAGGGTTTCTAGTGGCCGGAGGGTGGGCGGAGGCTGGAGGTGGGGTGGGAGGTGGGGAGAGAGGTGGTGACATCCACAATTCGATCATCTTCTCATCCATGACAATATAACTTCTATTCGGACGTAAGCAAACATAACTCATTATGTTGTCTTGTGCAATGTCAACTTTTTAGCATGTCATATTTTAATGAGTGCTCACAATTACAAAAGATGTCCAAGATAGTATATTTATATGCGAAGCCTCTCTTTCTTTATTACTTCCTATTAATTGCAACAATGACCAAAACCATGTTTGTTGACTCTCAACAAATTTTATTTATCATACTCTTTATATGTGAAGTCGCCACTCTCCATAAGATCACTATATGATTCTTTTATTTCTTTTTACTCTTTGCTTTAATTTCCTCAAGATCAAAGCAAGAAAGAAAATCCCTCAACTCAAAACTACTCTTTATTATATAACTCATGGACTTGATTACATAGATAGATCTAAAAAAACTCAAAGCTAGATCATACTAAAACTTTATGCTACTAGATCGAGATATAACCAAAAGGATCGAACTAAGAAAAATGATAAAGGTAAAGGTGTGATGTTGATACGATACCGGGGCACCTCCCCCAAGCTTGGCAGTTTCCAAGGGGAGTGCCCATACCCATGTATTTATGTCTCTTTATTCAGAGGTGGTGATGATGGAGTTGTTGATGTATCCGTCAGCTTTATTAAGGTACCTTTCGGGAGTTGCAATTCTTGGAGAACACATTGGAGCATATTCATAACCCACAAGTATAGGAGATCGCAAAAGTTTTCGAGGGTAGAGTATTCAACCCATATTTGTTGATTCGACACAAGGGGAGCCAAAGAATATTCTTGAGTATTAGCAGTTGAGTTGTCAATTCAACCACACCTGAAAGACTTAATATCTGCAGCAAAATATTTAGTAGCAAAGTAGTATGGAAGTAACAGTAATACTGGAAAAAGTAACAGTAGCAGTTTTGTAGCAATCGTAACAGTGGCAACGAAAAAGTATCTAAGCAAAGAACAATATGTGAAAACCTCATAGGCAATGGATCAATGATGGATAATTATGTCAGATGGCATTCATCATGCAACGGTTATAACATAGGGTGACACAGAACTAGCTCCAATTCATCAATATAATGTAGGCATGTATTCCGAATATAGCCATACGTGCTTATGGAAAAGAACTTGCATGACATCTTTTGTCCTACCCTCCCATGGAAGCGGGGTCCTATTGGAAACTAAGGGATATTAAGGCCTCCTTTTAATAGAGTACCGGACCAAAGCATTAACACTTAGTGAATACATGATACGTCTCCAACGTATCTATAATTTTTTATCATTCCATGCTATTATATTATCAATCTTGGATGTTCTGTAATCATTTTATAGTCATTTTATATCATTTTTTGGTACTAACCTATTGACATAGTGCCAAGTGCTAGTTGTTGTGTTTCCATGTTTTTACATCGCAGAAAATCAATATAAAACAAAGTCCAAATTCCACGAAACTTTACGGAGATTTTTTATGGGCCGGAAGGAACAGAACGGGCCCTGGCTGCGCCTGGGGGTGCCTCGATGGGAGCACAACCCACCAGGGCGCGCCAGGAGGCCCAGGCGCGCCCTGGTGGGTTGTGCCCACCTCGGGTGCCCCCCGGACCGCCTCTTTGCTATATAAATACCCCAATATTCCCAAAACCCTAGGGGAGTCGACGAAATATTGATCCAGCCGCCACAGAGTCCAGAACCACCAGATCCAATCTAGACACCACCTTGGATGGGGTTCACCACCTCCATTGGTGCCTCTCCGATGATGCGTGAGTAGTTCTTTGTAGACCTTCGGGTCCTTAGTTAGTAGCTAGATGGCTTCATCTCTCTCCATTGATTCTCAATACAATGGTCTCTTGGAGATCCATATGATGTAACTCTTTCGTGGTATGTTTGTTGGGATCCGATGAACTTTGAGTTTATGATCAGATCTATCTCTTTTTATATCCATGAAAGTATTTGAGGTTCTTTGATCTCTTTTATGCATGATTGCTTATAGCCTCGTATTTCTTCTCTTATATTTGGGTTTTTCTTGGCCAACTTGATCTATTATCTTGCAATGGGAAGAGGTGCTTTGTAGTGGGTTCGATCTTACGGTGCTTGATCCCAGTGACAGAAGGGGAACCGACATGTATGTATCGTTGCTACTAAGGATAAAACGATGGGGGCTATATCTACATAGATAGATCTTGTCTACATTATGTCATCACTCTTATTGCATTACTCCATTTCTCCATGAACTTAATACACTAGATGCATGCTGGATAGCGGTCTATGTGAGGAGTAATAGTAGTAGATGCAGGCACGAGCCGGTCTACTAATCTTGGACGTGATGTCTATATAATGATCATTGCCTGGATATCATCATCAGCATTTGAAGCTCTATCAATTGCCCAACAGTAATTTGTTCACCCACCGTTTGCTATTTTTCTCGAGAGAAGCCACTAGTGAAACCTACGGCCCCGAGTCTCTTTCTCATATTATTTGCCTTTGCGATCTACTTTTATTTGCTTTTATTTTCAGATCTATTAATCCAAAAAACCAAAAATACTTTGTTGCACTTTATTTTATTTGCGATCTATCTATTCAATCTATTACAATTTTCTCCCGTCCACACACCAATTTCTGGCACCGTTACCCGAAAGGGATTGACAACCCCTTTAACACGTCGGGTTGCGAGTATTTGTTATTTGTGTGCAAAGGCTGTTTACATTGTGTTGCTTGGTTCTCCTACTGGTTCGATAACCTTGGTTTCATATCTGAGAGAAATAACTACCGCTGTTGTGCTGCATCATCCCTTCATCTTTGGGGAAATACCAACGTAGCTTCAATCGACATCAAT
This sequence comes from Triticum urartu, assembly GCF_003073215.2. Lineage (NCBI taxonomy): Eukaryota > Viridiplantae > Streptophyta > Magnoliopsida > Poales > Poaceae > Triticum > Triticum urartu. The sequence continues at coordinate 198,333,154 of NC_053023.1, forward strand.
ACATGAACTCCTCAAACTACGGTCATCACCAGGAGTGGTTCCGACTATTCTCACTCCGGGGTTGCTAGATCATAACATGCAGTAGGTGACTATAACTTGCAATATCAGATCAAGAACACAAATATCTTCATGAAAACATACTAGGTTCAGATTTAAAATCATGGCACTCGGGCCCTAGTGACAAGCATTAAGCATAGCAAAATCATAGCACCATCAATCTTAGAACATAGTGGATACTAGGGATCAAACCCTAACAAAACTAACTCGATTACATTGTAAATCTCATCCAACCCATCACGGTCCAGCAAGCCTACGATGGGATTACTCACGCACGGCGGTGAGCATCATGAAATTGGTGATGGAGAATGGTTGATGATGATGATGGCGACGGATTCCCCTCTTTATAGCCCAAAACAAACTCCAGATCTGCCCTCCCGAGGAAGAACAGGGCTTGGTGGTGGTTCCATATCATAAAATGTGATGAATCGTTCTCCCTGATTTTTTTCTCCCCAAAAGAGAATATATGGAGTTGGAGTTGAGGTCGGTGGAGGTCCAGGGGGGCTACAAGGTCGGAGGGCGAGCCCCCACCCTTGTGGCTAGGGTGTGGCCCCTGGTGCTGATTCTTTCACCAATATTTTTTATTAATTCCAAAACTTGGCTCCGAGAAGTTTCAAGTCATTCCGAGAACTTTTTTTCTGCACAAAAATAACACCATGGCAATTCTGCTAAAAACAACGTCAATCCGGGTTAGTTCCATTCAAATCATGCAAGTTAGAGTCCAAAACAAGGGCAAAAGAGTTTGCAAATGTAGATACGACGGAGACGTATCAACTCCCCCAAGCTTAACCCATTGCTAAACTGAAAGTGATAAAGAAAAACTTTTACAAACTCTGTTTGATCTTGTTGTTGCAAATATGTAAAGCCAGCATTCAAGTTTCCGCAAAGATTATGAACTAACCATATTCACAATAACATTTAGGTCTCACGATTACTCATACCAATGGCATAATCAACTAGCGAGCAATAATAATAAATCTCGGATGACAACACTTTTCTTAAAACAATCATGATATAATATAACAAGATGGTATCTCGCTAGCCCTTTCTAAGACCGCAAAACATAAATGTAGAGTACCCCTGAAGATTAAGGACCGACTAGACATTGTAATTCATGGTAAAAGAGATCCAGTCACAGTCATACTCAATATAAATTAATAACAATGCATACAAATGACAGTGGTGCTCTCTAACTTGTGCTATTTATAAGAGGATGATGACTCAGCAATAAAAGTAAATAGATAGGCCCTTCACAGAGGGAAACGGGGATTTGCAGAGGTGCCAAAGCTCGAGTTTTGAAATGGAGAGGAATAATATTTTGAGTGGTATGCTTTCATTGTCAACATAACAACTAAGAGATCTCGGTATTTTCCATGCTACATACATTATAGGCGGTTCCCAAATAGAATGGTAAAGTTTACACTCCCCCACCACCAACAAGCACACTCCATGGCTGGTCCGAAAGAACGGGTACCGTCCAACTAACAACAATCCTGGGGGAGTTTTGTTTGCAATTATTTTGATTTGATTTGCTTTGAGCAAGGGACTGGGCATCCCGGTTACCGGCAATTTTCTCGTGAATGATGAGCGGAGTCCACTCATCATGAGAATAACCCACCTAGCATGGAAGATATTGATAGCCCTAGTTGACACATGAGCTATTCGAGCATACAAAACAAATTATTATTTCAAGGTTTAGAGTCTGGCACATGCAAATTTACTTGGAATGGTAGGTAAATACCGTATATAGGTAGATATGGTGGACTCATATGGAATAACTTTGAGGCTTATGGAAGTGGATGCACAAGCAGTATTCCCGCTTAGTACAAGTGAAGGCTAGAAAGAGACTGGGAATCGACCAGCTAGAGAGCGACAACAGTAATAAAATGCATTGAGATTAACCAACATTGAATGCAAGCATGAGTAGGATATAAATTACCATAAACATAAATATCGTAGAGGCTATGTTGATTTTGTTTCAACTAAATGCGTGAACATGTCCCAAGTCAAGCCACTCGAATCATTGAAAGGAGGATACCATCCTATCATACTACATCACAACCATTTTAATTTCCATGTTGGCACGCAAGGTAAACCATTATAAACTCCTAGCAAATTAAGCATGGCAGGAGTAACTATAATCTCGAATTGTCATTGCAAACATGTTTCATTCATAATAGGCTAAGTCAGGAATGATGAACTAATCATATTTACAAAAACAAGATAGGTAGAGTTCATACCATCTTTTGTTCATCTCAATCATTTCATCATATATCGTCATTATTTCCTTTCACTTGCATGACCGAACGGTGTGGATAAATAATAATAATAATAATAATAGTGCACATGCATCGGACTAAGCTGGAATCTGTAAACATTTATTCAAAAGAGAATACAAGGTAATATGGGCTCTTTGTTAGATCAACAATAATGCATATGAGATCCACTCAACATTTTCATTGTGGTCTTCTCCTCTCGTCCCCCAAAGAAAAGAAAAAGAAGTTCAAAGAAACACACTGAAATGTTTTTGGAGTTATTGTTTTTCTGAAGAAAGTAAAACAAGAACGAGAGAAACTATTTACACGGGGAAGCTCCCAACAAACAAAAGAAGAACGAGAAATCTTTTTGGGTTTTCTTTTAATATTACTACTAAGCATGCATAGAAAGTAAACTAACTACAACTAATGTTTTGGGTTTTTCTTAAGGCTTATCAAACACACAAGAACAAAGCAGAAAAAAAGAAATAAACTAACATGGATATTACAATGAAAAAGTATAAGCACCGACAACTAGAATGAGTGTGTGAACATGAATGTAATGTTGGTGAGAAATACGTACTCCCCCAAGCTTAGGCTTTTGGCCTAAGTTGGTCTATACCCATGGATCAGAGTAGCCCTCTCCGGTGTACTGAGGAGGATCCTGGGGGTTCCACTGGTTAGCGAGCTCCTGGGGCTCCCACTGATAAATAGACTCCTAGTATGGATCAGGTGAGGGCTTTGGCTTGGGAGGCGGGGATTGTGTCCTCTCCGAGTATGCATGAATGTCCGCGGGCAAAACGAAGTACCTGCCGGAATGAATATTGAACAAAATAGGTGCTGGCAAGGCAATAATCTGAAAGGTGACCTCGCTAAATACCAACTTATAAATAAGTCTCTTTTCCTCATAATGGTGAATAAACTTATGTGCTACCATGCTATCATAATCTAAATGTATAGTGGGTTGCATTTTTTCCTCTTTTTCATGGTGCCTAATGGGTATCTCAAAGTGTTTAGCAAGGCGGGAGGCGAAGATACCTCCGAAAATAGGACCCTTTGCACGGTTCATACTCAACCGTCTAGCAACCATAGCACCCAAACTGTAAGTTCTATCTCTATGTAAAGTGTGGCACAAAATGGTGAGGTCAGGGGCACTAAGGCCTCCACTCTCTCCATGACCTATTAAACATCTCCCAGCAAATAATGAGTAATAGCGTAAAATAGGGAAATGAATACTAGCCACTCTCGCCCCCGACACTCCTCTTCCTTCCCCTACGGTAATTTCATGAATAAGGCCTTCAACATCACTAGGACGTGGTTCCTCGACGCTACCTTCATAAGGTAATTTACAAACCTCACAAAAGTCATAAAGCGTCATTTCTTCATATAAGTGAAAATCTACCATGGGTGGTGATCTCCTAGCATGAAAATGAAAGTTTTGCATGAAAGTACTGGTGAGTAGGAGATACTGATTACACTTGTCGAGGAGGAATTTGGTGATGCCGGCATTCCCAGCCAAATAGTAGAAATCATCATAAATCTCGGCTGCTTGTAAGAATGCATCACATGGCCATTCACACAGCCAAATTTCCGCGGCATGAGGAAGATTATAATTGGGCTTTTCCTTCTCCTCATTTTATTTTCCCTTCGAGCCACGGCTCGAGGTACCTCTCAACAATCTCCTCAACATTTTCTTCCTCTAAAATTTTTAGTGACTCAAAATAAAAGTGAACCAAACTCAACAAAATTGATAGAAACTACTCCTACAAGTGCCTAGAGGCTATATCATGCATCAAAACTACTTTGGACCATATAAATTTGACATGCAAGCTCAAGAACAGGGTCGCCAAAACAGCAAAAATTGGCAATAAATAGAACACTAGAACAAAAACTAATTGGCCCATTGAAGGAGTCACATACCGAAGATCAATCCCCCAAAGCAGTTTTGTGAATGGAGCTTTGAGCAAGGAGATCGAAAATGGCAGCAAGATGAGCAAGAACACGAGTTTGAGCTATGGAGTGATTTTTTTCTGGAGGAAGGAGTGGATGGGTGCTGGAATAAGTGGAGGGGGCTACATGGGGCCCACAAGGTCAGGGGCGCGCCCTCCACCCTTGTGGCCAGCTGGTGAGGCCCCCTGGTGTGTTCTTTGCACCAGAAATTCTTAAATACTATATAAAAAATCATATCAATTTTTCAGGGCATTTGGAGAACTTTTATTTTCGGGACATTTTTTATTGCAAGGATAATTCAGAAAACAGACAGAAAATACTATTTTTTCCTTATTTAATATAAATAACAGAAAGTAAAAGATGGGTACAGAGAGGTGTGCCTTTGAAATGCATCCATCTCATGCTCATCAAAAACAATCCATTAACAAGGTTGATCAAGTCTTATTAACAAACTTCTTCCGAATGACATGAAACCAGAGAATTTTTTAATAACACTAGGTTACGTCAATGGGGATATGCATTTCCCCAAAAATGATAATATCATATTTCTTTTTGATAGTAGGAAGAGGAAATCCAAAACCTCCAGTAGTAATAATTGAAAATTTTCCAATATAGTTGATACTATGAACTTGAGGTTGTTTCTTCAAAAAGTGCATCGTATGCTCATTACCATTAACATGAAAAGTGACGTTGCCTTTGTTGCAATCAATAACATCCCTTGCAATATTCAAAAAGGGTGTACCAAGGATGATCGACATACTATTGTCCTCGGGAATATCAAGAATAGCAAAGTCCATTAAGATAGTAACATTCACAACCACAACAGGCACATCCTCACAAATACCGATGGGTATAGCAGTTGATTTATTAGCCATTTGCAAATAAATTTTAGTAGATTTCAACTTATTCAAATCAAGTCTACGATATAAAGAGAAAGGCATAACACTAACACCGGCTCCAAGATCACATAAAGCAGGTTTAACATAGTTTCTTTTAATGGAGCATGGTATAGTTGGTACTCCAGGATCTCCAAGTTTCTTTGGTATTCCACCCTTAAAAGTATAATTAGCAACCATGGTGGAAATCTCAGCTTCCGGTATCTTTCTTTTATTAGTAACAATTTCTTTCATGTACTTAGCATAAGGAGGCATTTTAAGCATATCAGTCAAACGCATACGCTAAAAGATAGGTCTAATCATTTCAGAAAAGCGCTCAAAATCCTCATCATCCTTTTGCTTGGATGGCTTAGGAGGAAAGGGCATGGGTTTCTGAACCCATGGTTCTCTTTCTTTACCATGTTTCCTAGCAACAAAGTCTCTCTTATCATAATGTTGATTCTTTGATTGTGGGTTATCAAGATCAACAGCAGGTTCAATCTCTACATTATTATCATTAGTAGGTTGAGCATCAACATGAACATCATCATTAACATTAGCGCTAGGTTCATGTTCATTACCAGATTGTGTCTCAGCATCAGAAATAGAAATATCATTGGGATTCTCAGGTGTGTCTATAGCAGGTTCACTAGCATGCAAAGTCCTATCAGTTTTCTTTTTCTTTTTAGTACGAGGACTAGGTGCATCAGTATTAGTTCTCTGAGAATCCTGCTCAATTCTCTTAGGATGACCCTCAGGATACAAAGGTTCATGGGTCATCTTAGCACCTCTAGTCATAACCCTAACAACATTATCATTATTCTTATTATTCAACTCATTAAGCAAATCATCTTGAGCCTTAAGTACTTGTTCTACTTGAGTTGTAACCATGGAAGCATGTTTAGTGATAAGCTTAAGATCATTAATAGTTCTACTCACATAATCACCCAAATGGTCAAGCATGCAAGCATTATGTTTCAATTGTCTACTAACATAAGCATTGAAGTTCTCTTTTTTAACAATGAAATTATCAAACTCATCCAAGCATTGACTAGCAGACTTATTATGAGGAATATTACCTTCATCAAATCTAAGGAGAGAGTTTACCTCTACTACATGTGCCAGGTTATCAAGACCATGTATTTCTTCAATAGGTGGTAAATTTTTAACATCTTCAGCTTTAATACCTTTTTCTATCATAGATTTCTTTGCCTCTTGCATATCTTTAGGACTGAGAAATAGAATTCCCCTCTTCTTCAGAGTTGGCTTTGGAGTTGGTTCAGGAAGTGTCCAATCATTTTCATTACTCAATATATTATTCAATAGCAATTCATCTTGCTCAACAGTTCTTTCCCTGAAAACACAACTAGCACAACTATCCAGGTGGTCTCTGGAAATATCGGTTAGTCCATTATAAAAGATATCAAGTATTTCATTTTTCTTGAGAGGATGATCAGGCGAAGCATTTAGTAATTGGAGAAGCCTCCCCCAAGCTTGTGGGAGACTCTCTTCTTCAATTTGCACAAAATTAAATATTTCTTTTAAAGCAGCTTGTTTCTTATAAGCAGGGAAATATTTTGCAGAAAAGTAGTAAATCATATCCTGCGGACTATGCACACAACCAGTAGCAAGAGAATTAAACCATATCTTAGCATAACCCTTTAACGAGAAAGGAAACAATTTGAGAATATAATAATAGCGGATCTTTTCCTCGTCAGCAAATAGGGTGGCTATATCATTTAATTTAGTAAGATGCACCACAACAGTTTCAGATTCATAACCATAGAAAGGATCAGATTCAACCAACGTAATTAACTCAGGATTGACAAAGAATTCATAATCCTTATCGGTAACAAAGATAGGTGAAGTAGCAAAAGCAGGGTCATATTTCATTCTAGCATTCAAGGATTTTTTTTTTCAGCTTAGCTAATAATTTCTTAGGATCTTCTCTATCATTGCAGGCAAAGAAGTCTCTAGCAATTTATTCATCCATAACATAACCCTCAGGAACAACAGGCAATTCCTATCTAGGGGGAGAATCATAATCATCATTTTCAATATTAACACCAGTTTCAGTAATTTCATTCTCTCCAACCCTAGCAAGTTGTTCATCAATAAATTCACCTACTGGCATAGTATCATCAAGCATAGAAGTATTATCATCATAAGCATCATGCATAGTAGAAGTGGCATCATCAATAACATGCAACATATCAGAATCAATAGCATGTGCAGGTGTCACAAGTTTACTCAAAACAGAAGGAGAATAAAGTGCAGAGCTAGATGGCAGTCCTTACCTCCCCTCGTAGTTGAGGGAAAAATCTTGGTTCTTTGATCTTTCAAATTCCTCATAGTAATAGACATATATAAATCCCAAGTGACTCAAATAATAGAGCTATGCTCCCCGGCAACGACGCTAGAAATAGGTCTTGATAACCCACAAGTATAGGGGATCGCAACAGTTTTCGAGGGTAGAGTATTCAACCCAAATTTATTGATTCGACACAAGGGGAGCCAAAGAATATTCTCGAGACTTAGCAGCTGAGTTGTCAATTCAACCACACGATGAAGACTTAATATCTGCAGAAAAATATTTAGTAGCAAAGTAGTATGGAAGTAACGGTAAAGTGGCAAAAGTAATAGTAGCAGTTTTGTAGCAATCGTAAAAGTGGCAACAGAAAAGTAACTAAGCAAAGATCAATATGTGGAAAGCTCGTAGGCAATGGATCAATGATGGATAATTATGTCGGATGGCATTCATCATGCAACGGTTATAACATAGGGTGACACAGAACTAGCTCCAATTCATCAATATAATGTAGGCATGTATGCCGAATATAGTCATATGTGCTTATGGAAAATAACTTGCATGACATCTTTTGTCCTACCCTCCCGTGGCAGCGGGGTCCTATTGGAAACTAAGGGATATTAAGGCCTCCTTTTAATAGAGTACTGCACCAAAGCATTAACACTTAGTGAATAAATGAACTCCTTAAACTACGGTCATCATCGGGAGTGGTCCCGACTATTGTCACTCCGGGGTTGCCAGATCATAACACGTAGTAGGTGACTATAACTTGCAATGTCGGATCAAGAACACAAATATATTCATGAAAACATAATAGGTTCGGATCTGAAATCATGGCACTCGGGCCCAAGTGACAAGCATTAAGCATAGCAAAGTCATAGCAACATCAATCTTAGAACATAGTGGATACTAGGAATCAAACCCTAACAAAACTAACTCGATTACATGGTAAATCTCATCCAACCCATCACGGTCTAGCAAGCCTACAATGGGATTACTCACGCATGGCGGTGAGCATCATGAAATTGGTGATGGAGGATGGTTGATGATGATGATGGCGACGGATTCCCCTCTACGGATCCCAAAACGGACTCCAGATCTGCCCTCCCGAGGAAGAACAGGGCTTGGCAATGGCTCCATATCATAAAACGCGATGAATCCTTCTCCCTGATTTTTTGTCTCTGAATGAGAATATATGGAGTTGGAGTTGAGGTCAGTGGAGGTCCAGGGGGCACAATCTTGGAGGGCGTGCCCCCACCCTTGTGGCTAGGGTGTGGGCCCCCTGGTGCTGATTCTTTCGCCAATATTTTTTATTAATTTCAAAACTTGGCTCCGTGAAGTTTCAGGTCATTCTGAGAACTTTTTATTCTGAACGAAAATAACACCATGGCAATTCTGCTGAAAACAGCATCAGTCCGGGTTTGTTCCATTAAAATCATGCAAGTTGGAGTCCAAAACAAGGGCAAAAGAGTTTGGAAAAGTAGATACGACGGAGACGTATCACATATTTGCATTCTTCTGGATTTCCTCCAAAAGATGCTTATTTTCAAGCCACCAAGAACCTTTTCCCGCATTGCTTTCACTTGGACGGGATATGTCCCAATTGGAGGGTATATGTGTACGAGGGGTGTTCTCCACTCCGTAATTATGAACCAAATTATGAAAGTTGTTCCGACGTAACTGATACGTGTCCAGCGTATCTATAATTTTTGATTGTTCCATGCTATTATATTATCTATTTTGGATGTTAATGGGCTTTATTTTACACTTTTATATTATTTTTGGGACTAACCTATTAACCGGAGGCCCAGCCCAAATTGCTGTTTTTTTGCCTATTTCAGTGTTTCGCAGAAAAGGAATATCAAACGGAGTCCAAACGAATGAAACCTTCAGGAGCGTGATTTTTGGAACAAACGTGATCTAGGGGACTTGGAGTGGACATCAAGAAACGATCGAGGAGGCCACGAGGCAGGGGCGCACGCCTACCCCCCCACCCCCAGACGCGCCCTCCACCCTCGTGGGCCCCTCATTGCTCCACCGACCTACTTCTTCCTCCTATATATATTCATATACCCCGAGAACATCCAGGAGCACCACGAAACCCTATTTCCACCACCGCAACCATCTGTACCCAAGAGATCCCATCTTGGGCATTTTCCGAAGCTCCGCCGGAGGGGGCATTGATCACGGAGGGCCTCTACATCAACTCCATGGCCCCTCCGATGATGTGTGAGTAGTTTCCCTCAGACCTTCGGGTCCATAGGTAGTAGCTAGATGGCTTCTTCTATCTCTTTGGATCTCAATACAAAGTTCTCCTCGATTCTCTTGGAGATCTATTCGATGTAACTGTTTTTGCGGTGTGTTTGTCGAGATCCGATGAATTGTGGGTTTATGATCAAGATTATCTATGAACAATATTTGAATCTTCTCTGAATTCTTTTATGTATGATTGGTTATCTTTGCAAGTCTTTTCGAATTATCAGTTTGGTTTGGCCTACTAGATTGATCTTTCTTGCAATGGGAGAAGTGCTTAGCTTTGGGTTCAATCTTGCGGTGCTCGATCCGAGTAACAGAAAGGGAAAAGACACGTATTGTATTGTTGCCATCGAGGATAAAAAGATGGGGTTCATATCATATTGCATGAGGTTATCCCTCTACATCATGTCATCTTACTTAAGGTGTTACTCTGTTCTTATGAACTTAATACTCTAGACACATGCTGGATAGCGGTCGATGTGTGGAGTAATAGTAGTAGATGCAGGCAGGAGTCGGTCTACTTGTCACGGACGTGATGCCTATATACATGATCATCCCTAGATATTCTCATAATTATTCGCTTTTCTATCAATTGCTCGACAGTAATTTGTTCACCCACCGTAATACTTATGCTATCTTGAGAGAAGCCACTAGTGAAACCTATGGCCCCCGGGTCTATTCTCCATCATACAAGTTTCCAATCTATTTTATTTTGCAATCTTTACTTTCAATCTATATCATAAAAATACCAGAAATATTTATCTTATTATTATTATCTCTATCAGATCTCACTCTTGCAAGTGGTCGTGAAGGGATAGACAACCCCTTTATCGTGTTGGTTGCGAGTTTCTTATTTATTTATGTAGGTACGAGGTGACTCGCGTGTGGTCTCCTACTGGCTTGATACCTTGGTTCTCAAAAACTAAGGGAAATACTCACGCTACTTTGCTTCATCACCCTTTCCTCTTCAAGGGAAAACCAACGCAGTGCTCAAGAGGTAGCAAGAAGGATTTCTGGCGCCGCTGCCGGGAAGATCTGTGCCAAGTCAAGACATACCAAGTACCCATCACAACTCTTATCCTTCGCATTACATTATTTGCCATTTTCCTCTCGTTTTCCTCTCCCCCACTTCACCCTTGCCATTTTATTTGCTCTCTTTCCCTTTCGCCCTCTCTTTCTGTTCGCTTTTTATTTGCTTGTTTGCTTGTGTGTTGGATTGCTTGCTTGTCACGATGGCTCAAGACAATACTAAATTGTGCGACTTTGCCAATACCAATAATAATGATTTTATTAGCACTCCGATTGCTCCTCATACCGATGCTGAATCTTGTGAAATTAATACTGCTTTGTTGAATCTTGTCATGAAAGATCCATTTTCTGGCCTTCCTAGTGAAGATGCCGCTGCCTATCTAAACAACTTTGTTGATTTGTGTGATATGCAAAAGAAGAAAGATGTGGATAATGCTATTGTTAAACTTAAGCTATTTCCGTTTTCGCTTAGAGATCGTGCTAAAGCTTGGTTTTCGTCTTTGCCTGAAAATAGTATTGATTCATGGAATAAGTGCAAAGATATTTTATCTCTAAGTATTTTCCTCCCGCTAAGATCATCTCTCTTAGAAACAATATTATGAATTTTAAGCAACTTGATCATGAGCATGTTGCGCAATCTTGGGAGAGGATGAAATTAATGATACGTAATTGCCCTACACATGGTTTGAATTTATGGATGATTATACAAAAAAATTATGTCAGATTGAATTTTGCTTCTAGAAATCTTTTAGATTTGGCCCCGGGAGGCACTTTTATGGAAATCACTTTAGGAGAAGCTATCAAACTCCTAGATAATATTATGGTTAATTATTCTCAATGGCACACTAAAAGATCTACTAGTAAAAAGGTGCATGCAATTGAAGAGATTAATGTTTTGAGTGGAAAGATGGATGAACTTATGAAATTGTTTGCTAATAAGAGTGCTCCTACTGTTGATACGTCCATTTTGCATCATGCTTTTATATCGATATTTATTGCTTTACGGGTTGTTATTACACATTATGTCACAATACTTATGCCTATTCTCTCTTATTTTACAAGGTTTACAGAATGCAGGCAACTAGAATTCTGGGCTGGAAAAGGAGCAAATATTATAGACCTATTCTGCACATCTCCAAAAGTCCTGAAACTCCACAGGAGCACTTTTCAGAATATATAAAAAATACTGAGCGCAAGAAGTACCAGAGAGGGGCCACGAGGGTGGGGGCACGCCCTACCCCCCCTGGGCGCGCCCCCTGTCTCGTGGGCTCCCTGGTGGCCCTCCGATGCCCATCCTCTGCTATATGAGGTCTTTCGTCCGAGAAAAAATCATAAGCAAGCTTACGGGACGAAACTCCGCCGCCACGAGGCGGAACCTTGGCGGAACCAATCTAGGGCTCCCGTGGAGCTGTTCTGCCAGGGAAACTTCCCTCCGGGAGGGGAAAATCATCACCATCGTCATCACTAGCAATCCTCTCATCGGGAGGGGATTAATCTCCATCAAGATCTTCACCATCACCATCTCATCTCAAAACCTAGTTCATCTCTTGTATCTAATCTTTGTATCCAAACCTTAGATTGGTACATGTGGGTTGCTAGTAGTGTTGATTACTCCTTGTAGTTGATGCTAGTTGGTTTACTTGGTGGAAGATCATATGTTCAGATCCATTATGCATATTAATACCCCTCTGATTATGAACATGAATATGCTTTGTGAGTAGTTACGTTTGTTCCTGAGGACATGGGAGAAGTCTTGCTATTAGTAGTCATGTGAATTTGGTATTCGTTCAATATTTTGATGAGGTGTATGTTGTCATCCCTCTAGTGGTGTCTTGTGAACGTCGACTACATGACACTTCATCATTATTTGGGCCTAGAGGGAGGCATTGGGAAGTAATAAGTATATGATGGGTTGCTAGAGTGACAGAAGCTTAAACCCTAGTTTATGTGTTGCTTCGTAAGGGGCTGATTTGGATCCATATGTTTCATGCTATGGTTAGGTTTACCTTAATACTTCTGTTGTAGTTGCGGATGCTTGCAATAGGGGTTAATCATAAGTGAGATGCTTGTCCAAGTAAAGACAGCACCCAAGCACCGGTCCACCCACATATCAAATTATCAAAGTACCAAACGCGAATCATATGAACATGATGAAAACTAGCTTGAACGATAATTCCCATGTGTCCTCGGGAGCGCTTTCCTTCATATAAGAGTTTGTCCAGGCTTGTCCTTTGCTACAAAAAGGATTGGGCCATCTTGTGCACCTTATTTACTTTTATTACTTGCTACTCGTTACAAATTACCTTATCACCTTATCACAAAACTATCTGTTATCGATAATTTCAGTGCTTGCAGAGAATACCTTACTAAAAATTGCTTATCATTTCCTTCTGCTCCTCGTTGGGTTCGACACTCTTACTTATCGAAAGGACTACGATAGATCCCCTATACTTGTGGGTCATCAAGACTCTTTTCTGGCACCGTTGCCAGGGAGTGAAGCGCCTTTGGTAGGTGGAATTTGGTAAGGAAAATTTTATATAGTGTGCTGAAATTTACTGTCACTTGTTACTATGGAACATAATCCTTTGAGGGGTTTGTTCGGGGTATCTTCACCTCGTCCGGAACCACAATTAGTTACTCCTCAACCTACTGAACCTAATGAAAATGTTTACTTTGAAATTCCTTCGGGTATGATAGAGAAACTGTTAGCTAATCCTTTTGCAGGAGATGGAACATTGCATCCCGATTTGCACTTAATCTATGTGGATGAAGTTTGTGGATTATTTAAGCTTGCAGGTATGCCCGATGATGTTATCAAGAAGAAGGTCTTCCCTTTATCTTTGAAGGGAGATGCATTGACATGGTATAGCCTATGTGATGATATGGGATCATGGGACTATAAGCAATTGAAATTGGAATTTCATCAGAAGTTTTATCCTATGCATCTTATTCATCGTGATCATAATTATATATATATATGTATAATTTTTGGCCTCACGAAGGAGAAAGCATCGCTCAAGCTTGGGGGAGGCTTAAGTCAATGTTATATTCATGCCCCAATTATGAGCTCTCAAGAGAAATGATTATTCAAAACTTTTATGCTCGGCTTTCTGACAACAATCGCTCCATGCTCGATACTTCTTGTATTGGTTCCTTTATGATGAAGACTATTGAATTCAAATGGAATTTATTGGAGAGAATTAAACGCAAATCTGAAGATTGGGATCTCGACGAAGGTAAGGAGTCAGTTATAACACCTAAGTTTGATTGTGTTAAATCTTTTATGGATACCGATGTTTTTCGTAAATTTAGCACTAAATATGGACTTGACTCTGAGATAGTAGCTTCTTTCCGTGAATCCTTTGCTACTCATGTTGATCTCCCTAAGGAGAAGTGGTTTAAATATAATCCTCCCATTGAAGTAAAAGTAGTTGCACCTATTAAAGTTGAAGAAAAGACTCACTTATAATGATCCTATTGTTCCTGCTGCTTATGTTGAGAAACCACCTTTCACTGTTAGAATAAAGGATCGTGCTTAACCTTCAAATGTGATTTGTAAAAGTAATATTAGAACTTATGCACCCCTTGAGCAAGTTAAAGTTGAACCTAATATTGCTATTGTTAAAGATCTCTTGGCTGATAATATTGATGGGCATGTTATTTACTTTTGTGATGAGACTGCTAGAATTGCTAAACCTAGTGCTAAAGATAAACATAGACCTGTGGTAGGTATGCCTGTTATTTCTGTTAAAATAGGAGAGCATTGTTATCATGGCTTGTGTGATATGGGTGCTAGTGCTAGTGCAATACCTATTTCCTTATACAAAGAAATTATGTGTGATATTGCACGAGTTGAGATAGAAGATATCATTGTTACCATTAAGCTTGCTAATAGAGATACTATTTCACCAATTGGGATTGTTAGAGATGTTGAAGTCTTGTGTGGGAAGGTTAAATATCCTGCTGATTTTCTTGTTCTTGGTTCCCCACAAGATAGCTTTTGTCCCATTATATTTGGTAGACCCTTCTTAAATACTATTAATGCTAGGATAGACTGCAAAAAGGATGCTATTACTATTGGTTTGGGTGATATGTCTCATGAGTTTAACTTCTCTAAATTTTGTAGACAACCCCGTGATGAAGAATTACCTAGTAAGGATGAAATTATTGTTCTTGCTTCTATTGTTGTGCCTCCTAATGATCCTTTAGAACAATATTTTCTTGACCATGAAAAAGATATGTTCATGAATGAAAGAAGGGAAATAGATGAAGTATTCTTTAAACAAGGACCTATTCTTAAACACAACTTTCCTATTGAAATCCTAGGGGATCCTCCTCCACCCAAGGGTGATCCCGTGTTTGAGCTTAAACCGTTACCTAATACTCTTAAATATGCTTATCTTGATGAGAAAAAGATATATCCTGTTATTATTAGTGCTAACCTTTCAGAGCATGAAGAAGACAGATTATTGAAAACTCTGCAGAAGCACCGTGCTGCTATTGGATATACTCTTGATGATGTTAAGGGCATTAGTCCCACTCTGTGTCAACACAAAATAAATTTGGAGGAAGATGCCAAACCAGTTCGTGATCATCAACGACGGCTGAATCCTAAGATGAAGGAAGTGGTAAGAAAGGAAATACTAAAGCTCCTTGAGGCAGGTATAATTTATCCCGTTGCTGATAGTCAGTGGGTAAGTCATGTCCATTGTGTCCCTAAAAAGGGAGGTATTACTGTCGTTACTAATGATAAAGATGATTTGATCTCGCAAAGAATTATTACAGGTTATAGGATGGTAATTGATTTCCGCAAATTAAATAAAGCTACTAAAAAAGATCATTACCCCTTACCTTTTATCGATCAAATGCTAGAAAGATTATCCAAACATACACATTTTTGATTTCTAGATGGTTATTCTAGTTTCTCTCAAATACCTGTGTCAGCCAATGATCAATCAAAGACTACTTTTATTTGCCCTTTTGGTACTTTTGCTTATAGACGTATGCCTTTTGGTTTATGTAATGCACCTTCTACCTTTCAAAGATGCATGATGGCCATATTCTCTGACTTTTGTGAAAAGATTTGTGAGGTTTTCATGGACGATTTCTCCGTCTATGGATCCTCTTTTGATGATTGCTTGAGCAACCTTGATCGAGTTTTGCAGAGATGTGAAGAAACTAATCTTGTCTTGAATTGGGAAAAGTGCCACTTTATGGTTAATGAAGGTATTGTCTTGGGGCATAAAGTTTCTGAAAGAGGTATTGAAGTTGATAAAGCCAAGGTTGATGCTATTGAAAAGATGCCATCTCCCAAGGACATCAAAGGTATAAGAAGTTTCATTGGTCACGCCGGTTTTTATAGGAGGTTCATTAAGGACTTCTCAGAAATTTCTCAGCCTCTGACTAATTTATTATAAAAAGATATACCATTTGTTTTTTATGATTATTCTGTAGAAGCATTTGAAATACTTAAGAAAGCATTGATCTCTGCACCTATTGTTCAGCCACCTGATTGGAATTTACCCTTTGAAATTATGTGTGATGCTAGTGATTATGATGTAGGTGTTGTTCTAGGGCAAAGAGTTGATAAGAAATTAAATGTTATTTAATATGCTAGTAAAACTCTACACAATGCCCAGAGAAATTATGCTACTACTGAAAAAGAATTTTTAGCAGTTGTATTTGCATGTGGTAAGTTCAGATCTTATATTGTTGATTCTAAAGTAACTATTCACACTAATCATGCTGATATTAAATACCTTATGGAAAAGAAAGATGCTAAACCTAGACTTATTAGATGGGTTCTCCTTCTACAAGAATTTGATTTGCATATTATTGATAGAAAGGGAGCTGAGAACCCCGTTGCGGACAAATTGTCTAGGTTAGAAAATGTTCTTGATGACCCACTACCTATTGATGATAGCTTTCCTGATGAACAATTAAATGTCATAAATGCTTCTCGTACTGCTCCATGGTATGCTGATTATGCTAATTATATTGTTGCTAAATTTATACCACCTAGTTTCACATACCAGCAAAAGAAAAGGTTATTTTATGATTTAAGGCATTACTTCTGATTTAAGGCTGTTAATAGGTCTAGAAAGAATTGGTCTAAGAAACTTGATGATGCATTATGGGCTTTACTTGGAGCTATATTTTTATTTGCCACATGATATGTGTTTTGCTTGGAGCGTATTTTATGATTTGAGTCTTTACTTTTTAGTTTACCACAATCATCCTTGCTGTACACACCTTTTAGGAGAGACACACATGAATTGGAATTTATTAGAATACTCTATGTGCTTCACTTATATCTTTTGAGATTGGATATTTTTTCGCTCTAGTGCTTCGCTTATATCTTTTAGAGCACGGCGGTGGTTCTATTTAGAAATAATTGATCTCTAATGCTTCACTTATATCATTTTGAGAGCCCTTTAGAACAGCATGGTAATTCACTTTGGTTATAAATTTTAAATGCTAAGAGAAGTTGGATGCTTGATAGATGGTTTTGAGATATGAAGGTGGTAATATTAGAGGTGTGCTAGTTGAGTAATTGTGAAATTGACGAATACTTGTGTTGAAGTTGGCAAGTCCTGTAGCATGCACGTATGGTAAATGTTATGTGAAAAATTTGAAGCATGGGGTGTTCTTTGATTTCTTTCATTATGAGTGGCGGTCGGGCACGAGCGGTGGTCTTTTCCTACCAATCTATCCCCCTAGGAGCATGCGCGTAGTGCTTGGCTTTGATGACTTGTATATTTTGGCAATAAGTATGTGAGTTCTTCATGACTAATGTTGAGTCCATGGATTATACGCACTCTCACCCTTCCATCATTGCTAGCCTCTTCGGTACCGTGCATTGCCCTTTCTCACCTTGAGAGTTGGTGCAAACTTCGTCGGTGCATCCAAACCCCGTGATATGATACGCTCTATCACACATAAGCCTCCTTATATCTTCCTCAAAACAGCCACCATACCTACCTATTATGGCATTTCCATAGCCATTTCGAGATATATTGCCATGCAACTTTCCACCGTTCCATTTATTATGACACGCATCATCATTGTCATATTTCTTTGCATGATCATGTAGTTGACATCGTATTTGTGGCAAGGCCACCATGCTTAATTTTTCATACATATCACTCTTGATTCATCGCAATCCCAGTACACCGCCGGAGGCATTCACATAGAGTCATATTTTGTTCTAAGTATCGAGTTGTAATTTTTGAGTTGTAAGAAAATAAAAGTGTGATGATCATCAGTAGAACATTGTCCCATGTGAGGAAAGGATGATGGAGACTATGATTCCCCCACAAGTCGGATGATACTCTAGACGAAAAAAAGAGGCCAAAAGAAAAAAAGAAGGCCCAAGTAAAAAAATGAGAGAAAAGGAGAGAAGGGACAATGTTACTATCCTTTCTCCACACTTGTGCTTCAAAGTAGCACCGTGATCTTCATGATAGAGAGTCTCTTATTTTGTCACTTTCATATACTAGTGGGAATTTTTCATTATAGAAGTTGGCTTGTATATTCCAATGATGGGCTTCCTCAAATGCCCTAGGTCTTCATGAGCAAGAAAGTTGGATGCACACCCACTTAGTTTCTTTGATGAGCTTTCACATATTTATAGCTCTAGTGCATCTGTTGCATGGCAATCCCTACTCCTTGCATTGACATCAATCGGTGGGCATCTCCATAGCTGTAACACCCCGGACACACCCGTTGGTGGTCGTTACTCCTGGCGGGATCTAGACAGGCCTCACAGATCAATACTAGTATTTTCAGCGCACTTTGTCCTCACTCGTGCGCACCCAGGAGAAACTTCCCGGTCGGTCACCAATCCTGAAACTACTCCAAGCTGAGCACGCTTAACTTTGGAGTTCTTTCCAAATGGGCTCCCAGAAAAGAAGGAATTCCTTATTGATATGAGTAGTCTATCATCCCTAATAAGCCAGGCTATCACATACACCCCCACTCAGAGGAACCGACGTCCTCGTCGGGCCATAGGAACGTTCCCTCTTGGCACATACGTCTGTGCATCCAGTCCGGTACATGTGGCATGCCGTGTGCCACGACGGGTCACAAACGTCATGAACAACATGACCGCGCACCTGTCCGAAAACATCCATGTAACCGCGAGGGTCGGCTCTGATACCAACTTGTAACACCCCGGACACACCCGTCGGTGGTCGTTACTCATGGCGGGATCTAGACTGGCCTCACAGATCAATACTAGTCTTTTCAGCGCACTTTGTCCTTACTCATGCGCACCCAGAAGCAACTTCCCGGTCGGTGACCCATCCTGAAACTACTCCAAGCTGAGCACGCTTAACTTTGGAGTCCTTTTCGAATGGGCTCCCGGAAAAGAAGGAATTCCTTATTGATATGAGTAGTCTATCATCCCTAATAAGCCAGGCTATCAGAATAGCCCATTGATTATCCGCGTCAATGAGAGACTTTCTCCCTTTTTGTCTTCTCACACAACCTCAATCATCATATTCTATTCCACCCATAGTGCTATGTCCATGGCTTGCGCTCATATATTGCGTAAAAGTTGAAAGAGTTTGAAAAGGCTAAGTATGAAACAATTGCTTGGCTTGTCATCGGGGTTGTGCATGATGAGAGCATTTTGTGTGACAAAAATGAAGCATGACCAAACTATATGACTTTGTAGGGATAAGTTTTCTTTGGCTATGGTATTTTGATAAGACATAATTGCTTGATTAGCATACTTGGAGTATTACTATTTTTATGTCAACAATAAACTTTTATCTTGAATCTTTTGGATCTGAACATTCATGCCACAATGGAGAAAAATACATTGAAGAATATTCTAGAAAGCATTCCACATCAAAAATTCTATTTTTATCATTTACCTACTCGAGGACGAGCAGGAATTAAGCTTGGGGATGCTTGATACGTCTCCAACGTATCTATAATTTTCTATTGTTCCATGCGATTATACTATCTATTTTGGATGTTAATGGGCTTTATTTTACACTTTTATATTATTTTTGGGACTAACCTATTAACCGTAGGCCCAGCCTAAATTGCTTTTTTTGCCTATTTCAGTGTTTCGCAGAAAAGGAATATCAAATGGAGTCCAAATGGAATGGAACCTTCGGGAGAGTGATTTTTGGAACAAACGTGATCCAGGGGACTTGGAGTGGACGTCAAGAAACAATCAAGGAGGCCACCAGGCAGGGGGTGCGCCTACCCCCCTGGGTGCGCCCTCCACCCTCGTGGGCCCCTCGTTGTTCCACCGACCTACTTCTTCCTCCTATATATATTCATATACCCCGAGAACATCCAGGAGCACCATGAAACGCTATTTCCACCGCCGCAACCTTCTGTACCCAAGAGATCCCATCTTGGGGCCTTTTCAGGAGCTCCGCCGGAGGGGGCATTGATCACGGAGGGCCTCTACATCAACTCCATGGCCCCTCCAATGATGTGTGAGTAGTTTACCTCAGACCTTCGGGTCCATAGCTAGTAGCTAGATGGCTTCTTCTCTTTCTTTAGATATCAATACAAAGTTCTCCTCGATTCTCTTGGAGATCTATTCGATGTAACTCTTTTTGCGGTGTGTTTGTTGAGATCCGATGAATTGTGGGTTTATGATCAAGATTATCTATGAACAATATTTGAATCTTCTCTGAATTCTTTTATGTATGATTGGTTATCTTTGCAAGTCTCTTCGAATTATCAGGTTGGTTTGGCCTACTAGATTGATCTTTCCTGCAATGGGAGAAGTGCTTAGCTTTGGGTTCAATCTTGCGGTGCTTGATCCCAGTGACAGAAAGGGAAATGACATGTATTGTATTGTTTCCATCGAGGATAAAAAGATGGGGTTTATATCATATTGCATGAGTTTATCCGTCTACATCATGTCATCTTGCTTAAGGCGTTACTCTGTTCTTATGAACTTAATACTCTAGATGCATGCTGGATAGCGGTCGATGTGCGGAGTACTAGTAGTAGATGGAGGCAGGAGTTGGTCTACTTGTCACGTACGTGATGCCTATATACATGATCATGCCTAGATATTCTCATAATTATTCGCTTTTCTATCAATTGCTCGACAGTAATTTGTTCACCCACCGTAATACTTATGCTATCTTGAGAGAAGCCACTAGTGAAACCTATGGCCCCCGGGTCTATTCTCCATCATACAAGTTTCCAATCTATTTTATTTTGCAATCTTTACTTTCAATCTATATCATAAAAATACCAAAAATATATGTCTTATTATTATTATCTCTATCAAATCTCACTCTTGCAAGTGGCCGTGAAGGGATTGACAACCCCTTTATCGCGTTGGTTGTGAGGTTCTTATTTGTTTGTGTAGGTACGAGGTGACTCGCGTGTGGTCTCCTACTAGATTGATACCTTGGTTCTCAAAAACTGAGGGAAATACTTACGCTACTTTACTGCATCACCCTTTCCTCTTCAAGGGAAAACCAACGCGGTGCTTAAGAGGTAGCAGTAACCTGTGTAAGGGCCTCCTAGGGGGAAGCCCTTCTCGAACCTCTTGGTCTTCATGGTTGTTTGTAGTCCCTACTGCTTGATGGGGATTTGGAATAGTGGAGATGCCCTCCAGAGTACCTCTCTCTGAAGCCGGAGATTGTTCCTGTAATGAATCTCCTTCATCCTCCTCCATCATGGCTTCTTCGGCATCCTCCCTTCTAAGTTCCATCTACATCAACCAAGCATCGCCGTCCGCGTTGTTGGAGGAGGGGAACGACATGATGCCTGGCCTTGAAAACTCTGGCAGAAAACATCTCAAAACAAAAACAGGGGATTTTGTCATGGTACGGTGGTCAAAACCTTCAGGAGATTATATAATAAATTTACACCAACCAAAAGAAGTATTGTGCAACAAAACGGGGTCTGGAGGGCACAAAGGTGGCCACAAGGTAGGGGGCGCGCCCAGGGGGTAGGGCGCGCCCTCCACCCTTGTGGTCTCCTCGTGCATCTTTCGGACTACTTTTAATTTTTCCTAATTTTTTAAATATTCCAAAACGGAGAAAAATTGTTGTTAGAACAGTTTTGGAGCCAGTTACTTACTGTACCACATACCTATTCCTTTTCGAGTCTGAAACATTCTGGAAAGTATCCCTTATGTACTCCTCTGGTGTTATGGTATTAATTATATTTGTCTCAACAATTGTGGGAGTACCTGAGATATAATGTTTGATTCGTTGACCGTTTACCACCTTCGGATTTGTGCCTTCAGCGTTGTTGATTTTGATGGCACTGGAACGATAAACCTCCTTGATAATGTAAGGACCTTCCCATTTGGAGAGAAGCTTTCCTGCAAAAAATCTTAAACGAGAATTGTATAGCAAAACATGATGACCTACATTAAACTCACGCTTTTGTATCCTTTTGTCGTGCCATCTTTTAACCTTTTCTTTAAACAACTTGGCATTTTTATAGGCTTGGGTTCTCCATTCATCAAGCGTGCTAGTGTCAAATAACCTCTTCTCACTGGCAAGTTTGAAATCATAGTTGAGCTCTTTGATTGCCCAATAAGCTTTATGTTCTAGTTCGAGAGCTAAGTGACATGCTTTTCCATAAACCATTTTATACGAAGACATACCCATAGGATTCTTATAAGCAGTTCTACAAGCCCATAATGCATCGTCAAGTTTCTTAAACCAATTCTTTCTAGATCTCTTTACAGTCTTCTGCAAAATCAATTTAATATCTCTATTGCTCAATTCTACTTGACCACTAGACTGAGGATGGTATGGAGATGCAATTCTATGGTTAACATCATATTTAGCAAGAATTTTATGAAAAGCACCATGAATAAAATGTGAATCACCATCAGTCATTAAATATCCAAGGACTCCAAACCTCGGAAAAATAACTTCTCTAAGCATCTTAATAGAAGTGTTATGATCGCACTACTAGTTGGAATAGCTTCTACCCACTTAGTAACATAATCAACGGCAACAAAAATATGTGTATACCGATTAGAGGAAGGAAAAGGTCCCATATAATCAAAGCCCCAAACATCAAATGGTTCAATAACAAGTGAATAATTCACAGGCATTTCCTGGCGTCTACTAATATTGCCAATTCTCTGGCATTCATCATAAGACAATATAAACTTACGAGCATCCTTGAAGAGAGTAGGCCAATAAAAACCAGATTGCAATACCTTATGTGTAGTTCTATCTCCAGCATGGTGTCCTCTGTAAGCCTCGGAGTGCAACTTGCGTAGGATCTGTTCCTGTTCATGCCCAGGTACACGTCAAATAACACCATCTACTCCTTCTTTATAAAGGTGTGGGTCATCCCAAAACTAATGTCTTAAATCATAGAAAAACTTTTTCTTTTGTTGGTATGTGAAACTAGGTGGTATAAATGTAGCAACAATGTAATTAGCATAATCATCATACCATGGAGTATTACGAGAAGCATTTATGATAGCTAATTGCTCATCGGGAAAGCTATCATCAATAGGTACTAGGTCGCCAAGAACATTTTCTAACCTAGACATGTTGTCTGCAACGGGGTTCTCAACTCCCTTTCTATCAATAATATGCAAATCAAATTCTTATATCAAGAGAACCCATCTAATAAGTCTAGGTTTAGCATCTATATTTTCCATAAGATATTTAATAGCAACATGATTAGTGTGAATAGTTATTTTGGAATCAACAATATAAGATATGAACTTATCACAAGCAAAAACAGGTGCTAAAAATTCTTTTTCAGTAGTAGCATACTTTCTCTGGGCACTGTCTAGAGTTTTACTAGCATAATGAATAACATTCTAATTCTTATCAACTATTTTCCCTAAAACAGCACCAACAGCATAATCACTAGCATCACACATAATTTCAAAGGTTAATTCCAATCAGGTGGTTGAACAATAGGTGCAGAAATCAAGGTTTTCTTAAGTATTTCAAATGCTTCTACACAATCATGATCAAAAACAAAAGGAACATCTTTTTGCAAGAGATTAGTGAGAGGCCTATAAATTTTAGAGAAGTCTTTAATAAACCTCCTATAGAAACCAGCATGACCAAGGAAACTTCTTATACCTTTGATATCTTTAGGACATGGCATCTTTTCAATAGCATCTACTTTAGCTTTATCAACTTTAATACCTCTTTCAGAAATTTTATGCCCCAAGACAATACCTTCATTAACCATAAAGTGGCACTTCTCCCAATTCAAGACATGGTTAGTTTCTTCACATCTCTGCAAAACTCGATCAAGGTTGCTTAAGCAATCATCAAAAGAAGTTCTGTAAATGGAGAAATCATCCATGAAAACCTCAACAATCTTTTCACAGAAGTCAGAGAATATAGCAGTCATACATCTTTGAAAGGTAGCAGGTGCATTGCATAAACCAAAAGGCAAACGGCTATAAGCAAAAGTACCGAAAGGGCAAGTAAAAGTGGTCTTTTCTTGGTCCTGTTTTGACATAGGTATTTGAGAGAAACCAGAGTAACCATCTAGAAAGCAAAAATGTGTATGTTTGGATAATCTTTATAGCATTTGATCAATAAAAGGTAGAGGGTAACGATCTTTTCTAGTAGCTTTGTTTAATTTGTGAAAATCAATTACCATTCACTACTGCAGGATGTTGCTAATGCCACACTACGATCAGAGACCCTTCGGCGAAACTGTGTGTGATGCAATAATCGCAAACGGTGGTGTAAAAGAACCGTCAAAAAAGGTAAAAAAAACGTTTGCGATGGCAAAGCCATCAAACACGGTTCAGTTCAATGAATTGTTTGCGATGAGGCGAAACAAAGGAAATGGGCAACCAGATGAAAGCGTGTGCGATATACAGCATACGTCACTCAGATGAACTATTTGTGATTAGCCAACAGAACAGAAACGGGTCAGCCAGATCAAAGTGTCTGCGATTGATGGCATATACTTCACACGGATGAACTATTTGTGGTTAGCCACAACAAACAGAAACAGTTAGATAGATAAACGTGTGTGCGCTAGACGGGCACACATATTCTAATTAAAAGAAGCATGTGCGGTGGTAATAACGAGCGTGCACGGTTGTTGGAACAAGACGTGTGCTGACATTGCCTATTGCGGTGCACCCTATGGTGCAAACACCACGTACGCGGACGAGAAGGCATGCCCACCTTATGTCTTCCGGGAATAGTGTCGCGCTTATAACCATCAATAAATTTTGAGCCTGTGTCCCGTCACATTCCAAATTGCAAACTTGTTCACACTGATCAAAACCTAAACTATTTCCCACTTAGGAGCGTATTAGTACTCGGTTATAAATACTACTACTCCAAGATGAATGCACATTCCTCCTCAACTCCTCATCCACAAAAACAAACAAGTCATTCATCATCATTCCCTTACGTCTGCCAAGGCCAGCGTGAGTTCTGGGTCGAGAGATTGCCACTAGGGAGATGCGAGCATGGAAGCGGAAGCATGAGAGATGTCCCGCCTCACCGCGAATGCAGCCGGCAAGTCCCGCCGCGCGGTCATAGCAACACCGAGGTCCCGCTGCTCCGCAAAAGCAGCACGGAGGTCCCGTCGGGCCGTCGATGCAGCAGACTGGTCTGGCCGCACCGCGGAAGCAGAAGAGATGTCCCGCTACGCCACAAATGCAGCAGAGATGTCCACCCGCGCCGCAGTGGCCTAGGAAAATGTCTTGCAGGCAAGCAAGGACTCTTACAGGCGCATGCATGCGATCATCCATAGCCAGATGGATCAGATCTCCGGCTGGGCGAGGTTGCAGGACGACATGAAAGCCTCTTTTGAATAGGCTACCGACATCATCCAGCAACTAAATGAGAGCAATGCGAATCTCCTGGTTGAGTGCGACCTGCTAAGGGAGAAGATTGTCGGAAGTGCGGAGCAGCAGGAGGAGACCACTGCCTTGTTGAAGAGGACCGGCGTCATCGTCGAGAAACTTATGGACGAGAATGCCATGCTGCGCATCAAGCACCGAAGGCTGGTGGAGGAATTCGTGGATGCTCTCAAGCAACATCTTGAGGACAAGAAAGAGCTCATCGCCGCTCGCTGCGGAGAATAATTCCCGCGGCCTGCAGCAACACATCAAGAAAGTAGAGATCAACGAGCCAGATCGTTGCCTTCCTTCTTCTTTTTCCCTTGTGTATTTCGGGCATTGCTGCATGTGGCTTTTTTTAATTATGTTCCTAAATATGTAAGACAATTATTATCCAATGTCATCGTACTTATATTCATCATGCTTGCTATAAGTCGCTGTCGATGCTATATAGGTCCGTCGGATCTTACATCAAGATCCGTGCAAAAATTTCTTTTCAGATTTTCATTTTTCTCTCTTAAATCTCTGTCCAGTGATACATATAGCCACACCGTAGAACAGGGGCTCGGGTGCCATTAATGGAGACGTTGGGAGGGAGATGCGCGACAGGTAGAGCTCAAAGGCTCTCCTCCCAATGAGCACGCGCAGGGGTCTGATCGCACGCCTCCCATACTCAAATAGCTACCCGCACGGCACCTCCTAGCCAATAAAAAAGGGACGCGTGGCGGCACGTAATTGGTAAGTAGAACGCCCACGGTTTCAATAATAGTTGTGTTTCTGATTTGTAACATGACAACACTTGTTCCAAAATGACTTCGTTGATTGTTAATGTGTCCGCCTTCGCAAATCGGCCAGAAAAATTACCATAGCATGTTGGTGCCATGTCATGACACCATGCCAAGTTTCATGATTTTCAGGCATGTTTTGGATTTACGGAATTAAAAAACCAAGTTTCTCAGTCTTTCTGGCCGAGCCACGATGCCCAGATGTTTGAATTTCATTCCCACTTCTTGCATGGGACCTAGAAATTCACCCAAGGACACACATGGGATTTTCAACCAACTTTGGTGCACTGGAGCATGTGCTTGTAGTTCAAACTTGAATTATGCACATTAAATGCCCAGAAACTCAATTAATTTATAAAAAGGCCAAACGAACCCGGAATAATTCCAAAATTTAGCATGATATTTCTATTTGGTCTAATCTGCCTGTGTAAAAAAATTAAGGTGGGAGAAGGCAGTGTACGTATGTCATTTCACACACGGAGGTGACACTCTCCGGTTTGCAAGAATCCTACACCAAAGCTTGTCGTAATTCGGCCAAACAATTTACCGCAGCATGTTGGTGCCATGTCATGACATCGTGCCAAGTTTCATGGTTTTCAGGCATGTTTTGGATTTACAGGAATTAAAAAACCAAGTTTCTCAATCTTTACGGCCGAGGCACGATGCCCAGATGTTTGAATTTCATTCCCATCTTTTGCATGGGACCTAGAAATTCACCCAAGGACACACATGTGATTATTCAACCAACTTTGGTGCACTAGAGCATGTGCTTGTAGTTCAAATTTGAATTATGCACATTAAATTCCTAGAAACTGAATTAATATATAAAAAGGCCAATAGAACCCGGAATAATTCCAAAATTTAGCACGATACTTCTATTTGGTCTAATCTGCCTGGGTAAAAAAATTAAGGCGGGAGAAGGCAGTGTATGTATGTCGTTTCGCACATGGAGGTGACACATTCCCTCTCAGAAGCACGCGCCTTCTTGAGGAAACCCCGGTTTGCAAGAAGCTTACACCAAAGCTTGTCCCAATTCGGCCAAAAAAATTACCGCTACATGTTGGTGCCATGTCATGACACTGTGCCAAGTTTCATGATTTTCAGGTGTGTTTTGGATTTACAGGAATTAAAAAACCAAGTTTCTCAATCTTTACGGCCGAGGCATGACACCAAGATGTTTGAATTTCATTCCCATTTCTTGCATGGGACCTAGAAATTCACCCAAGGACACACATGTGATTTTTCAACCAACTTTGGTGCACTGGAGCATGTGCTTGTAGTTCAAATTTGAATTATGCACATTAAATGCCTTCGAACTCAATTAATGTATAAAAGGCCAAACAAACCCAGAATAATTCCAAAATTTAGCACGATACTTCTATTTTTTCCAATCTGCCTCTGTAACAAAATTAAGGCAGGGAGAAGGTAGTGTACGTATGTCGTTTCGCACACGGAGGTGACACGTTCCCTCTCGGAACCACGAGCCTTCTTGAGGGAAGCTCTGGTTTGCAAGAAGCTTACACCAAAGCTTGTCCCAATTCGACCAAAAAATTTACCGCAACATGTTGGTGCCATGTCATGACACCGTGCCAAGTTTCATGATTTTCAGACGTGTTTTGGATTTACAGAAAATAAAAAATCAAGTTTCTCAATCTTTATGGACGAGGCACGACGCCCAGATGTTTGAATTTCATTCCCATTTCTTGCATGGGACCTAGAAATTCATCCAAGGACACACATGTGATTTTTCAACCAACTTTGGTGCACTGGAGCATGTGCTTCTAGTTCAAATTTGAATTATGCACATTAAATGCCCAAAAACTCAATTAATGTATAAAAAAGGCCAAACGAACCCGGAATAATTTCAAATTTAGCACGATACTTCTATTTTGTCTAATCTGCCTGTGTAAAAAATTAAGGCGGGAGAAGGCAGTGTACGTATGTCGTTTCGCACATGGAGGTGACATGTTCCCTCTCGGAACCACGAATCTTCTTGAGGGAAGCTCCGGTTTGCAAGAAGCTTACACTAAAGCTTGTCCCAATTCGGCCAAAAAATTTACCGCGGCATGTTGGTGCCATGTCATGAGACCATGCCAAGTTTCATGATTTTCAGGCGTGTTTTGGATTTATAGGAATTAAAATAAAAAAGTTTATCGATCTTTCCAGCCGAGCCACGATGCCCATATGTTTGAATTTCATTCTCATTTCTTGCATGGGACCTATAAATTCACCCAAAGACACACATGTGATTTGTCAACAAACTTTGGTGCACTGGAACATGTGCTTGTAGTTCTAATTTGAATTATGCACATTAAATGCCCAGAAACTCAATTAATGCATAAAAAATGCCAAATGAACCCGGAGTAATTCAAAATTTAAACAGGACAATCATGTACTAGTTGCACGTTCACTGTACGTAAATGTTTTAGCAATTTAAACACCATCCTTTCCCTTCGTAACACCATTTTGTCTTTCAAAACATAATGAAAAAATCAGGTATACCACAAACAGTTTACTAGAAAGAATCTTGCGGGATGCGATATAAAATATCTAGGCACACCGTCTTGTCTGGCTTACGCAGGAAGCTTCATCGTCTACAGTCCACCGCCCCCGCTTAAACCACACTTGTGCGCCAGTTTCTCGCGGCACCGAGCGAAAAAAATTTGCCACCGCGGAAAGATCTATCTCCCCGCCCCCTCCCTCCCACCAAAAGCCACATTTCCACTATTCCTCCTTGCTTTCCAAGTTCAAACCTTCACTGCTGCTTACTGGCAGCTCAGCCTCCTCGCCGGCGACCCTTCTTCTTTTAGCGTCGCCTCCTGGCCAGCTACCCTTCTTCTTGCAACGTCGCCTCCTCGCCGGCGACCCTTCCTCTTGCAGCGCCGCCTCCTCGCCAGCAACCCTTCTTCTTGCTGCGCGGCCTCTTTGCCACCGACCCTTCTTCTTGTTACGCGGCCTCTTCAATATGGTCAGGTAATCCACACCCCACCTACACCATCCTCCTCCTTTCCCATCCCACATGCCCCGACCGATGATGCTACCTTCCGCCGAAATCGCTGTCCCTCTGCTCCAATTAAGCGCCGCCCACAGCCATTTTACACGCAGTATAACATGGATCTCAATAGCATATGGTCGCACGCGCGCATGAGGTCACTATGGCTGCCATGTGTGCCGACCGCCAGATCTTGGAGGAGCACCTCGTCTTCGAGGTCACCGTCGACACCACCACATGGTTGTCTGCTTTAAAATATAGTTCATCTTGTTTTCTCGAGGCCACCACCTGTGCCTTCTAGTGATTTGTCCTCTGTAATGTTAATATGCAATATGATGTTCAGTTAACGGTTTGGTCCTCTGAAATGTAATGTTCAGTTAACACTTTGGTCCAACAATTGCTACATTTTGTAGTACAGTTCTCAAGCATTATTTGTTTTGTTAACTGTCTTATCTTCTAGTACATGTTTCTATTCTGCAATGTCGTGCTCAGTTAACTATTTTGGTTCATTTGATCTGCTGTCCATTTAACTATTTGATTCAGTTCTGCAATTTGATTTTCATTTGATGTGGGTACAATTTTGTATTGTTATGCATGTGAAAGAAATCGAATTTGGCTGTACTCAATAAATATTCTACTAATAGTATGGCAACTCTCAGTTAACCTGATCAAGATCTTCCTTATGTGTGTTGCAGGGAAACAATGGGAGACACTACAGTTTACCATCAAGGTTTGTTCAAGCATGGTCCTTTGGCTAATAGCACATTATTATGCAGTTGCAGGAATCATTCTAATATTTAGGTTTCTTACAATTTGGTATTGCACATGTAGGTCCTACTGTCAAAGGCTTAGACCCACTATTCGACCCATTTTGCATATGGGGAAATGAGATGTCCATGAATATCAGTCAAGTCAAGAAACTCAAAAGGATTGTTAGGATGAAGAAACTTGCGACGAATAATAGCAAGATCTTTGTTTGCACAATGAAGAAGACAGCAGTGAACTATAGGATGGTACTAACTCTTACCTTGTTTTTACCCCTTGCGCCATTTCAAAATTTATAACAGTGATTTATGTATATCTTTGTTTTTAGTACTTTTCAAAGTAGTTCACCGATGATTACCTCTGAAACCACATGCATGGTCAAGAGGCGAGGAAGGTATTCATTCAACACCCACAGTACAATATTGAAGTCTTGCTAAAGAGGACGAAGGTTGGGAGGGCAATTATCCATAGCCACTGGCCTAAAGTTGCAAGGACATTCAACATCACTGAAGGCCCAATATTTGCCTCCCGCTTCTACAGTTTCCTAGATGAGATTCATCTATCTATTTACTGTCTATGATGCTACTTTCCAAAGGTTTTTGATGTTGCATGTGAAACTTGGTGCTGTTGTGTAATGGCGTAACTGAGTGCCGAAGCTATCTGATGTAATTCGATTATGAAATCCTGGTTGTTGTTATATGGATATGAAATATCTAGTGTGTTTTATAAGAAATATCAATTTGATTAGTACATGGATTATCAATAATAGGCTAATTATCCTGCTTATTGGGGTTTTCTATTGCAGACGGTTACTCAGACATCACCATGGGCGATGAACTCAAACAACCCGCACGATTTCTAGAAAGTAGGCATGTTCGATCAACTAACAATCACACACGGCTTCCGGCAGCGAACTGTTTGCGTTAGGCCACCTTGCACAAATGTTTCCACATAAAGAACTGTGTGTGATATACATACGAATGGAAATGATTTTCTAGGATTCACCGTGGGATGTACATACGAACGAAAACAATTGGGTTTCGATGCCCCGCCAGACCGCACACGAGCTCATTTTGCCCTAGCCAGTGAGCTAGGAGGGCCTATCCCCAATGGTTTCTGGGCTGTGTGGGAAGGACCCCCCTATCACCCACACTCACTTGGCGACGGCTCCAAAGGTCATCGTGGAAAGGGGTTAAAAACCGTTTCTATAACACGCCGTTGTACCAGTGATTCTATAACCTATAACAATTCTTTGTGGAATCAATTCGTTCTTATCATTAGGAACAACAGTAATACCTCCCTTCTTAGGGACACAATGAACGGGGCTCACCCATCTACTATCGGCAATAGGATAAATTATACCTGTGTCCAGAAGCTTTAGTATTTCATTTCTTACCACTTCTTTCATCGTATGATTTAACCGTCGTTGATGATCAACAACTGGTTTAGCATCAGGATGCAAATTAATTTTGTGCTAACATTGAGTGGGACTAATGCCCTTAAGATCATCAAGAGTATATCCAATAGTTGCATGGTGCTTCTTCAGAGTTTTCAATAATTTCTTTTCTTCATGCTCTGAAAGGTTAGCACTAATAATAACAAGATATATCTTGTTTTCATCAAGATAAGCATACTTCAAAGTATCAGGTAATTGTTTAAGCTCAAATACGGGATCACCCTTGGGTGGAGGAGGATCCCCAAGGATTTCAACAGGCAAATTGTGTTTCAAAACAGGCCCTTGATTAAAGAATGTTTCATCTAATTCCTTTCTTTCATTCATAAACATATCATTCTCATGATCTAGCAAATATTGTTCTAAAGGATCAGTAGGAGGCACGACAAGAAAAGCAAGACCAATAATTTCATCCTTACTAGGCAATTCCTTATCATGGGGTTGTCTTCGAAATTTAGAGAAATTAAAATCATGATACATATCCCCAAAACTTACAGTAACAATTTCTTTCTTGCCGTCTATCTTAGAATTAACATTATTCAAGAAAGGCCTACCAAATATGATGGGACAAAAGTCATCTTGTGGGGAAGCAAGAACAAGAAAATCAGTAGGATATCTTATTTTCCCACACAATACTTCAACATCTCTAACAATCCCAATTGGTGATATAGTATCTCTATTGGCAAGCTTAATAGTAACATCAATATCTTCTATCTCAGCAGGTGCAATATCATTCATAATTTCTTTATATAAAGTAAAAGTGTAACATCCCAAATTTTCAATTTGGAATGTTATACACTAGATCATCATGCATATCATATTTTTCTTGCATTTTGGTTGATCCTAGAAATTTCACGCAACTCAAGGACCCACGGAGAGAGTTGGAGATTTCGTTATTTTCATATTTGAGAGTTTTCTCAAATTTGAAAAGAGGATCATTTGATTTATTTATTTCATCTTCAATTATTTTTCCGGTGTCAAAAATATAAGAGAGGGAATAATATGACTTTCCCAAATTTAGGAAAAATGAAGATTTAATAAATAGATCAATTTTGGTTTTTCCGGAGTTTATTTGCATTTTATTTGGATAGGGAAAAATGCGCATTTTCAAAAATTGCATATTAGGTCCGGAAAAAAGTTCATTTTGTTCGGCTCATTTTTAGGAGTCGGGGAAAATTTACTTTAGGTTTTTCGGAGTTCGTTTAGTTCTCTTTTTGTTTTTTTTCTGCGCGCGAGAAACCAGTTAAAAAAACAAAAAACAAAAAAGGAAACTCCCGCCAGGCCAGCCGGGCCAAAGGCCCAGCCAGCCGGCCTCCTCCCAGCCGCGCGCGCGCCAGGCGCAGGCAGGCGCCAGGCCGCCGCCTCCTCTTGCTCTGGCCGAATCCTTTTAGGATTCTAGGCTAGCCTTTTTCCTTTGTTCCGTTTTCCTTTTTCTTTTGGGACTCTTTTTCCTACTCTATTTCTTGTCCCCTACCCCAAGTAATCTCTCCCCTCCCCAATATAAATACCCCAACACCCCCCCCCTCTAAACTCATCAAATCAAACCCCAAGCCCTCCACCGCACCCCACCCCGCGCCCTACACCGCCGCCACGCCACCCCACACCCGCGCCGCCGCCACACCCGCGCCGCCGCACCTTGCCCACGCCGCCGCCCTACGCCACGCCGCCGGAGCCCCTCGCCGGAGGTTTCCCCGCGTCTCTTTTCCTCGGATCGTTTTCTTCTAATCGTTCCGATTCTTTTCTTCTCTTCTGATTCGTTTTCTAGATCGGTTTTTCATTTCGGTTTTCTTCTCCGAAACCCTAGATCGGGTTCGTTTTCTTTTCCGATTTAGTTGCCTTTGGAACGTTCGCCGGACCGTTCGTCCTAAGGAACGTGATCACCGGATTATTCTAGGTTAACGAACGTCCGTTCGTTTAACCGTTCTTCTTTTTCTTCTCGTCGGATTTATTCCGCGATCGCGATCTCAGATCCGATCTTCGTTCTAGTCTTTCTTCTCACTCGTTTATCGGAATCGGGTGATTCAAGCGCCTGGAGTTTCGTCTCGAAACCGCCGTTCCGTCTAATCAACTTAAACAATTTTTGCCCCGGTAAAATTTGACCTAGTTTCAACTTGCTAGAACCGAGTTGTTTTCTTCCGCCGTTTGTTTTCCGTTTCTTTGTTCGGTTCGTTTTTTTTTCTTTGCAACCGGAGTTCTTAAGTTGAATTTCTGGTTCGTTCTCTTGTTCGAGTTTTACCTGTGCATTAGATGAGTACTTATTGTATGCTTGTTGTTTGTCTGCGATAGATCACCCGGATTGCGCCGCTTGTTACTTCGAAACCCTAGGTCTCGCGGATCATCAGCAAGGCAAGTAACACTTTGATCATACCTTTTCTACAACCCATGTTTTATTGCATTAGATCAATCCTCTCACATTGCATGATTAGGATCTAATTAAATTGTGGGATGGGAAGTAGATGAGGTAGTACCTATCACCTGTATTATTATGAAACCCTTGGGAGTTACTTCTACGTTTGCTTATTATGCCATGCTATGCTAGTAGACGTGGATTGGGTGAGTGATATCCATGACAGATGTGAGATATTTAATTAATGGTTTATCTAAGGTGGCAACCTAACACACATCTGGGTGGATTGAGGCACCTGATGTCTATCAGGACTTGCCTGTTTTTTTTTCGGACCGGCACCCAGGCTCAAAGGGATCATAAGATCTTTCATGCTAGAACTTCCGTGTGCAGCCACAAGCCATTATGGGCTCTGGCATAGTGGACTAAGTCGTGCGAACTCTTACGGGTAGACTAGCAGATGTAGGGGAAAGTAGGTGTACCGGTCTACCCACACGTAAGGTGCTAGCGCTTCTGAAAAACTATGTCTCGGTCATCCGTTTCTCAAACACCGTGTAGTGCGAGAAACCAAACGGAGGCGATCGAGTCTTGTGGGGAATAGTGCGCAAACCTCTGCAGAGTGTGCAAACTAATCATGATTAGCCGTGTCCCCGGTTATGGACATGTAAGTGCATCTAGTGCCACCCCTAGTTGGTTTTGGAGTATTGACGACAAACCTAGTTGAGGGACTAACGTGTTTGTGAGAATTGCAGGAAAACACAGGTAGAAGTCCCTCATTGATTCGGTTTTATTACCAGAGATGACCCCTAAAAATGTACGAAGACATTGAAGACAATGGTGGTTTATGAAGATATTCATATTGAAGACAATGACATGAGAAGACTCCCTATGAAGCTTATGGAACTCGAAGACTTAGATCCTTCGTAGTTTTATTTCATTTATGTTGTGTCATAGGAATCACCGTACTGTTAAGTGGGGTCCAAAAGAACCAGTCAGAATGACTGTAGTGATGCCTAATTCAAATCCTATGTCTTCGAGCGAAGACTTTGAGAGAAAATCTTGTCCAGAGTCAGACAAGTCAGCTTTACTTGTAGCCCAAGTAAAGTTGTGTGAGTTCAAAATTCGACCGTTGGTACACGTGTCAGTTCCTTAGTGACCCAGGGTCATTTCGGACAGATCAGGTCGGGTTGCCAAGTGGCTATAAATAGTCCACCCCACAACCATAAACGGTTGGCTGCTCAGATTTCAGTGCACGGCTTTTGTCGTTTTAGAGCAACCCACCTCGAAGCCTTTGAGAGAAAAATTCCCTAGTGAGGAGAAAAGCCCTAACCACCCAGAGCCAGAGTAAATTGGGCATCACTTAAGTCTTCGTGTCTGTGTGATTGAAGACTTATTACACTTGAGGACTGTGCATCCTCCAGACGGTTAGGCGTCGCGTTCTGAGCATCCAAGAGAAATTGTGGATTGCCAGTGAACGAAGTCTGTGAAGGTTTGGGAGTCTACCTTGAAGACTTACCTGAGTGATTGGGCGAGGTCTGTGTGACCTTAGCTCAAGGAGAAAACGGTCAGGACTGGGTGTCTTGGAATAAGTGTCCTTGACTGGGTGTCCGGGACTGTGTGTCCTTTGGTTTAAATACCTAGCCGCTCCAACCAGACGTTACAGTTGTCACAGCAACTGGAACTGGTCCAACAAATCATTGTCTTCAACGTGTCACTGGTTTCATCTTCACTTCCTTTCACTTACAGTTATTCATTGTGAAGCCATTGCATGCTTGCTTTATCTTTTGTCTTCACAACATGAATGTATGATCTGTTCGGCTTCATAACTTCTTCCTACCTGATCCTTATTACACTGAAGCTGTTTGTCATTGCGCTTTCACTCTATTGAATACATGAGCATGGCTGGCCTAGTGTAATCTAACTTCCGCTGCATAGTAATAGGCATAATCTTCACTGTTTGTCTTCATAACTCTCACGTTTTGAAGACTTTCATAAAAATCACCTATTCACCCCCCCCTCTAGTCGATATAACGCACTTTCAATTGGTATCAGAGCTAGGTGCTCCCTTGTTCTGTGTGATTCGGTTTAACCACCTGGAGTTTTAGCGATGTCGACTGCAGGGATAATCAAAGTCTCCGCTGCTTGCCCCGTCTTCGATGGAACTGAATATCCCTACTGGAAGAATAAGATGCGCATGCATCTTGAAGCCATTGACGTCGACCTATGGTATGTCGTCGAAAACGGCGTTCCCAAGGCTGGAGAAGGTGTCACTGCTGCTGATGTCAAGAAGTTCATTCAACTGGATTCTACTGCCAAGAATATCATCTGTGGTCATCTGACCAAAGGACAGTATGGCCGTGTGAGTGCCTTGAAGACATCAAAGCTAGTCTGGGACTGGCTCTCCAAGGTCAATGAAGGCATCTCAACCCAGAGAGATCAAAGAATCAGTGTTCTTTGCAACCTCTTCAACCGCTTCAAGCGAAATGACAATGAGAATGTCCAGCACACATTTGACCGGCTCACTGACATCACAAATGAGCTTCAAGCCCTCGGCGCCACTGAGATCACCAAACATGAAATCGTTAAGACGCTGCTGAGATCACTTGATAGTTCGTTTGACATCCTGGCCCTGATGATTCAAGAACATCCTGATTTCAAGACACTCGATCCGTCTGACATACTTGAGAGGCTCAACACACAAGAGTTTCAGCTTTCTGAGAAAAGAGATATCTACGGTCCAAACTATGGGCGAACTCGTGCTTTGAAGGCAAAAGCTGTCTCCTCATCTGAAGAAGAATCTGACTGCAGTTCTGATGATCCTGAAGACATTGGAAGAGAACTTGCAATGCTAGTGAAGAAGTTTCAAAAATTCACCAAGAAGAAAGGCTTCAGAAAATCTTCACGATCAAGCTCAAGGAATGATGAAGCTTCTGCTCATGACTACAAGAAGAAAACATGTCACAGGTGCAAGAAAACTGGGCACTTCATCTCTGAGTGTCCACAGTGGGACAATGAGAACAGAAGGAAGAAGAAGAGCAAGGAATATGATTCTGACGACAAGAAGAAGAAGAAACACTCAAAGTCTTCTTCCAAGTCTTCATCAAAATCTTCATCACACAAGAAGAGCTCATCTGGCAAGGCACGTGCGTTTGTTGGAAAGGAGATGGAATCAGAAGAGGAGTACGCATCTGAGGAGGCAGAGGTGGAGTCTGAGGAGGAGTCTGATTCTGGCATTGCGAGTCTGGCTACAGCATACGTCGCCAAGTCCATCTTCAACACTGAAGACAATGACTACATCACCGACACCGACGCAAATGACAAGAACGACTCCACTCCTACCTACTGCTTCATGGCACGCGGTGCCAAGGTAAACACACGCACTACTCGCTATGAAACATCTAGTGACGATGACTCTGAATGTGATTCAAAACCTAGCTACAGAACACTTGCTAAAATTGCAACTGAACAACAGAAAGCTATGGAACATATTCAAAAACTGTTAGACAGAAGCGATGATCTGTTGGGTGCCGAAATGACTCGTTCTGAATCCTTAATTGAAGACATAAAAAATCTTCACGTTAAGTATCAGGAACTTGAAGATCGTCTTGAGACTCTCTCAACTACTCATGAAAAGCTCTCCTATGATTATCTTCAAAAGAAGCAAGATCTTGAGAAGTTGAGAGCAGATCATGAAGATCTTCAAAAGGAAAATGAGTCACTTCGCTCCGAACAGATCAGTCCCGCTCAGGAAGGATTTGAACCGCCATGTCTTAAATGCATTGAGCGTGATAATGCTAATTCTGTTGCTGAATGTTCCACTGCTACTGCTGTTCGAATATCTTCAAATGTTGATGTGGTAACTAACCCCTCTGCTGAGGATACCACTGCTATTGCTGATGAGAATGCTAGGTTGAAGACATTGCTTGAAACAGGGATGTACAAAAGTCTTCAAGGGCATCAGACATTATGTGATGTCCTCAAAAAGCAGATCCTGAATCGTAACCCTAGGAAAGAGGTTGTTGGATTTGTGAGGAAAATCAATGCAGATGGCTCTTACTGGAAACCTAAGCAGTACCCCAAAACTACATGGGTTGCTGCAAAGGAACTTTCAGCAGATCCATCCAATTTATCTGGCTTCACTTGTGCTAACCCAATTATCATTGATGAATCCTTTGATGCAAACTATAAATTGTTTAAGAATCAGAATGGTGAAGTGTTTGCCAGGTACATTGGTACTAACTGCAGGAATGGACCGCCTATGAAGAAGATCTGGGTTCCGAAAACATGTCTGGAAAATCTTCCTGTGAATGTCTTCATGACACCTCACTTGAATAAGACAAACCTCGATCCAAAGGCTACATACAGACAGAGGACTCACCTGAGTCACACTAACGCAAATGTTTTGCAGGGAAACCATACTCAGGCATATGAATATGAGAGCGGTTCATCGAACCGTCATATTCATATGACCAAAAATTATTCTGCTTATGCCTATGAGTATTATTGTCCCCCTGCTAGACTGTTTGCTAAGGCTTCAAAGCCAAAATTCTCAGATGCTGCACTTAGACTCATAGCTTCTAAGCCACCCTTGAAGATGTGGGTGGTTAAGAAAGCTTAACTCTCTTTTGCAGGGAAAGGTCTCCAGCACAAAAACAAAATCTTCTGACACTATTGCTGGGGACCATAAAAATCTTGTGGGGCGCAAGATAAACTGCCCAAATGGCATCATTATGTACTTCGTTCCTGAATCGCATGCTACTCTCCCCATTAGTCCTAATCTGGATCTAAGTTTTCATAACCCACTGGTTCGTCAAATGTTTATGCTTCACAACACTCTTCGTGAAGCCTATCCCCCTAACTGCACTGTAGGGTACGACACCAGCGACTTCAAAGTCTTCAGAATGGATTATTGACAGTGGGTGTACAAATCACATGACTGGCAGAAGAAGCCTTCTTATGGACTCAACTTTACGTCCATCCGACAAGAGCCACATTACATTCGCTGACACTGGTAAAAGTAAGGTATTGGGTCTAGGTAGAGTTGCAATCTCAAAGGATCAACACATGGATAAAGTCATCCTTGTTGAATCCCTTGGCTTCAACTTAATGTCTGTCTCAATGCTTTGCGATTTGAATATGATTGTAATGTTTGGCAAATATCGCTGCCTGGTGCTAATGGAATCTGACAAATCTCTAGTGTTTGAAGGGTATAGGAAAGGTGATTTGTATGTGGTAGATTTCTCAGCAGGACCACAACTTGCAGTATGTCTTCTTGCAAAAGCTTCAGAATGCTGGCTTTGGCATCGAAGGCTTGGGCATGCTGGCATGAGGAACCTCCACACCCTTGCGAAGAAAAAGCACGTCATAGGCATCGAGGGCGTCAAGTTCAAGAAAGATCACTTATGCGGTGCCTGTGAAGCAGGGAAGATGACAAGGGCAAAACATCCTTTGAAGACAATCATGACCACTACTCAACCCTTCGAACTGCTTCACATGGATCTTTTCGGTCCCACTCACTACTCAACTTTTACTACTTCTGCATGCCTCTATGGCTTCGTAATTGTTGATGATTATTCTAGATATACTTGGGTGCACATAATCCTTTACAAGACTGAAGTGCAGGATGTCTTCAGACGCTTCGCAAATCGAGCTATGAACAATTTTGGCGCCAAGATAAAGCACATCAGAAGTGACAATGGCACTGAATTCAAGAACACTGGCCTTGATACATATCTGGATACCTTGGGCATCACACATGAATTCTCAGCTCCATACACGCCACAGCAGAATGGCATCGTCGAACGCAAGAACAGAACACTCATTGAGATGGCCAGAACAATGCTAGATGAATACAAGACTCCAAGAAAATTCTGGACTGAAGCCATTGATACTGCATGCCATACAATCAATCGTGTTTATCTTCACAAGCTTCTGAACAAGACATCTTATGAACTCCTAACTGGCAAGAAGCCAAATGTCAGTTACTTCAGAGTATTTGGCGCAAAATGCTGGATCAAGGACCCACAACACACCTCAAAGTTTGCACCAAAAGCACATGAAGGCTTCATGCTTGGATATGGAAAGGATTCGCACTCCTACAGAGTCTTCAATCTCTTCCACTACAAAGTGGTTGAAACAGTGGATGTGCGATTTGATGAAACCAATGGATCACAAAGAGAGCAATTGCCAAATGTGCTAGATGAAGTTCCAGCAAATGAATCAATCAAGCTTATGGGAACTGGAGAAATTGTACCTTCTGAAGCTCATCCTGAAGAAGAACTTATCATCTCAGCACCTGATCCACATGAAGACAATGCTCAGCCTGAAGATATACCTTCAAATGACCACATAGATCAGCAAGAGCAAAGTCTTCGCCCCACACACCCTCGTGTTGCAAATGAAGTACAAATTGATAAAATACTTGACAGCATCAATGCACCTGGTCCACTCACTCGTTCAAGGGCAACTCAGCTAACAAACTTCTGTGGGCATTTCGCATTCGTCTCAATATCAGAACCCAAGAAAGTTGAAGAAGCCTTCATGGAACCTGAATGGATTCAAGCTATGCAAGAAGAGCTTCAACAGTTTGAGCTGAATAATGTATGGGAACTGGTTAAGCGTCCTGATCCACGGAAGCACAACATAATAGGCACCAAATGGATATACCGCAACAAGCAAGATGAGCATGGTCAAGTTGTCAGAAACAAAGCTCGTCTCGTTGCTCAAGGATATGCTCAAGTGGAGGGCATTGACTTCGATGAAACATTTGCTCCTGTGGCTAGGCTTGAAGCCATACGCATACTGCTGGCCTATGCAAATCATCATAACATACTTCTCTATCAGATGGATGTGAAAAGTGCCTTTCTCAATGGCAAGATTGAAGAAGAAGTGTATGTTGCACAACCACCTGGCTTTGAAAATCCAAAACATCCTGATATGGTATCCAAGCTCAACAAGGCACTGTATGGCCTCAAACAAGCCCCTAGGGCCTGGTATGATACACTCAAGTACTTTCTGAAAAGCAAAGGCTTCATACCTGGTTCCCTGGATCCCACTCTTTTCACGAAGACATATGATGGTGAATTGTTTGTGTGCCAAATATATGTGGATGACATTATCTTCGGCTGCACCAATCAGAAGTATAGTGAAGAGTTTGGATATATGATGCAAGAGCAATATCAGATGTCCATGATGGGGGAGCTGAAGTTCTTCCTCGGTCTTCAAATACGGCAACAACGCAACGGCATCTTCATATCTCAAGAGAAATATCTTAAAGAGTGCCTGAAGAAGTTCGGTATGCAAGACTGCAAAGGCTTCACAACACCAATGCCAGCCAAGCATCATCTGGGTCCCGACGACAATGGTAAAGAGTTCGATCAAAAGGTATACCGCTCCATGATTGGGTCTTTGCTTTATTTATGTGCATCTAGGCCAGATATCATGCTTAGTGTTTGCATGTGTGCTCGATTTCAAGCGACACCAAAGGAGTCGCATCACTTAGCTGTGAAGCGAATTCTTCGATATTTGGCTCACACCCCAACTCTAGGATTATGGTATCCAAAGGGCTCAGAGTTTGATTTGGTTGGATTTTCGGATGCTGATTATGCTGGTGACAAAGTTGATCGCAAGTCTACATCAGGCACATGTCACTTTCTGGGACGATCACTTGTATGTTGGTCTTCAAAGAAGCAGAACTGTGTATCACTCTCCACTGCTGAATCTGAATACATTGCTGCTGGATCTTGCTGCGCTCAGCTTCTGTGGATGAAGCAAACACTCAAGGATTATGGCATTCATCTGAAGCAAGTGCCACTTTACTGCGACAACGAAAGCGCCATCAAGATTGCCAACAACCCAGTTCAGCACTCGAAGACAAAGCACATTGAAATTCGTCATCACTTTCTCAGAGATCATGTTGTGAAGGAAGACATTGATATCATACACGTCAACACTGAAGAGAAATTGGCAGATATCTTCACCAAGCCCTTGGATGAGAAGAGATTTTGCAAGTTACGGTGTGAGCTAAATATCTTGGAATCCTCAAATGTCCTGTGATCAGGCACACATCCTAACACTTAAGCATATTGATGACTTAGATGTGCAACACACGAAGTAGCGTATATCTTCAAACAATGAAGACATACATTCTAAGTGTGAATACATTAATGTGGAATTTGACTTCGGAGCGCCACGATAATTGTGCGCCGTGTCTGGGTCTAATACTTCCCATACGATGGGTAACGCCACCACCAAACGTTCCATTTTGAAGTGTTTCTCTCATGGTGTTACCTCTCAATGTCTTCACAATTGGTTTGGCTTCATTCTCAGTATGTCTTCATGATTATCTTCACTGTGTTGATTATATGGATATATATGTACTGATGTTCTGTCCTCTACAGCATTCACTTATAGCTATGTCTTCTTGGTTGAATCTTTTGAACTAAGTGAATGTGATCGGACCCTAACCTCTCTATGCTTTCTATCTCAAACTCTATCTCTCCAAGTCATATGCATTCTGTTGAAACTGTCAAATGTCTTCACTATGTCCTTGTCAGCTGAAGACATAGTGACAACCATAAAAGTCCGTTTTTAATGCCCATTCCTCCACATAAGATCCGGAGAAGCAGGAACGACCGCCCGACAATTTAGGCGTGCGTGGGACGTGGAACAAATCCCAATCTTCCTCTAACTGGCCACGCGTGCCTCAAATGCGAACCGCCAGGGGTACCTGCGTAATAGCGCAGTGCCACCTCTATCCCTATAAATACACGCTTCACTGCGGTCATTATCTCCTTCTTCCACCCTCGCACGAACCCTAGCGCCACCGCTAGCACTCGACGACGCCGGCGACGAAGCGCTTCACTGCTGCAACCTCTCCGACGTCGTTTTCACGCCGACAGCGGACATCGCTCTCTCCGCCGTCGCCGTAGGTGTCTTCCGTCGCCAAGTTAGGGCACGGAGGATCGAACTGCTCGGCCTCAACTCTCACTTCGTCTAGCAGTTCCAAGTGTGGTAAATAAAACCTCTTTTTTACAGCCTCTTTTGATCCCATAGCTAAGTCACTTTCTGCCATAAGGAGTTTCTCTTCACATCAGTTAGTTATCTCGCTACATCTCATGACATGCCTAGTATATTCACTTGTGCTTCATAAGGTAGTTAGATTCCTCACTTGTACTGATCTGTGGGTTCGTACAAATCTGGAACCAACTTCTTATCTGTGAGTGAATGTCTTCGCACAATGAGGTCTATGTCTTCTAAACCGATTTATCTTCAAAATCTTCTGAGAATGCATATGACCTCTTCCCCTTCCCTCGCACCTTAATGCTGTCACAGGTACATGTCCGTGGGAGAATCCTTTGGTTCTCATAGTCTGCATTCATTTGCAGAGTACTTGCAGCATCACATCAACTCTCCTGAAGCCAGTTCTTGCAAAAGGAAGCCTTTGAAGCCTTTGAACATCTTGAAGCCTTCCAAGTTATTCATGGCTTCAGAAACAGCAGCAAGGAAGGGAGGCAGACAGCGACGTGGTGAAACGTCCAAAGATCTGCCTGATGAATTGGCAGAAATGTACAAAA
This sequence comes from Triticum urartu, assembly GCF_003073215.2. NCBI lineage: Eukaryota > Viridiplantae > Streptophyta > Magnoliopsida > Poales > Poaceae > Triticum > Triticum urartu. The sequence continues at coordinate 198,376,595 of NC_053023.1, forward strand.
CTGATCCTGAAGAAAGCTATGGTCAGCGCAAGACACGAATCCAATGGATTCGAAGATATTGGGCAGAGCAATGGTTCCACTACTGCTTCGTCACTCAGGAATATGCGGAGAAGTGCGCCATCAAGAGACCGTGGGGATACGTACTATACAAAAATCTCGTACCCAGGTCCAGAGTCGAAGCCATTGCTCAAGGCTTCTATCATGCATGGTGAGAGGACCACAGCCAGCTGAGGCACATCCGTCATCACTTCTCTGGTGCCGCGATGATAATCTCTTCAAGCGCAACTTTCAGTTTGCACAACAGTCAGCGAAGATAAACAAGAAGAAATTTGGGCTTGACTTCAACCCTGGTCCCTCCTCACCAAGGGCAGATGGCACACGCAACGCCGATCCCAATATCATCGGGCCGTATGCCAATCTTGCAGGCCTCATCACTCGCATCCTAGTCCAAGGGACTGCTGTGAATGACCCTCCAGCAGATACTGAGTCAGATGACGCCCCTGCTGCGCCGAAGCCGAAGCAGAAGAAGCCAAAAGCTTCAAAGCCAGCCGCTTCTCCCAAGATCGCAAGAGTGAAGCCTTTAGCAACTGCACCTCCTGAAGCCAGTGTGCAGTCAGAAGGCTTATCACGAGTGTCCAAGCCCCAAGAAGCCAAGAAGCCTCAGCCACACACAGGCAAAGAGCTCACAGCTGCTGACATTCTGCGCTGCGAAGCCATTGATCTCTCAAGCGATGAAGATCTTGGAGATGATGCTCTTGAGCAGCTCATCAAGAGCAAGGAGGAGGCTGAAATCTTCAACAATCTGCCTCTGTTTGATGTCGCCATCATCCACAACTTCATCGATGAATGGTTTGCCTCACCGGACATCAGCTTCAACGATCTACAGCTGCCCATAGGCCTCAGCGTTGCTTTTCAAGGCGCAATTGCTTCAGAACTTGCAATAGCCCAGCGCATTGTAGAACTGAAGCAGAAAATTGATTATGAAAAGGATCAGTTCAAGAAGCACGTGGCCAAGCTCAGTGTGCAAGAAGTGAGAAACTTCAAGATCATGTTGCACGAGCTGAAAGAGAACTTCCTGAAGACGCGTGCCGAAGCTCAAGGCTCGCGAGAACGCATGAAGACTTTGGCTGATTGCTGCGTGCAGGCCTACAATGAGGCAGAGAAACGCAAGGCACTTGGGCGTCCCGGCATTGACCCCAGGATGGCCGCGAAGAATAAAAAGAAGGCTGCTGTGCCTGAACCTGAAGCGCCAAGGTCAGAAACTGCTCCGATTGTCTTCCCCGCTGCAACGACTGGCTCGAAGCCAAAGAGTCGATCAACCGCCTCACAGCACAAGAAGACACAGACTGCAGAGGCTGAAGCTAAGAAGAGAAAACATTCTGAAGCCTCTCCTTCTGAACCCATCATCAAGAAGCGCAAGACCAAGAAATCTCGGGCTGCTCCCACAGAGCCCTTGACAGTTGAAACCCTCTCTGTCCGCTATCCTGACGCAGATCGTTAGTTGACTGTGCATGAACCCAACACTGAAGACATTCCAGCAGACGAACCCTACGCTGCTGAAGACATTGGTCTCCAAGACAATGTGAAAAGTGATGCAGCTCTTCCTCAGCTTGAGACAAGCGAACTGATCAGTATTGGTCGTCCATTGACGCCAATCACACAATATGCATCGTGGGCAGATCGCCCACAGGAGGAAGATGAGCCACAGCCCACTGCAACTCCACAAGCGTCGCCCAAATTCCGTAGGCTTCGCAAAGGGCCAAGGGCTCAGGCTGCTGACGACATTCCGGCTGCATCAGCCGAAGAGCATGCAGAGACACCACAAGCTCCAACTCCCCCACACCAACAAGAAGCAGTTCTCCAGGAGAACGTGCCTGAGTCTGCAAATGTTGAGGCTGCCACAAACAATGCTGAAGCAAATGTGGAGCCCAACCCAACAATAGCTTCAGAAGACAATGAAGCTACTGCTCCTGAACATTCTGTGCCTGAGTCTGCTGCAGGACCACAATTCAACTATCATATTGCGTACAGACCCCAGGTCTACAAGCCGATCCCACGACTGCCAAGGTTCCCAGGTCCTGCATCAGCTCCTGGTTCCTTCAACATCAACGGCTTCAGGGCAGATAACACGTTTTTCGACCGCTCCAAGAACCCTTATTCAAGGGAACGGATTGTATCAGATAGGTTCTGGAGCCATCAACAGCGCAGCTATTATTCATGCATCCTATACAACCAAGGCCGCATCTTTCCTCACAAGCGCCTTGAGGTTGAAGCTGTTGCTGGTCTACCTGGTCTGGAAGAAGCACTGGATTGCTTCAAGCAAGTGGGTTTGCTGCCATTTATCACTGATGAAGAGCACTGGAACGAAGAGCTTCTGCTCCAGTTCTATGCCACTTTGCATATCAAAGGCTATAACAGAGATCCGAAGACATGGATTCTGGAGTGGATGACAGGCAATATCCATCATGAAGCCAATGCTTTCGACCTAATTGAGCTTACCGGCCTTCCCACTCCTGGCGAATTCTTTGAAGAAGGGTGCCAACTCCATGCTGAAGCAATTGAGAGCATATTTCAGCGTCCTGAGCCAGATATGAGTCAGATGCTCTCAATGATGAAGCCACTGCCTCCTAATGCACCCTATCCAACTAGGTTCTTCGTTGAAGACTTAGAGTACCTGCCCAGAACAATATATCATATCATAAGGCGGACTCTATGGCCTGTAAAGGGACACTCTCGATATGCGACAATTGATGGTGCAATGAAGACTCTCATCTTCTGCATTCTACATGGCAAATGCTTCAATGCACAGGATCTCTTCATCCGTCACTTTGCAGCGTCTGCCTCAGAACTGTTTGGATTAAAGTTCTATGCTCCTTGGGTTATGAGGCTGATCAAGCTTCACTCTGCAATCTCCTATCAACCCTCAGCCCGCAACCATAGGATATTTTTGCCAGATGTGGACACATCTGCTGAAGCAATATATCCAGAGCCTGGCAAGCAACCATTAAGTCTTCAAAATGCAGAACACCAGAGCTTCACTCAAAATATTGAAGGTGTTGAAGCTCTCTCCCGAGTGTATCCAATGGCTGGCACCACACGTGCCCCTGCATCAACTGAAGCCACTGACAGCACAGCTGCCAAGAGACCCAAGAAGCGCGCTCGAGCACTCAATGACCGAGAGCTTCTTGTGGCTCTTCACCAAAAGCAAGATAGGCATCACGACTGGCTCAAACGGCAGATGAGAAGCATCATGCAAGACGTCAATCGCATCAGAAATCTGGCAACCAAGAATGCGTTTGTCGCACACGAGACCTGTCGCCGCACTTGGAAAGGCCTCACCATGATGAGCAATGAAGCTGAACTGCAAGAGGATGGCTTCAGAGAGAGATTCCAATTTGACTCCACGCCTCCAAGAAGAGCTGTGATGCGAAGCACACCATCACTTGAAGAGTCAAAATTCTCTTCTTCTGCTGCCACCGTGTCTGCCTGGATTATTGAAGAAGACGACGACGTGACATCATCTCCACCTGCTTCAACACACATCGAATCTGCACCAAGCTCATCTGCACCGCCACCAAACAACTCCACCGACCCTGCTGCGCCTGGGAACGCGTAGAAAACTCTATGTCTTCAAACCTTTTTGGTCATCACTGACAAAAGGGGGAGAAGCATGATGTTTATAGTCTTCAAGCGGGTCACTTTGGGCGGGTGCCTCTATATTTTGCTACATTTTGCTTCGTGCTTACAACTCCCATTTTTGCTACATTTGCTTCTTTGAGTTGTAACACTTAGCCTTGATGGCCGTCTGCTACCTGCTTGTCACTCCGTTATGCGAAGATAAATTCCGCATGTGCGACGATAAATTCCGCACTCATCTCTTACTGCAGACGTCCATTTTCCATTATGCATGTCATTATCTTCATATACTTTCACATGCATAGTGGATTGTCATCATAAGTTGAAGTGGATCTCCACAAGTACAACCTGCCATGTGCATTTGCATTCAAAAGGCAAATTACTTATATGCACATCTTCAGGGGGAGCCCTTGCAACTTATGAAGACAAATTCCTTTACTATCTCACAAATTATGTTCCCCGTTGAAAACTTCAACTAGTTTGTCATCAATCACCAAAAAGGGGGAGATTTGTAAGTGCATCTAGTGCCACCCCTAGTTGGTTTTGGAGTATTGACGACAAACCTAGTTGAGGGACTAACGTGTTTGTGAGAATTGCAGGAAAACACTAGTAGAAGTCCCTCATTGATTCGGTTTTATTACCAGAGATGACCCCTAAAAATGTACGAAGACATTGAAGACAATGGTGGTTTATGAAGATATTCATATTGAAGACAATGACATGAGAAGACTCCCTATGAAGCTTATGGAACTCGAAGACTTAGATCCTTCGTAGTTTTATTTCATTTATGTTGTGTCATAGGAATCACCGTACTGTTAAGTGGGGTCCAAAAGAACCAGTCAGAATGACTGTAGTGATGCCTAATTCAAATCCTATGTCTTCGAGCGAAGACTTTGAGAGAAAATCTTGTCCAGAGTCAGACAAGTCAGCTTTACTTGTAGCCCAAGTAAAGTTGTCGTGTGAGTTCAAAATTCGACCGTTGGTACACGTGTCAGTTCCTTAGTGACCCAGGGTCATTTCGGACAGATCAGGTCGGGTTGCCAAGTGGCTATAAATAGTCCACCCCCACAACCATAAACGGTTGGCTGCTCAGATTTCAGTGCACGGCTTTTGTCGTTTGAGAGCAACCCACCTCGAAGCCTTTGAGAGAAAAATTCCTAGTGAGGAGAAAAGCCCTAACCACCCAGAGCCAGAGTAAATTGGGCATCACTTAAGTCTTCGTGTCTGTGTGATTTGAAGACTTATTACACTTGAGGACTGTGCATCCTCCAGACGGTTAGGCGTCGTGTTCTGAGCATCCAAGAGAAATTGTGGATTGCCAGTGAACGAAGTCTGTGAAGGTTTGGGAGTCTACCTTGAAGACTTACCTGAGTGATTGAGCGAGGTCTGTGTGACCTTAGCTCAAGGAGAAAACGGTGAGGACTGGGTGTCTTGGACTAAGTGTCCTTGACTGGGTGTCCGGGACTGTGTGTCCTTTGGTTTAAATACCTAGCCGCTCCAACCAGACGTACAGTTGTCACAGCAACTGGAACTGGTCCAACAAATCATTGTCTTCAACGTGTCACTGGTTTCATCTTCACTTCCTTTCACTTACAGTTATTCATTGTGAAGCCATTGCATGCTTGCTTTATCTTTTGTCTTCACAACATGAATGTATGATCTGTTCGGCTTCATAACTTCTTCCTACCTGATCCTTATTACACTGAAGCTGTTTGTCATTGCGCTTTCACTCTATTGAATACATGACCATGGCTGGCCTAGTGTAATCTAACTTCCGCTGCATAGTAATAGGCATAATCTTCACTGTTTGTCTTCATAACTCTCACGTTTTGAATACTTTCATAAAAATCGCCTATTCACCCCCCCTCTAGTCGATATAACGCACTTTCAGGACAACTTGAGTATCTAGTACTTGAATATCATGTGAATCTCAACATGTTACTTCTAATTAATGTTGTTGGGTTTTAATTACCTTTAATTGGGATTGAGAATGCTGTCAACCATTCTCAATGTTTCACAACCACCATGATAGTTAAATAAATTTATTCCTTTGCAGTAGGGAAAAACTGGCTTTACGCAAAACTGTAACCATAAAGCTTTCCACCTGCCATATATGCATATAGTATAGCTGTTTCATTCCATTACTCTCTATGTGTTACATTGCCAGCATATTCCATGTGCTGACCCGTTTTCGGGCTGCAATGTTAATGTTGCAGACTTTTCAGACGATGATTGAGGTGCTTTTAGGTCGTGGTTCTATACTCAGTGATGCCGTTGGAGTTGATGGACCCATTTATCTTCCAAGTCTTCCGCTGTTATCGACACTAGATGGCCTTAAGCCATTTTATTGTAATAAGCTCTCTTTGAGACAACGATGTAATAAGTGTGTGATTGCCACTCTGCTATAAATCCTTCTATGTACTGTGTGGTGTCAGCATTACTGATCCAGGGATGACACCCGAGCACAGTAGACTTGATCCATTCGGGTCGGGTCGCCACAGAGATGGTATCAGAGCCAGGTTGACTGTAGGACACGACCACTAAGTTAAAGCCATAGATTACCATTCTCTTCTCATTTTCTAACTCCTCATCTTTTCTACTCTTTTAGGATGACGCACGCGAAGATTAAGTACGCCCAACTGGATGAAGGCACACCATTTGGATTTCACCTGAAGGAAGTCACCAAGTACCTGAACATTGGATTACCAAGCTTCACGGGAACCTTCAACGCCACTCAGCCTGAAGAGGAGCGCTGGAAGATTCAAGCTCATGTTCCGGGAAGGACATTCGCGCCAATCACGAAGCCCATAGATAGTGTTTTCAATGCACCAACCTGGAGTCTGGGAAGGAGCATGGAAGCTCATATCACCATAGGACGCATTGGAGAAGTTTACCAAGAAGACCTCAAGGACACTATCTACCAGATTTGCGGACGCCGAGATGAACAATGGGAGTTAGTTAGCACCAAGAAGGATAGATCTATTGCATCTTTCATCCAGGAGTTAAACCAACACATTCGACGCCATGAGAACCAGATGTGCAATGATATGATAGAGTTGAAGAATGCGAAGGCAAGGATCATCGAGCTAGAAGGAGAACTGAAGTCTACACACAAGGACTACATGGACGAGATCGTAGCTCTAGCGAGACACAATGGCGATCTTAAGCAGGAGATTGAAGAACTCAAGAGGAAGTTAGCATCCACGGAGGAAGACGAGTACATCGCATGTCCGGACAACTACATCATCATCGACGACACCGATTCGGATCCAAGTGAACCCGACTTTGAAGACGAAGCTGGAGCAGATATCATGGAGTCTTCCACCGGTTCAAATTTCTAGATGACCACCAGATAGTAGTAGTATTCCCCCATGTAAACACAATAGATCGAGCACTTTTGCGATAGTTTTAGACCGATTGTAAGCCCTTGTTTGATTGAATGAAGTGTTTTGTGTGCTTTTGCTCATGTGCATTGGGGTAGTGTTTTCCCTTTAGACCTCATTCTATTCTAAATTCTCATCTTTTCTAAACCCTCAGATGCCTCCGAGACGTGACAATGGATTTCCACCGGAGCTCACTCAGTTGATCCAGCAGCAGAATCAATTGATGCAGATGTTAGTCCAGAACCAGCAGAACAACAACAACAACAACCCACCACCACCACCACCTGTTGACCACTTAGCCCGTTTCCTTAGGCTGAATCCGCTGGTGTTTTCCAGTAGCACCGAGCCGATAGTAGCAGACGATTGGCTCCGCAAGATAGGAAGGGAGTTGACCACTGCAGGATGCACAGATGGAGAGAAAGTGAAGTTTGCCACTCACCAGCTTGACGGACCCGCGGCAGCATGGTGGGAGAATTTCACAGCCACTTACCCAGTTGACACTGTCACATGGGATCAGTTTCAGCAAGCTTTCCGCACTGCCCATGTTTCAGCAGGAGCTATGGCCATAAAGGAGCATGAGTTTCGCAACTTACGCCAAGGAGGAAGGACAGTTGGCCAGTGCGTTGACGACTTCAGCAAGTTAGCACGTTATGCCCCAGATGACGTTGCTACGGATGCAGCTAAGCAGGAGAAGTTTCTGGAAGGACTGAATGATGAACTAAGCATGAAGTTGATGGTAGCGAGTTTCAACAACTACCGGGAGTTGGTAGATCGTGCCATCATGATTGAAGGGAAGCAACAGCAGATTGAGAACCGTAAGAGGAAGTATGGACAGGGGAAGTATAACTCTGGAGCCCAGCAGAAGCCCCGTTTTACCCCTAAACCGGGATTTCAGTTTCAGCATACCCATGGAGGAGGTAGTTCGCACAACCATAATGGCCACAAGAATGGTAATGGGAATGGAGGAAGCAACGGCCAGAACCGTACCACCCCATCGACCCCAACCAAGAGAGATCTGAGTCAAGTCACTTGCTATAAGTGTTCGAAGCCAGGGCATTATGCCAATGAATGTCCTGAAGGCCAGAATGGAAATGGCAATGGAAGCTCTGGGAAGAAGCCGAACCCTTTCAATAGGGGACAGGTGAACCACGTTAATGTGGAGGAGATTGAAGATCAGCCCGATGCAGTAATCGGTAAGTTTTTGGTTAAGTCATTTACTGCACTTGTTCTTTTTGACACTGGTGCATCGCATTCATACATCTCAAGGGGATTTGTGGAAAAGTATAGCCTGCCCACTAGGATTCTTAAAACCCCTATGTTAGTAAGATCGCCAGGAGCAGAGTACATGGCCAGACAAGGATGTTTTCAAGTGCCATTAAGTATAGGAAGGTATGTTTTCCCAATGGATTTAATTATTCTGGAATCCCAAGGTCTGGATGTGATTCTTGGTATGGATTGGCTGTCGATGTATGGAGGAAACATCGATTGTGCTAGTAAGTCAATTTTTCTTACCACACCAGAAGGAAGAAGGATCAAGTATGTATCCCGGCATGTGCCAAACAGGACACAAGTAAACTGCCTAACAGGAGTTGTGCAAGAAGAAGTACCAGTGGTAAAGGATTTTCCTGATGTATTTCCGGAGGAATTACCAGGCATGCCACCGGATAGAGACATTGAGTTTTTGATTGAGTTATTGCCAGGTACAGGCCCAATATCGAAGCGACCGTACCGGATGCCAGCAAAGGATTTGGTGGAAATTAAGAATCAGATTAAGGAGTTATTGGATAAAGGTTACATTCGCCCAAGTTCTTCGCCTTGGGGATCACCCGTACTTCTAGTGGAAAAGAAGGATGGATCATTAAGGGTGGTTGTAGATTATCGGGGATTGAATGAAGTAACCATCAAGAATAAGTACCCACTGCCAATGATAAATGATCTGTTTGATCGATTGCAAGGAGCTAAAGTGTTTTCCAAGATCGATTTGCGATCAGGGTACAATCAATTGAAGATTCGAGAGCATGACATACCTAAGACAGCATTCACCACGAGATATGGACTGTATGAGTATACCGTTATGTCATTTGGATTGACTAACGCACCTGCCTATTTTATGAACCTGATGAACAAAGTGTTTATGGAGTTTTTGGATAAGTTCGTTGTAGTGTTCATTGATGACATCCTAGTTTATTCAAAGAATGAAGAGGAGCATAAGGAACATTTGCGTTTGGTTTTGGAGAAACTAAGGGAACATCAGTTATATGCCAAATTCAGCAAATGCGAGTTTTGGTTGAAGGAAGTTGGATTCCTCGGACACGTTATATCCAGAGAAGGTATAGCAGTTGACCCCACAAAGGTTGAGACTGTAACCGAATGGGAAGCACCAACAACAGTTGGAGAGATCCGGAGTTTTCTTGGACTCGCAGGATACTACCGGAGATTTATTGAGAATTTCTCAAAGATTGCGAAGCCTATGACTGAATTGTTGAAGAAGGATACTAAGTTCAAATGGACTGAGGAGTGTGAGGCTAGTTTCCAGGAGTTGAAAAAACGCTTGGTCACCTCACCAGTATTGATTTTGCCAGATCAGACCAAGGATTATGAGGTGTATTGCGACGCTTCACGTCGAGGACTTGGAGCAGTGCTTATGCAGGAAGGGAGAGTTGTTTCATATGCTTCACGTCAACTGAAGCCTCATGAGTTGAATTATGCCATGCATGATTTGGAGTTAGCAGCTGTAGTGCATGCATTGAAAACATGGAGACATTTCCTCATTGGAAATCATCGTGAGGTGTACACGGATCACAAGAGTTTGAAGTACATTTTCACGCAGAAGGAGTTGAACCACAGACAAAGGAGATGGTTGGAGCTCATCAAGGATTATGACATGAGATTGCATTACCATCCCGGAAAAGCTAATGTAGTAGCTGACGCATTGAGCCTTAAGAGCCATGTCAATACTCTAGTGACGGGAGAAGTACAAAAGGAGTTAGCAGAAAACCTTCGTGAGCTATGTTTGGAAATAGTTCCGAGAGGCTATGTAGCAGCATTGGATATTCAGTCAACATTGATGGATAAGATCAGAGAAGCTCAGAAATCTGACAAGGAGATTGCTGCTATAAAAGAGAGATTGAGCGAAGGAAAAGCAAAGGGATTTCGTGAGGATGAGCACGATACCCTATGGTTTGAGGGTCGTGTCTATGTACCAAATGACCCGGAGATCAGGAAGTTGATTTTGCAAGAGGCACATGATTCACCGTATTCGATTCACCCAGGGAATACCAAGATGTATTTGGATTTGAAGGAAACATTCTGGTGGACCGGAATGAAGAAGGATATTGCAGCATATGTAGCAGTTTGTGACGTATGTCAGAGAGTAAAGGCAGAGCATCAGAAGCCAGCAGGATTGTTACAACCATTGCCGATACCCGAATGGAAGTGGGATAAGATAGGCATGGATTTTATCACAGGACTACCCAGGACAAAATCAGGCTATGACTCGACATGGGTAGTAGTTGATCGTTTGACAAAGGTAGCACATTTCATTCCAGTTAAGACCACTTACACCAGTGCTAAGTTGGCAAAGATATACATGACTAGGATCATTTGTTTGCATGGAGTTCCGAGGAGTATCGTATCAGATAGAGGAACTCAATTTACCTCAAAGTTTTGGAATCAGTTGCATGAAACTTTAGGAACCAGACTAGAGTTCAGCACAGCTTTTCATCCGCAGACAGATGGACAGACCGAGAGAGTCAATCAGATTTTGGAAGATATGCTGAGACCTTGTGCACTAGATTATGGATCTAGTTGGGACGATAACTTGCCGTATGCGGAGTTTTCCTACAACAACAGTTACCAAACCAGTTTGAAGATGGCACCTTTTGAAGCTTTATACGGAAGGAGGTGCAGGACACCGTTGTCATGGGACGAAGTTGGAGACCGTCAATTCTTTGGACCAGATTTGATTAAGGAGTCTGAACGGAAAGTTAAGTTGATTCGCGATAGGCTCAAGGTAGCCCAGCCTAGGCAGAAGAGCTACGCAGATTCTAAACGCAAGGAGACAGTTTACGAAACTGGAGACAGAGTTTATCTCCGAGTATCCCCACTTCAAGGAGTTAAGCGCTTTGGAGTTAAGGGAAAATTAGCACCGCGTTTCGTTGGACCGTACAAGATTTTGCAACGTATGGGAGAAGTCGCTTATAAGTTGGAATTACCAGAGGGACTGTCAGGAGTTCATGATGTATTCCATGTTTCTCAGCTAAAGAAATGTCACGCCAAGATGGCGGAGGTACCGCTAAGAGATACCGTGCCGCTTGAAGCAATTCAGTTGAAGGACGACTTAACATATGAGGAGAAGCCAGTCAAGATTCTCGAGTTCGCCAGCAGAGTTACCCGCAACAAGGTTATCAAGTTTTGCAAAGTTCAGTGGAACCACCATTCAGAGGATGAAGCCACTTGGGAAAGAGAAGAAGATTTGCTCAAGGACCACCCTCACCTATTTTCTAGCCAACCTGAATCTCGAGGGCGAGATTCATCTTAAGGGGGGTAGGTTTGTAACATCCCAAATTTTCAATTTGGAATGTTATACACTAGATCATCATGCATATCATATTTTTCTTGCATTTTGGTTGATCCTAGAAATTTCACGCAACTCAAGGACCCACGGAGAGAGTTGGAGATTTCGTTATTTTCATATTTGAGAGTTTTCTCAAATTTGAAAAGAGGATCATTTGATTTATTTATTTCATCTTCAATTATTTTTCCGGTGTCAAAAATATAAGAGAGGGAATAATATGACTTTCCCAAATTTAGGAAAAATGAAGATTTAATAAATAGATCAATTTTGGTTTTTCCGGAGTTTATTTGCATTTTATTTGGATAGGGGAAAATGCGCATTTTCAAAAATTGCATATTAGGTCCGGAGAAAAGTTCATTTTGTTCGGCTCATTTTTAGGAGTCAGGGAAAATTTACTTTAGGTTTTTCGGAGTTCGTTTAGTTATCTTTTTGTTTTTTTTCTGCGTGCGAGAAACCAGTTAAAAAAACAAAAAACAAAAAAGGAAACTCCCGCCAGGCCAGCCGGGCCAAAGGCCCAGCCGGCCGGCCTCCTCCCAGCCGCGCGCGCGCCAGGCGCAGGCAGGCACCAGGCCGCCGCCGCCTCTTGCTCTGGCCGAATCCTTTTAGGATTCTAGGCTAGCCTTTTTCCTTTGTTCCGTTTTCCTTTTTCTTTTGGGACTCTTTTTCCTACTCTATTTCTTGTCCCCTACCCCAAGTAATCTCTCCCCTCCCCAATATAAATACCCCAACACCCCCCCCCTCTAAACTCATCAAATCAAACCCCAAGCCCTCCACCGCACCCCACCCCGCGCCCTACACCGCCGCCACGCCACCCCACACCCGCGCCGCTGCCACACCCGCACCGCCGCACCTTGCCCACGCCGCCGCCCTACGCCACGCCGCCGGAGCCCCTCGCCGGAGGTTTCCCCGCGTCTCTTTTCCTCGGATCGTTTTCTTCTAATCGTTCCGATTCTTTTCTTCTCTTCTGATTCGTTTTCTAGATCGGTTTTTCGTTTCGGTTTTCTTCTCCGAAACCCTAGAGGATTCGTTTTCTTTTCCGATTTAGTTGCCTTTGGACCGTTCGCCGGGCCGATCGTCCTAAGGAACGTGATCACCGGATTCTTCTAGGTTAACGAATGTCCGTTCGTTTAACCGTTCTTCTTTTTCTTCTCGTCGGATTTATTCCGCGATCGCGATCTCAGATCCGATCTTCGTTCTAGTCTTTCTTCTCGCTCGTTTATCGGAATCAGGTGATTCAAGCACCTAGAGTTTCATCTTGAAACCGCCGTTCCGTATAATCAACTTAAACAAGTTTTTGCCCCGGTAAAATTTGACCTAGTTTCAACTTGCTAGAACCGAGTTGTTTTCTTCCGCCATTTGTTTTCCGTTTCTTTGTTCGGTTCGTTTTTTTTTCTTTGCAACCGGAGTTCTTAAGTTGAATTTCGGGTTCGTTCTCTTGTTCGAGTTTTACCTGTGCATTAGATGAGTACTTATTGTATGCTTGTTGTTTGTCTGCGATAGATCACCCGGATTGCGCCGCTTGTTACTTCGAAACCCTAGGTCTCGCGGATCATCAGCAAGGCAAGTAACACTTTGATCATACCTTTTCGACAACCCATGTTTTATTGCATTAGATCAATCCTCTCACATTGCATGATTAGGATCTAATTAAATTGTGGGATGGGAAGTAGATGAGGTAGTACCTGTCACCTGTATTATTACGAAACCCTTGGGAGTTACTTCTACGTTTGCTTATTATGCCATGCTATGCTAGTAGACGTGGATTGGGTGAGTGATATCCATGACAAATGTGAGATATTTAATTAATGGTTTATCTAAGGTGGCAACCTAACACACATCTGGGTGGATTGAGGCACCTGATGTCTATCAGGACTTGCCTGTTTTTTTTCGGACCGGCACCCAGGCTCAAAGGGATCATAAGATCTTTCATGCTAGAACTTCCGTGTGCAGCCACAAGCCATTATGGGCTCTGGCATAGTGGACTAAGTCGTGCGAACTCTTACGGGTAGACTAGTTGATGTAGGGGAAAGTAGGTGTACCGGTCTACCCACACGTAAGGTGCTAGCGCTTCTGAAAAACTATGTCTCAGTCATCCGTTTCTCAAACACCGTGTAGTGCGAGAAACCAAACGGAGGCGATCGAGTCTTGTGGGGAAAAGTGCGCAAACCTCTGCAGAGTGTACAAACTAATCATGATTAGCCGTGTCCCCAGTTATGGACAACTTGAGTATCTAGTACTTGAATATCATGTGAATCTCAACATGTTACTTCTAATTAATGTTGTTGGGTTTTAATTAACTTTAATTGGGATTGAGAATGCTGTCAACCATTCTCAATGTTTCACAACCACCATGATAGTTAAATAAATTTATTCCTTTGCAGTAGGGAAAAACTGGCTTTACGCAAAACTGTAACCATAGAGCTTTCCACCAGCCATATATGCATATAGTATAGCTGTTTCTTTCCATTACTCTCTATGTGTTACATTGCCAGCATATTCCATGTGCTGACCCGTTTTCGGGCTGCAACGTTAATGTTGCAGACTTTTCAGACGACGATTGAGGTGCTTTTAGGTCGTGGTTCTATACTCAGTGTTGCCGTTGGAGTTGATGGACCCATTTATCTTCCAAGTCTTCCGTTGTTATCGACACTAGATGGCCTTAAGCCATTTTATTGTAATAAGCTCTCTTTGAGACAACGATGTAATAAGTGTGTGATTGCCACTCTGCTATAAATCCTTCTATGTACTGTGTGGTGTCAGCATTACTGATCCAGGGATGACACCCGAGCACAGTAGACTTGATCCATTCGGGTCGGGTCGCCACAAAAAGGAATTGCACTCACACTAGCACCCACATCACATAAGCCATGATAACAATGATCTCCTATTTTAACAGAAACAACAGGAATGCCAACAATGGGTCTATGTTTATCTTTAATATGGGGTTTAGCAATTCTATCAGCTTCATCATAGAAATAAATAACACGCCCATCAATATTATCGACCAAGAGATCCTTAACCATAGCAATACTAGGTTCAACTTTAATTTGTTCAGGAGGTGTAGGTGTTCTAGTATAACTCCTACGAACCATAGTTGAAGCTTTAGCATGATCCTTTATTCTAACAGGAAAAGGTGGTTTCTCAATATAAGTAGTAGGAACAATAGGATCAACATTATAAGTAATAGTTTCTTCTTCAACTTTAATAGGTTCCACTACTTTCACTTCAGTGGGAGGATGGTAGCTAAACCACTTCTCCTTAGGGAGATCAACATGACTAGCAAAAGATTCACAAAAAGAAGCTACTATCTCAGAGTCAAGTCCATATTTAGTGCTAAATCACGAAAAGCATCGATATCCATAAAATATTTAACACAAACAAACTTAAGGTTTATACCTGATTCCTTACCTTTGTCGAGTTCCCAATCTTTAGAGTTTCGTTTAATTCTTTCCAGTAAATACCATTTGAATTAAATATCCTTCTTCATAAAAGAACCAGTACAAGAAGTATCGAGCATGGATTGATCATTACGAGAAAGCCGAGCATAAAAATTCTGAATAATAATTTCTCTTGAGAGCTCATGATTGGGGCATGAATATAACATTCACTTAAGCCTCCCCCAAGCTTGAGCGATACTTTATCCTTCACGAGGCCAATATATATATATATATATATATGTAATTCCGATCACGATGAACTAGACGCATAAGATAAAACTTCTGATGAAATTCCAATTTCAATTGGTTGTAGTTCCAAGATCCAATATCATCACATAGCCTATACCATGTCAATGCCTTCTCCTTCAAAGATAAAGGGAAGACCTTCTTCTTGACTTCATCCTCGGGCAAACCTGCAAGCTTAAATAATCCACAAACTTCATCCACATAGATTAGATGCATATCAGGGTGTAATGTTCCGTATCCTGCATAAGGATTAGCTAGAAGTTTCTCTATCATACCCGATGGAATTTCATAATAAATATTTTCAGTAGGTGAAGTAGGTTGAGGGGAAAATCTGTGCTCTTCTGGTCGGGGTGAAGATACCCCGAACAAACCCCTCAAAGGATTATTTTCCATAATAACAAGTGACGGTAAATTTCAGCATGTTATATAAATGTTTCCTTACCAAATTCCACTCACCAAAGGTGCTTCACTCCCCGACAACGGTGCCAGAAAATAGTCTTGATGACCCACAAGTATAGGGGATCTATCGTAGTCCTTTCGATAAGTAAGAGTGTCGAACCCAACAAGGAGCAGAAGGAAATGACAAGCAGTTTTTGGCAAGGTATTCTCTGCAAGCACAGAAATTATCGGTAACAGATAGTTGTGTGATAAGATAATTCGTAACGGGTAACAAGTAACAAAAGTAAATAAAGTGCAGCAAGGTGGCCCAATCCTTTTTATAGCAAAGGACAAGCCTGGATGAACTCTTATATGAAGCAAAGCGCTCCCGAGGACACATGGGAATTACTATCAAGCTAATTTTCATCAAGCTCATATGATTCGCGTTTGTTACTTTGATAATTTGATATGGGGGGACCGGTGCTTCGGTGCCGCCCTTCCTTGGACAAGCCTACCACTTATGATTAACCCCTCTCGCAAGCATCCGCAACTACGATAGAAGAATTAAGATAAATCTAACCATATCATGAAACATATGGATCCAAATCAGCCCCTTACGAAGCAACACATAAACTAAGGTTTAAGCTTCTGTCACTCTAGCAACCCATCATATACTTATTACTTCCCAATGCCTTCCCCTAGGCCAAATCATGGTGAAGTTTCATGTAGTCGACGTTCAGATAACACCACTAGAGCAGAGACAACATACATCTCATCAAAATATTGAACGAACACCAAATTCACATGATTACTTATAACAAGACTTCTCCCATGTCCTCAGGAACAAACGTAACTACTCACAAAGCATACTCATGTTCATAAGTAGAGGAGTATTAATTATCATTAAGGATCTAAACATATGATCTTCCACTGAATAAACCAACTAGCATCAACTACAAGGATTAATCAACACTACTAGCAACCCACAGGTACCAATCTGAGGTTTTGAGACAAAGATCGGGTACAAGAGGTGAACTATGGTTTGGGAGGAGATGGTGTTGGTGAAGATTTTGATGGAGCTTGACCCCCTCTCGATGAGAGGATCGTTGGTGATGACGATGGCTTCGATTTCCCCCTCCGGGAGAGAAATTTCTCCAGCAGAACAGCTCCGCCGGAGCCCTAGATTGGTTCTCCCCAGGTTCCGCCCCGAGACAGCGGCTCTTTGTCCGGAAAGCTTCCTTCTTTTTTTCTAGGTAAAAACACACCATATAGCAGAAGATGGGCACCGGAGGCCTGCCAGGGGGCCCACAAGGCAGGGGCACACCCAGGGGGTAGGGCGCGCCCCCTCCCTTGTGGATGGCTGGTGGCCCCCTCTGGTGCTTTCCTCGCCCAATATTTTATATATATATATATTCGAAAATAATTCTTTGTGAAGTTTCAGGTCTTTTGGAGTTGTGCAGAATAGGCCTCTCAGATGTGCTCCTTTTCCAGTCTAGAATTCCAGCTGCCGACATTCTCCCTCTTCATGTAAACCTTGTAAAATAAGGGAGGAAAGGCATACGTATGGTACCATAATGTGTAATAACATCCCATAATGCAATAAATATCAATATAAAAGCATGATGCAAAATGGACGTATCAATAAGCATTTCATTTCAATTGTCTACTAACATATGCATTAAAGTTTTCTTGTTTAACAATAAAGTTATCCAATTCATCCAAGCATTGACTAGTAGAATTAGTATAAGGAATATCACCTTCATCAAATCTATAGAGAGAATTTACCTCTACTACCTGTGTCGGGGTATCGAGACCGTGTATTTATTCAATAGGTGGTAAATTCTTGACATCTTCAGCTTTAATACTTTTTTCTTTCATAGATTTCTTTGACTCTTTCATTTCTTCAGGACTGAGAAATAGAATACCTCTCTTCTTCGGGGTTGGCTTCGGTGGTGGTTCAGGAAGAGTCCAATAATTATCGTTCCTCAATATATTATTCAATAGTTCTTCAGCTTGTTCAACAATTCCTTCCCTGAAAACACAACCAACACAACTATCTAGGTGGTTCCTAGAAGCATCAGTTAGTCCATTATAAAAGATATCAAGTATTTCGCTTTTCTTGATAGGATAATCAGGTAAAGCATTAAGTAATTGGAGAATCCTCCCCCAAGCTCGACGGAGATTCTCTTCTTCAATTTGCACAAAGTTAAACATTTCCTGTAAAGCAGCTTGTTTCTTATGAGCAGGAAAATATTTTTCAAAGAAGTTATATATCATATCCCGGGGACTACGCACACAACTAGGAGCAAGAGAATTGAACCATATCTCAACATAACCCTTTAATAAAAAGGAAACAACTTAAGAATATAGTAGTGCTACGTCTCGAGCTAGCGTTGGTTTTCCCCGAAGAGGAGGGGGTGATGCAGCACAGTAGCTTAAGTATTTCCCTGTTTTTGAGAACCAAGGTATCAATCCAGTAGGAGGTCACGCGCAAGTCCCTCGTACCTGCACAAAACGGTAGCAACTCGCAACCAACGCTTAGGGGTTTTCAATCCCTTCACGGTCACTTACGAGAGTGAGATCTGATAGAGATAATATTTTTGGTATTTTTGGTATAAAGATGCAAAGTAAAAAGTAAAAGCAAAACAAGTAAAATAAAGTAATGGAGATTGATATGATGAGAATAGACCCGGGGGCCATAGGTTTCACTAGTGGCTTCTCTCAAGAGCATAGATATTCTACGGTGGGTGAACAAATTACTGTTGAGCAATTGATAGAATTTAGCATAGTTATGAGGTTATCTAGGTATGATCATGTATATAGGCATCACGTCCGTGACAAGTAGACCGACTCCTGCCTGCATCTACTACTATTACTCCACTCATCGACCGCTATCCAGCATGCATCTAGAGTATTAAGTTAAAAACAGAGTAACGCCTTAAGCAAGATGACATGATGTAGAGGAATAAATTCATGCAATATGATAAATACCCCATCTTGTTATCCTCGATGGCAACAATACAATACGTGCCTTACAACTCTTTCTGTCACTGAGTAAGGACACCGCAAGATTGAACCCAAAGCTAAACACTTCTCCCATTGCAAGAACTACCAATCTAGTTGGCCTAACCAAACGGATAATTCGAAGAGACTTGCAAAGATAACTCAATCATACATAAAAGAATATAGAGAAGATTCAAATATTATTCATAAATAAGTTGGATCATAAACCCACAATTCATCGGTCTCAACAAACACACCGCAAAAAGAAGATTACATCGAATAGATCTCCACGAGAGAGGGGGAGAACATTGTATTGAGATCCAAAAAGAGAGAAGAAGCCATCTAGCTACTAGCTATGGACCCGAAGGTCTAAAGTAAACTACTCACACTTCATCGGAAGGGCTATGGTATTGATGTAGAAGCCCTCCGTGATGGATGTCCTCTCCGGCGGAGCTCCGGAACAGGCCCCAAGATGGGATCTCGTGGATACAGGAAGTTGCGGCGGTGGAATTAGGTTTTTGGCTCCGTCTTTGGTCTAATGGGGGTACGTAGGTATATATAGGAGGAAGGAGCACGTCGGTGGAGCTCCGAGGGGCCCACGAGGCAGGGGGGCGCGCCCTCCACCCTCGTGACCTCCCCGGAAACTTCTTGGAGTAGGGTCCAAGTCTCCTGGATCACGTTCGGTGAGAAGATCACGTTCCCGAAGGTTTCATTCCGTTTGGACTCCGTTTGATATTCTGTTTCCTCGAAATACTGAAATAGGCAAAAAAACAGCAATTCTGGGCTGGGCCTCCGGTTAATAGGTTAGTCCCAAAAATAATATAAAAGTGGAAAATAAAGCCCAATTTAGTCCAAAACAGTAGATAAAGTAGCATGGAGCAATCAAAAATTATAGATATGTTGGAGACGTATCAGGCATCCCCAAGCTTAATTCCTGCTCGTCCTCGAGTAGGTAAATGATAAAAAGAGAATTTTTGATGCGGAGTGATACTTTGGCATAATTATAATGTAAATCTTCTTAATCATGGTATGAATATTCAGATCTGAAAGGTTCAAGACAAAAGTTCATATTGACATAAAAAATGATAATACTTCAAGCATACTAATCAAACAATTATGTCATCTCAAAATAACATGGCCAAAGGAAGTTCATCCCTACAAAATCATATAGTTAGGGTATACTTCATTTTCGTCACACAAAGATGTTCCCAACTTCTATACCCCCGATGATAAGCCAAGCAATTGTTTCATACTCAAATAATCTCAAACTTCTTCAACCTTCACGCAATACATGAGCGCGAGCCATGGACATAGCACTATGGGTGGTATAGAATATGATGATGGGGATTGTGTGGAGAAGAGAAAAAAGGAGAAAGTCTCACATCAACGAGGCTAATCAATGAGCTATGGAGATGCCCATCAATTGATGTTAATGAAAGGAGTAGGGATTGCCATGCAACGGATGCACTAGAGCTAAGAATGCTCAACAAAAGAAAACTAGTGGGTGTGCATCCAACTTGCTTGCTCATGAAGACCTAGGGCATTTTGAGGAAGCCCATCGTTGGAATATACAAGCCAAGTTCTATAATGAAAAATTCCCACTAGTATGAACAAGACAAATTATGAGACTCACTATATGAAAATCATGGTGCTACTTTGAAGCACAATATATGAGACTCACTACATGAAGAGCAAGGTGCTACTTTGAAGCACAAGTGTGGAAAAGGAGAGAGTAGCATTGCCCTTTTTATTTTCTCTTTTTTTGGGCCTTTCTTTTTTTCCTTTCTTTTTGGACTTTCTCTTTTTTTGATTGGGTAATGCTCTAATAATGATGATCATCACACTTCTATTGATTACAACATAATGATTACAACTCGATACTAGAACAAGATATGACTCTATATGAATGCCTCTGGCGGTGTACCGGGATGGTAATGAATCAAGAGTGACATGTATGAAAAATAATGCATGGTGGCTTTGCCACAAATACGATGTCAACTACAAGATCATGCAATGGAAATATGACAAAAGTAAAGCATGTCATGATGATGATGATGATGATGATGATGATGATGATGATGGAAGTTGCATGGCAATATATCTCGGAATGGCTATGGAAATGCCATGATAGGTAGGTATGGTGGCTGTTTTGAGGAAGATATAGGGAGGTTTATGTGTGAAAGAGCGTATCATATCACGGGGTTTGGATGCACCGGCGAAGTTTGCACCAACTCTCAATGTGAGAAAGGGCAATGCACGGTACCGAAGAGGCTAGCAAGTGGCGGAAAGGTAAAAGTGCGTATAATCCATGGACTCAACATTAGTCAAAAGAACTCATATACTTATTGCAAAAATTTAGAAGTCATCAAAAATCAAGTACTACGCGCATGCTCCTAGGGGGATAGATTGGTAGGAAAAGACCATCGCTCGTCCCCGACTGCCACTCATAAGGATGCACAAGCCAGGTACACTTCATGCTTCAAATTTGTTACACAACTTTAACCATACGTGCATGCTACGGGACTTGCTAACTTCAACACAAGTATTTCTCAAATTCACAACTACTCAACTAGCACGACTATGATATTATCACCTCCATATCTCAAAAAAATTATCAAGCATCAAACTTATCTTAGTATCCAACCCACTAAAAAGAAAGTTTCACATATCTTGAATACCAAGTATATTAACATTAAGCAAATTACCATGCTATTAACGACTGTCAAAATAATCTAAGTGAAGCATGAGAGATCAAGTTTCTTTAAAACAAACCACCACCGTGCTCTAAAAGATCTAAGTGAAGCACTAGAGCAAAAATTATCACACTCAAAAAGATATAAGTGAAGCACATAGAGTAAACTATCAAGCTCAAAAGATATAAGTGAAGCACATAGAGTATTCTAACAAATTTCAATTCATACATGGCTCTCTCAAAATGTGTGTACAGCAAGGATGATTGTGGTAGACTAAAAAGCAAAGACACAAATAATACAAGACACTCCAAGCAAAACACATATCATGTGGTGAATAAAAATATAGCTCCAAGTAAATTGCCGATGGAAGTGGACGATAGAGGGGATGCCTTCCGGGGCATCCCCAAGCTTTGACTTTTTGGTTTCCTTGGATTATCTTGGGGGTGCCATGGGCATCCCCAAGCTTAGGCTCTTGCCACTCCTTGTTCCATAATCCATCAAAAGTATTCACCCAAAACTTGAAAACTTCACAACACAAAACTCAATAGAAATCTCGTGAGCTCCGTTAGAGAAAGAAAACAAAAGACTACTTTAAGGTACTGTAGTGAACTTATTCTTTATTTGCATTGGTGTTAAACCTACTGTATTCCAACTTCTCTATGGTTTATAAACTATTTTACTAGCCATAGATTCATCAAAATAAGCAAACAACACACGCAAAACAGAATCTGTCAAAAACAGAATAGTCTCTAGTAATCTGTTACTAACGCAAACTTCTGGAACCCAAAAAATTCTACAAAAATTAGAAGACCTGGGAAATTTGTTTATTGATCAGAAGCAATTGGAATCACTATTTTATCACGTTCTGGTGATTTTTGAAAATTCGGGCACTGAGCGCAAAGATTCTGGAAATTACAGCAAGATCAAATAACTATCTTCCACGAAGATCTAATAGGTTTAACTTGGCACAAACACTAATTAAAAGAAAAAACCACGTCTAAAAAGAATCTAGATGGATTATTTATTCCTAAACAGAACCAAAAACCAAAAACACAAAATAAAATTGGGTTGCCTCCCAACAAGCGCTATCGTTTAACGCCCCTAGCTAGGCATAAAAGCAAGGATAGATCTAGGTATTGCCATCTTTAATTTTCAACTTTTTAGCGGAGTCATGCTCGAATCCGGGGGGTTCTTCCCTCTTCCCTTCATACTCGGAAATTTTTAGATCTAAAGAATCCAACCGTTTATTGCAAAGAGTAATCAACATATTCATACGGTTAAGATTTCCGCTAATATTTTTAAGAGGCTCAAGAGACTTTTGTAAAATCTTTGTTACTTCGCAAATCTTCTCAAACACTTGGGTTTCTTCCTGGGTAGGATGAAATCCTCCCTTTTGGGGTGGTGTTCCCACTATTCCCTCTATAATCTCATGCGCAATACCGGGATCAATATTAATGAAATTTCCCTTGGCCATGCAATCCAAGAGTTGTCTATGCGTCATATTTAACCCAACATAAAAATTGCGAAGAAGAATTCTAAAGTTCACCTCTAGGGTGCACTTACGATAAGATTCCATCATCCTATACCAAGCATCTTTTAAGTTTTCTCCTTGCCGTTGCTTGAAGTGAAGAACTTCAAACTCGGGAGACATAGGAGCGGATAAGGAATTCGACATAGCGACAGGTAAGCAAACTAACACACGAGCAAACAAAAGGCAAAGGGAAAAAGAGGAGGAGATTGGGAAAGAGAGGGCGAATAAAACGGCAAGGGTGAAGTGGGGGAGAGGAAAACGAGAGGCAAATGGCAAATAATGTAATGCGAGAGATAGAGATTGTGATGGGTACTTGGTATGTTGACTTTTGCGTAGGCTTCCCCGGCAACGGCGCCAGAAATGGCTCGTTGACGGGAGAGTAAATCTTGACTTGACTTGGCGTAGGCCTCCCCGGCAACGGTGCCAGAAATCCTTCTTGCTACGTCTCGAGCTAGCGTTGGTTTTCCCTAAAGAGGAGGGGGTGATGCAGCACAGTAACGTAAGTATTTCCCTCAGTTTTTGAGAACCAAGGTATCAATCCAGTAGGAGGTCACGCGCAAGTCCCTCGTACCTGCACAAAACGGTAGCAACTCACAACCAACGCTTAGGGGTTGTCAATCCCTTCACGGTCACTTACGAGAGTGAGATCTGATAGAGATAATATTTTTGGTATAAAGATGCAAAGTAAAAAGTAAAAGCAAAACAAGTAAAATAAAGTAATGGAGATTGATATGATGAGAATAGACCCGGGGGCCATAGGTTTCACTAGTGGCTTCTCTCAAGAGCATAGATATTCTACGGTGGGTGAACAAATTACTGTTGAGCAATTGATAGAATTTAACATAGTTATGAGGTTATCTAGGTATGATCATGTATATAGGCATCACGTCCGTGACAAGTAGACCGACTCCTGCCTGCATCTACTACTATTACTCCACTCATCGATCGCTATCCAGCATGCATCTAGAGTATTAAGTTAAAAACAGAGTAACGCCTTAAGCAAGATGACATGATGTAGAGGAATAAATTCATGCAATATGATAAATACCCCATCTTGTTATACTCGATGGAAACAATACAATACGTGCCTTGCAACTCTTTCTGTCACTAAGTAAGGACACCGCAGGATTGAACCCAAAGCTAAACACTTCTCCCATTGCAAGAACTACCAATCTAGTTGGCCAAACCAAACGGATAATTCGAAGAGACTTGCAAAGATAACTCAATCATACATAAAAGAATTCAGAGAAGATTCAAATATTATTCATAGATAAGTTGGATCATAAACCCACAATTCATCGGTCTCAACAAACACACCGCAAAAAGAAGATTACATCGAATAGATCTCCACGAGAGAGGGGGAGAACATTGTATTGAGATCCAAAAAGAGAGAAGAAGCCATCTAGCTACTAGCTATGGACCCGAAGGTCTAAAGTAAACTACTCACACTTCATCGGAAGGGCTATGGTGTTGATGTAGAAGCCCTCTGTGATGGATGCCCTCTCCGGCGGAGCTCCGGAACAGGCCCCAAGATGGGATCTCATGGATACAGGAAGTTGCGGCGGTGGAATTAGGTTTTTGGCTCCATCTTTGGTCTAATGGGGGTACTTAGGTATATATATATATATATAGGAGGAAGGAGCACGTCGGTGGAGCTCCGAGGGGCCTGAGGGAGTCCTGGATTAGGGGGTGTTCGGATAGCTGGACTATACCTTCAGCCGGACTCCAGGACTATGAAGATACAAGATTGAAGACTCCGTCCCGTGTCCGGATGGGACTTTCCTTGGCGTGGAAGGCAAGCTTGGCGATGCGGATATTCAAGATTTCCTACCATTGTAACCGACTCTGTGTAACCCTAACCCTATCCGGTGTCTATATAAACCGGAGGGTTCTAGTCCGTAGGACAACTTCATCATACAACAATCATACCATAGGCTAGCTTCTAGGGTTTAGCCTCCTTGATCTCGTGGTAGATCTACTCTTGTACTACATATATCATCAATATTAATCAAGCAGGAGTAGGGTTTTACCTCCATCGAGAGGGCCCGAACCTGGGTAAAAACATCGTGTCCCTTATCTCATGTTACCATCCGCCTAGACGCGCAGTTCGGGACCCCCTACCCGAGATCCGCCTGTTTTGACACCGACATTGCTGCTTTAATTGAGAGTTCCTCTGTGTCGTCGCAATCAGGAAGGATGCCTCTTCCCGTCTTTAAAGACGGCTCCGTTGCTAAGGGAGCTTTGGCTGTCGGCCAAACTCTCTGGCTCGGCGGTTTTCTTATGACCGCTTGTTCGGCTGTTGCGCCGACGATGACCTCTCGGGTCATCAAAAGCAATCTTCACGTCAGCTCGGAACTCGCCGAGAAGTTAGATCCAATGGAGCTCTCTTCCGTAAACGAGCTCTTGGATCGCATCGCCGCCCTGGGGGTCACTACGGATTACGACTAGGTTGGGCTTAAACCCGATCTAAGAGAAATTAACTCTCCCCAGGCCACCCACCACGTCGCCGTGGTAGAGGTGCAGTGCGGCGACCCTTCATCTATTCTAAGGACTAGTTACGTCCGAATTCCTGACCCCTCCAAGCTGGATACCCGCGGAGGGGAGGATGTAACTCGAGACCTGAGCTTAAAATCAGGCAACGGGCTAGACTCATTGGACAACATCCAAGAATCCGAACCTCAGAGTTCGGAAGCTCTTCGGCCTCTGAATCTTAGATTGGGCGAGGTTTCAGAATCAACTACTCAACCCTCTACAGAGCATGGAACTGTTGGGGAACGCAGTAATTTCAAAATTTTCCTACGCACACGCAAGATCATGGTGATGCATAGCAACGAGAGGGGAGAGTGTTGTCTACGTACCCACGCAGACCGACTGCGGAAGCGTTGACGCAACGTAGAGGAAGTAGTCGTACGTCTTCCCGATCCGACCGATCCAAGCACCGTTACTCCGGCACCTCCGAGTTCTTAGCACACGTACAGCTCGATGACGCTCCCCGGGCTCCGATCCAGCAAAGCTTCGGGGATGAGTTCCGTCAGCACAACGGCGTGGTGACGATGATGATGTTCCACCAACGCAGGGCTTCGCCTAAGCACTACAACGATATGACCGAGGTGGAATATGGTGGCAGGGGGCACCGCACACGGCTAAGGAACGATCACGAGGATCAACTTGTGTGTCCTAGGGTGCCCCCCTGCCTCCGTATATAAAGGAGCCAAGGGGAGGGGTGCGGCCGGCCAAGGAGGGCGCGCCAAGGGAGTCCTACTCCCTCTGGGAGTAGGATTCCTCCCCCCAATCCTAGTTGGAATAGGATTCGCTGAGGGGGAAAAGAGAGAGGGGGGGGCGGCCACCTCTCCTTGTCCTAATAGGACTAGGGGAGGGGGGAGGCGTGCAGCCCATCTTGGGCTGCCCCTTCTCTTTTCCACTAAAGCCCACTAAGGCCCATATAGCTCCCGGGGGGGTTCCGGTAACCTCCCGGTACTCCGGTAAAATCCCGATTTCACCCGGAACACTTCCGATATCCAAACATAGGCTTCCAATATATCAATCTTTATGTCTCGACCATTTCGAGACTCCTCGTCATGTCCGTGATCACATCCGGGACTCCGAACTAACTTCGGTACATCAACATGCATAAAACTCATAACAACTGTCATCGTAACTTTAAGCGTGCGGACCCTACGGTTCGAGAACAATGTAGACATGACTGAGACACATCTCCGGTCAATAACCAATAGCGGGACATGGATGCCCATATTGGCTCCTACATATTCTACGAAGATCTTTATCGGTCAGACCGCATAACAACATACGTTGTTCCCTTTGTCATCGGTATGTTACTTGCCCGAGATTCGATCGTCGGTATCCAATACCTAGTTCAATCTCGTTACCGGCAAGTCTCTTTACTCGTTCCGTAATACATCATCCCGCAACTAACTCATTAGTTGCAATGCTTGCAAGGCTTATGTGATGTGCATTACCGAGAGGGCCCAGAGATACCTCTCCGACAATCGGAGTGACAAATCCTAATCTCGAAATACGCCAACCCAACATGTACCTTTGGAGACACCTGTAATGCTCCTTTATAATCACCCAATTACGTTGTGACGTTTGGTAGCACCCAAAGTGTTCCTCCGGCAAACGGGAGTTGCATAATCTCATAGTCATAGGAACATGTATAAGTCATGAAGAAAGCAATAGCAACATACTAAACGATCGGGTGCTAAGCTAATGGAATGGGTCATGTCAATCAGATCATTCACTTAATGATGTGATCCCATTAATCAAATAACAACTCATTGTTCATGGTTAGGAAACATAACCATCTTTGATTAACGAGCTAGTCAAGTAGAGGCATACTAGTGACACTCTGTTTGTCTATGTATTCACACATGTATTATGTTTCCGGTTAATACAATTCTAGCATGAATAATAAACATTTATCATGATATAAGGAAATAAATAATAACTTTATTATTGCCTCTAGGGCATATTTCCTTCAGGAACCGTACTGGAAAGATGGCTTGATGGACCCTGTAAAATTCACAGTACAGAGGACGCCACACCAACTCACAGCCTTAGAGCATGTTGGATACTCCGGCAGGTGGCCAAAATTGGGGAGGACCTCTTAATTTCGGAGGCCACAGAAAACCACCCCGGAGACACCAGTACCGTTCTCACAGTCTTCGAGACCTTCGCATCAAATAATACGCAAAAAAGAACACTCCGCAGCCTTGCCGAAGTCTATCAAGTAGCAACAATAAACCCATGGAGCGACACGGCTATTACCTTCAACGCAAGTGATGAACCTAAATTCCGAACAGCCCGAGCACCAGCCGCATTGGTCCTCAGTCCGATAGTGGACGGATTTCGCCTCACCAAGGTACTCATGGATGGAGGCAGCGGATTGAACCTCATTTATGAGGAAACTCTTCAAAAAATGGGACTAGACTGGATCCGCGTTGAGCGAAGCAGCTCAACCTTTAGAGGAATAATCCCCAGTCGGGAAGCGCGCTGCACAGGAAAAGTCACACTAGATGTGGTGTTTGGCACGCCGGATAATTACAGATCCGAAGAGGTCACATTTCAGGTGGCCCCGTTCAGCAGCGGATATCACGCCCTACTAGGGCGGGAAGCATTTACAATTTTCCAAGCAATACCCCATTATGGGTACATGAAGCTCAAGATGCCTGGGCCGAACGGTATTATCACTCTCGCTAGTGATCCGGACATAGCACTCCGCGCCGAAAACAAGACAGCCGCATTAGCCCCGGAGGCACTATCCGAAGCCTTAGCAGCTGAGGAACTG
Source organism: Triticum urartu (assembly GCF_003073215.2). Classification (NCBI taxonomy): domain Eukaryota; kingdom Viridiplantae; phylum Streptophyta; class Magnoliopsida; order Poales; family Poaceae; genus Triticum; species Triticum urartu. The sequence continues at coordinate 198,404,783 of NC_053023.1, forward strand.
ACTGCGCTGCGCTCCATAGTTAACAGGGATGATGTGATACTCGACAAGAGATCCAAGTCCACATCCTTTAAGCCAGCAGACGAAATAGTCAAGTTCCAGGTCCATCCAACGGACCCCAATAAAACAACATCCATCGGGGCATGATTAAACCCTGATATGGACGCTGCACTGCGAGAATTTCTACGTGAAAATTGGGACATCTTTGCCTGGCACCCTTCAGACATGCCAGGAATCCCACGCAGGCTGGCCGAACACAGCTTATAAATATCCTAAAAGGATTCAAACCTGTCAAACAAGCCCTTCGGCGTTTTTCCGAACCCAAGAGACAGGCTATGGGAGAGGAGCTAGCCAAGCTATTGGAGGCCAGATTCATTAGAGACATAAAACACCCGAACTGGCTAGCAAACTTGGTGATGGTACCAAAGAAGGACAAATCCTGGCGCCTGTGTGTCGATTTTAAAGACCTTAACAAGGCTTGCCCAAAGGATCCCTTCCCCCTCCCCGGTATCGATCAAATTATCGATGCCACCGCAGGACACGATTCGTTGTGTTTCCTCGACGCATACTCAGGTTACCATCAAATTAAGATGGCAGAATCAGACCAAGCCGCAACAGCATTCATCACACCATACGGCCCATTCTGCTTCAACACAATGCCCTTCGGGCTGAAAAACGCCGGTGCAACATATCAGCGCATGATTCAGACATGCCTGGCAAACCAGATCGGCAAGACAGTGGAGGCGTACATGGATGATGTGGTCGTCAAAACAAGACATGTTGAATCTCTAGTAGACGACTTGAGGCTAACATTCGACAACCTCCGAAAATACGACATCAAGCTCAACCCGGAAAAATGCGTCTTCGGCGTTCCAGCCGGAAAGCTTTTGGGCTTCATTATATCCGGTAGAGGAATTGAAGCAAATCCGGCCAAGATCCGAGATTTGTCGCAACTGGATATCCCAAAGGACCTCGAACAAATACAAAAATTAACCGGATGCGTGGCGGCTCTAAGCCACTTTATCTCTCGCTTGGGAGAAAAGGCACTGCCCCTTTATCGCCTCCTTCGGCGCACCGAACACTTCGAGTGGACGGATGCTGCCACGGCCGGACTTGATGAAATAAAAGCCATATTGGCAACAAACCCAGTCCTGGCCGCGCCAAACACCGGCGAACCAATGCTATTGTACATTGCAGCAACCCATCAAGTTGTCAGTGCAGTACTCGTCGTCGAGCGGGAAACGGACGGACACAAACTCCCCCTTCAAAGGCCGGTCTAAAACGTGTCCACTGTCCTCACTCCATGCAAATCACGGTACCCGCATTATCAAAAGATTGCATACGCGGTATTCATGGCATCCCGGAAGCTACGACATTACTTTCAAGAGTGTTCCATAACAGTAGCCTCCGAAGTACCACTCAACGATATTATCAACAACCGCGACGCAACGGGCCGGATCACAAAATGGGCCATCGAGCTCCTCCCGTTCAATATAACCTATAAGCCACGGTGAGCTATTAAATCGCAAGTTTTGGCCGACTTCGTCGCAGAATGGACGGAGGCCGAGCTCCCTAAAGAGTACGGCACATATTCAAACTGGATCGTGCATTTCGACGGCTCCAAAATGTTCGCCGGACTAGGGGCTGGCATCGTCTTGACATCCCCCACAGGAGACACAGTTCAATATGTGCTCCAGATCATGTACACGGACTCCAACAATGCAGCCGAATATGAGGCCCTCCTACCGGTCTCCGGATGGCAGTATCCATGGGCATTCAATGCCTAGAGGTACGCGGGGACTCAAACCTCACGATATCCCAAATAAATGGAGACTTCGACGCCAAGGATCCAAAAATGGCAGCTTACCAAAACGCCGTCCTAAAAATGTCAGCTCGGTTCGAAGGGTTGGAGTTTCATCATATAGCCCGAGAAAACAATCAGGCAGTGGACGTCCTGGCATGCATTGGAGCAAAACGCGATGCAGTCCCCCCAACATCTTTTTAGAAAGACTGTTCAAGCCATCCGTAGCATAGGAGGGGGAACCCGCAGATGACAGCCCGGACCTAACCGCACCACTCGACGCCGAACAATCTGACATAATTGGAGGCCCTGCCACCGAAATTACACCTTCAGCCCACGTAATAATGGCGGTCATCGCCCCGTGTACAGAACCGTTCCTAGCCTACCTTACTAGGCAGGAACTCCCAGAGGACGAAAACGAGGCACGCTGCATAGTGCGGCGATCTAAAGCCTATAAAGTCCATGAGGGAGAGCTTTATAAGACAAGCACTACCGGAGTCCTTCAAAGGTGCATCTCCGAAGAGGAAGGGCGGAACTTGCTGGCTGAAATTCATGCCGGACTCGGTGGCCACCACGCTGCAGCTCGGTCCCTTGTAAGCAAGGCTTTCCGTACGGGCTTTTACTGGCCGACGGCCCGAGCAGACGCTCAGGACTTGGTCCAACAATGCGTCGGCTGCCAGCTTTTTGCAAACCAAAGCCATATGCCACCCACCGCCCTCCGAACTATCCCCATCACTTGGCCCTTCGCGGTCTGGGGGCTTGACATGGTTGGACCCCTTAAAGGCGGAACCCACAAGAAAAAATACTTACTGGTCATGGTGGATAAGTTCACCAAATGGATAGAAGCTAAGCCTGTTAAGATGGCCAAATCCGGACCTGTGATAGACTTCATATCCGGGGTTGTACACCGTTACGGCGTCCCCCACAGCATCATCACTGATAACGGCACAAACTTCACCTCCGACGAGGTAAAACTTTGGTGCAAAAACATGGGCATCAAGCTCGACTATGCTTCCGTCTATCACCCACAAACTAACGGCCAGGTCGAACGTGCAAATGGTCTTATCATGAGCGGCATTAAACCCAGACTAGTGCGGTCCCTCAAGGAATCTAACACGCACTGGGTAGAGGAGCTCGAATCCGTACTTTGGGGACTGCGGACCACGCCGAATCGCACCACCGGATACACACCATTCTTTATGGTGTACGGCACAGAGGCAGTTCTGCCCTGCGACATAATTCATGACTCACCTCGAGTGCGCATGTACGAAGAAAGAGAAGCCGAGCTCGATCGGCATGACAACTTGGACGCCTTGGAGGAGGAGCGTGACGTGGCAAAAGCCTGTTCCGCATTTTATCAACAACAGGCTCGAAGATATCAAAGCTGAGAAGTACGGGCCAAAAATTACAATGTTGGCGAACTATTTCTACGCCTGCCAGATAAGAAAAAGGACAAACTCAAGCCCAAGTGGGAAGGTCCATTCATAATCGACCAAGTCCTGATTGGTGGAGCGTACCGCCTGCGAGATGCGTCGGATAACCGACTCGAGCCGAACCCATGGAACGCCGCCCGTCTCCGAAGATTCTATGCCTAGCGCCGGACTCTGTGTTTGTCTCCTTCCTCTGTCCATTTTTTACATTTTCCGTCTTACATTTCTATCCTTCCCCTCTTTTGCCTTATAGCCCTTAAAGGCTCATTAAGTGACGCGCTACCCGCGCTCATTAAACCTGGGGGCTTCTTTAACAGAAGCTTATTTATATGGGCTTCACGCCCAACACATGCGTCAAACTTCCGCATGTACCTTTTCTTCACCATTATATGCATCGATATGAATTAAGTTTTGGCCAAGCTGGGTTGCCTGGCTCCTATGCTTACCCCTACGTTCCCGATTGTTCGGCTAGGTGGTAAAGGGAGCACCTCTGCGATTGTTACTGCCGAATCAGCCGGATGTGTACCTCAGACTGGGTGAAGCCGAAAGCTAGTGTTCTTAAGGGAATATTCGGTCGGTGAACTAAAAGACGACCTTTTTTACTTATTTATATACATGCCCCCAGATGATTTTCCTGCATTTGCAGTCCGGACATGCACTTTAGGGCATGCCTCCCAGAGAAAGGAACCCCTAACGGAACTATTCTCTCTGGAAGATGTTTCTTACTAACCATGTAATATAACATAACTAGTTGGGCACTTGTCTGATAAAGCACTAATGACCCCTATGCCTGGTCTCCATGCATACCCCGGTTCGTACATAACCGGTAGGGTATTCGGACACACTCCGGACCGTCAGGTCCCGAGGTAGAAGCGAAAAGGTCGGCAATGACAAACGATCTACAATCCGGCTAGAAGGCATTACACATGTCAATTAACAATTACATAGTCACTCTGACTAATTGTATTCCTCTTCTATACCATCTAACAGGCTGTCTAATTTACAGTCCTGTTGGGAATACTTTACGGCCAATTCTACTTGGCCGTATACTAAGCTTACAGGGATCTCCTTCCCATCAGGCCCCACAGGTCCGACTTCGGCCATGTGGTTTGGGTCAGACCTCGTAAACCGGGTCTTCACCATGGCCCGGGCCTCCCTAGCACCTTGCCGACAGGCCGATATCTTCCACAACCGGAAGTGCCGCCGAGGTCCCTTAAGCTTCTCCGCAAGCTCTCCAAGGCCCTCGGGCATGGAGTGGGACGGCCATAAGGCTTGGGCAACGCCTCGCATTGCCTGCCAAACTCGCTCGTGCAGTTGCAATAGCTCGGGAAGAAGGTCACCCGTAGAACCGGGCATCTCCTCTGCAGGATGACCTGTTAGCATACCTACAGACATTACTCTGTTAGTCGACTTCCTCGCCGAACTCTTTTTTCAAAAGATTCGCTTAAGCACTTACTAAATATGCCGCGTCGAAGCCGCTGATTCTCCTTAGTGGAGTCCGACAGCTGGCCACGAACATCTCTAAGTTCAACGTCCAGCTTGGTGTTGGCATCCTGAAGATCATTCTTCTCTCGCCTCACCTTTGTCAGCGTACTCTCACCGGCCTTTAGCCGGCGTAAGAGTTGTTGTCTCTCCGGATCGAGTCCGGCGCCATCTACAATATGATTTGTCAGATTTGCACCCACGCCGCAAAATACTAATCTTTCGAAGTGTATCTTACCAGAGGGGGTCTCTTTGGGCTCCCCTGCCGCGGCTAGTGCGGCCTCCAGTTGGGCTTTGCACTCTTCCAGCTCCTGGGACAGTACGGTATTCTTCTCTGTAAGAACCTGCATAACAAATGATCCTTAAATCAGTTACTCTAACTGTTTCAAGTCTCGGGGGCTACTGGTATATATATATATATATTTGACCAAAATTTTCTTACCCGTATGTCTTTTACATACTGCTCCGTGGCTCTGGCTAAACCATTTTGAGCGGCACGGAGGTACGCATCTCCCGAATTGAAGGCATCTAACGCCTCTTGGGAGAAACAAGCGTCGCGAAGAACTGTCCGGCGATGCCTGTGGTTCATGGCACTCTCCACCTCAGAATTCATGGCAGAAAGCTTGTCCGCATCCTCTGTCGGAGGAGCGTCCGGTGCGCGTCTTGTGCTCACCTCCGCTTCCGGGCCAGACGTTGGAGCCTGGCTGGTGGAGGCGCGATTGGCAACCTCTCCGGATATAGTCCGGCGAGGTTTCTTCGTCCTGAAGATAGCACGAACGTTAATATGCCCTAAAGAAATAACACCAGGTAAATAGAGGGTGCGCTATACCTTTGCACCGGCATCTCAGTCCGGACCACATTCCTTTTTACCCCATGGGGCCCTACGGCCCCTCGTTGGCTAGCCGCTGCAGGTTCGGCCTCCCGCCTCAGAAATCTCCCCTGCAAAATGCGGTTGTCGTCAGAAAAACTGAAATACGTGAGAATGGAATCCTTCTCAAGGGGATGAGGCTCTGGTCTCTCTCACCTGGGAGGCCGGGATTAACCCTGGGTAATCAGCCGTAATGGCCACCAAGGTATTGTCCTTGCTTAGCTGATGGAACACCCCGTCAATAAGCTCCACCGATATGTCCGGATCCTCTTCGGAGTCCGGATCGAGGGACCATTCTGGATCCTCGGGCTGTGGAGGACGGTTGTTTATATCCTTTACCTCCTGACGCAGTTCATGCGTTGAAGTCGTTAGACTATATACTTAATCATGGGAATATAAAACGAACGGGCAAGCACAATTGTCCACTTACCCAACTTGGAGGGTTGTACATAGTAAATCCGCCCTGTGGGTTGACGCGGCGGAATTCCTCCTCTTCTCCCTTGTACAAAGAGGATAAGATCTTTACTAGAGCGGCAGCTGAGGCTGGCCCCTTACGACCGTAACGGGTGGCGTCATCCTCCCCGTTAAAATCCCACATGGTGTGGCCTCTATATTGAAGCGGCTGCACCCCCCGCATGATGCATGCGGCCATGACTCCAATCATGGTTAGTCCGGAATGAGCCAATAGTCTTATCCGGCCCATCAGGTAAAGGACGTCTCTGTTGCTTTCTCTCTGAGAGCTCCGCGGACGCCAGCTCAAGCGTTTCTTTAATGGAGCATTGCTGAACTCAGGGAGACCGACCCGGATAGGGTCCGGTAGCGGGACATCATCTATATAAAACCATTCCGAAGGCCAGTCCTCGGACGCCTTCTTTGGGGTCTCGGATAGGTATCCGGTCCCGGCGATGCGCCACACTTCGGCTCCACCCACTTGATATATAGACCCCTCTTGAGAACGGGGCACCAGGCAGAATATCCTCTTCCACAGCGTGAAATGAGCCTCAACACCCAAAAATAGCTCGCAAAGGGCGACGAAGCCCGCGATATGCAATATAGAGGCGGGCGTGAGATTGTGCAGCTGGAGGCCGTAGAACTCCAGAAGCCCACGGAGAAACGGATGAACTGGAAATCCCAGTCCCCTTACTAGATAAGGGACGAAGCACACCCGCTCTCCCTTAGAGGGATTGGGGGTGCTCTCCGCTTGTTTTCCGCCATTATAGGTGGCGAGTCTGGCTCGGCCCGGGACCATATAAGCCTGAGGGAGAAATCCCTTAGCCTGAAGCAACACTAACTCGCTGTGCGGGACGGAGCAACTCTCCCAGTCTCCGGGTTTAGGAATGGAAGGGAGAGGGGAGGAGCTGCGACGGCTGGCCATGTTGGAATGGACCTTTGCTGGAGGCGCTCTGATGATTACTCGCGGAGAGGAGAAGGTGTGGTTCGGATCCGAATCCCCATCCCGTTAAATAGGCGGCTCGTTTATGCGGCTAGGGGTGTGGATGTAAAAATGCCCAGGCTTTTCGCATTCGTTTGACACGTGGAAGATGGCCATTATTGGGCGTGGAAGCCAAGGAGCGCTACATTACAAAAATCAGACATTATTCCTACAGGAACACAGAATTTGGAGAAGAACCCGCCTTGCAATGCCGAAGACAATCTGCGCGCCGGATTCTTCGTCATTGAAGCCTGGTTCGGGGGCTACTGAGGGAGTCCTGGATTAGGGGGTGTTCGGATAGCCGGACTATACCTTCAGCCGGACTCCAGGACTATGAAGATACAAGATTGAAGACTTCGTCCCGTGTCCGGATGGGACTTTCCTTGGCGTGGAAGGCAAGCTTGGCGATGCAGATATTCAAGATCTCTTACCATTGTAACCGACTCTGTGTAACCCTAACCCTATCCGGTGTCTATATAAACCGGAGGGTTCTAGTCCGTAGGACAACTTCATCATACAACAATCATACCATAGGCTAGCTTCTAGGGTTTAGCCTCCTTGATCTCGTGGTAGATCTACTCTTGTACTACATATATCATCAATATTAATCAAGCAGGAGTAGGGTTTTACCTCCATCGAGAGGGCCCGAACCTGGGTAAAAACATCGTGTCCCTTGTCTCCTGTTACCATCCGCCTAGACGCGCAGTTCGGGACCCCCTACCCGAGATCCGCCGGTTTTGACACTGACAGGGCCCACGAGGCAGGGGGCGCGCCCTCCACCCTTGTGACCTCCCCGGAAACTTCTTGGAGTAGGGTCCAAGTCTCCTGGATCACGTTCGGTGAGAAGATCATGTTCCCGAAGGTTTCATTCCGTTTGGACTCCGTTTGATATTCTGTTTCCTCGAAATACTGAAATAGGCAAAAAAACAGCAATTCTGGGCTGGGCCTCCGGTTAATAGGTTAGTCCCAAAAATAATATAAAAGTGGAAAATAAAGCCCAATATAGTCCAAAACAGTAGATAAAGTAGCATGGAGCAATCAAAAATTATAGATACGTTGGAGACGTATCAAGTAGTAGCAAATTTCCCCCCATGAGCAAATAGAGTGGCTATATCATTCAGTTTAGTTAGATGTGCCACAACAGTTTTAGATTCATAACCATGGAAAGGGTCATATTCAACCAAAGTAATTAACTCAGGATCGACAGAGAATTCATAATCCTTATCAGTAATAAATATAGGTGAAGTAGCAAACTCAGGATCATATTTCATTCTAGCATTCAAAGATTTTTCTTTCAACTTACATAATAATTTCTTAAGATCAGCTCTATCCTTACAAGCAAGAAAGTCCCTAGCTACCTCTCCATCCATAACATAACCCTTGGGTATATCAGGAAATTCATATCTAGGAGATCTAGGTCTAATAGGTGTTTCATAATTATTAGTTTCGAAGACTTCATCAGTTTCAGTAATTTCATCAGTTTCAGCATTCTCATTTTCTTTAGCTCTAGCAAGTTGTTCATCCAGAAATTCACCCAGTGGCACAGTTTTATCAAGCAAAGTACTAGCATCATCATAAGCATCATTCATAGCAGAAGTAGCATCATCAATTACTTGCAACATATCAAGATTAATAGTAGGTGGTGGTGTCTCAAGCTTACTCAAAACAGAAGGTGGATCAAGCGCAGAACCAGATGGCAATTCCTTACCTCCCTTCGTCTTAGAGGGAATGATCTTGGTTCTGGTATCCTTAAGATTCTTCACATTGATCAACAGATATAAATCCCAAGTGACTCAACAAATATAGCTATGCTCCTCGACAACGACGCTAGAAAAAAGTCTTGATAACCCACAAGTATAATGAATCGCAACAGTTTTCAAGGGTAGAGTATTCAACCCAAATTTATTGATTCGACACAAGGGGAGCCAAAGAATATTCACGAGTATTAGCAGTTGAGTTGTCAATTCAACCACACCTGAAAGACTTAATATCTGCAGCAAGGTGATCAGTAGCAAAGTCATATGATAGTTTGATAGTAGCGGTAATTGTGGCAATAGTAACAGTAACGAAAATAGTAGCAGTTTTTTAGTGATTATAACAGCAGCAATGGTGAAAGTAACTTAGCAAAGATCAATATGTGAAAAGTTCGTAGGCATTGGATCAGTGATGGATAATTGTGTTGGATGGCATTCATCTGTAACAGTTATAACCTAGAGCGATACAGAACTAGCTCCAATTCATCAATGTAATGTAGGCATGTATTTCGTATATAGTCATATGTGCTTATGGAAAAGAACTTACATGACACCTTTTGTCCTACCCTCCCGTTGCAGCCGGGTCCATAAGGAAACTAAGGGATATTAATGCCTTCTTTTAGTAGAGAACCGCAACAAAGCATTAGCACTCAGTGAATACATGAACTCCTCAAACTACAGTAATCGCCGGAAAGAATCCCAATTATTGTCACCTTGGGGTATGCGGATCATAACTCGTAATAGGTGCATATAACTTGCAAGATAGGATCAAGAACACACATATATTCATGGAAACATAATGGGTTCAGATCTGAAATCATGGCACTTTGACACTAGTGACAAGCATTAAGCATAGCAAAGTCATAAAAACATCAATCTCAGAACATAGTGGATACTAGGCATCAAGCCCTAACAAAACTAACTCGATTACATGATAGACCTCATCCAACCCATCACCGTCCAGCAAGCATACGAAGGAAATACTCACTCCCAGCGGTGAGCATCATGAAATTGGTGATGGAGGAAGGTTGATGATGATGATGATAATGATGATGATGATGATGACATCGAATTTCACACTCCGGAGCCCCGAACGGACTCCAGGTCAGGCCTCCCGATGAAGAATAGGAGGTGATAGTGGCTCTGTATCGTAAAATGCGATGAATCCATCTCTCTGATTTTTTGTGTGGTGAATAGGTATATATGGAGTTGGAGTTAGGGTTGCCGAAGGTCCAGGGGGCCCACAAGCCTGGAGGGCGTGCCCTGGGGGGTAGGTGCTCCCCCTGATCTTGTGGCTCCTGGGTGGCCCCCCTCTGGTATCTTTTTCCACCAATATTTTTATATATTCCACAAATATTCTTCGTAAATTTTTTGGTCAATCAAAGAACTTTGATTTCTGCACAAAAACAACACCGTGGCAAATCTGCTGAAAACAGCGTCAGTCTGGGTTAGTTTCATTTAAATCATGCAAATTAGAGTCCAAAACAAGAGAAAAAGTGTTTGGAAAAGTAGATATTGTTGGGAACGTAGTAATTTCAAAAAAATTCCTAAGCACACGCAAGATCATGGTGATGCATAGCAACGAGAAGGGAAGAGTGTTGTCCACGTACCCTCGTAGACCGTAAGCGGAAGCATTATGACAACGCGGTTGATGTCGTCGTACGTCTTCACGATCGACCGATCCTAGTACCGAAAGTACGACACCTCCGCGATCTGCACATGTTCGGCTCGGTGACGTCCCATGAACTCTCGATCTAGCTGAGTGTTGAGGGAGAGCTTTGTCAGCACGACGGCGTGATGGTGATGCTACCATCACAGGGCTTCGCCTAAGCACTACGATCATATAACCGAGGTGGATTATGGTGGAGGGGGGCACCGCACACGGCTAAGGGATCAATATCAACTTGTGTGTCTATGAGGTGCCCCTGGCCACGTATATAAAGAATGGAGGGAGGAGGAGGTCGGCCCTCATAGGGCGCGCCCAAAGTGTGGAGTCCTACTAGGACTCCCTAGTCCTAGTAGGATTCCACCTCCTTCATGGAATAGGAAAAAAGGAAAGGGGGAAGGAGAAGGAAGGAAGGGGGCGCCCCCTTTCCCTAGTCCAATTCGGACCAGTCCATGGGGAAGGGGCGCGGCCACCCTTGAGGCCTTTCTCTCATTTCCCGTATGGCCCATTAAGGCCCAATACGAATTCCCGTAACTTTCTGGTACTTCGAAAAATACCCGAATCACTCGGAACCTTTCCGATGTCTGAATATAGCCTTCCAATATATCGATCTTTACGTCTCGACCATTTCGAGAATCGTCGTCATGTCCCCGATCTCATCCGGGACTCCGAAAAAACTTCGGTCATCAAATCACATAACTCACAATACAAATCGTCACAGAACGTTAAGCGTGCGGACCCTACGGGTTCAAGAACAATGTAGACATGACTGAGACTCATCTCCGGTCAATAACCAATAGCGGAACCTGGATGCTCATATTGGCTCCTACATATTCTACGAAGATCTTTATCGGTCAAACCGCATAACAACATACGTTGTTCCCTTTGTCATTGGTATGTTACTTCCCGAGATTCGATTGTCGGTATCCTCATACCTAGTTCAATCTCGTTACCGACAAGTCTCTTTACTCATTCTGTAATGCATCATCCCGCAACTAACTCATTAGTCACAATGCTTGCAAGGCTTATAGTGATGTGCATTACCGAAAGGGCCCAGAGATACCTCTCCGATACACGGAGTGACAAATCCTAATCTTGATCTATGCCAACTTAACAAACACCATCGGAGACACCTGTAGAGCATCTTTATAATCACCCAGTTATGTTGTGACGTTTGATAGCACACAAGGTGTTCCTCCGGTATTCGGGAGTTGCATAATCTCATAGTTTGAGGAACATGTATAAGTCATGAAGAAATCGGTAGCAATGAAACTGTAACGATCATCGTGCTAAGCTAACGGATGGGTCAAGTTAATCACATCATTCTCTAATGACGGGATCCCACTTATCAAATGACAACTCTTTGTCCATGGCTAGGAAACTTAACCATCTTTGATTAACGACCTAATGACACTCTTTTTGTCTATGTATTCACACATGTACTAAGTTTCAGGTTAATACAATTCTAGCATGAATAATAAACATTTATCATGATATCAGAAAATATAAATAACAATTTTATTATTGCCTCTAGGGCATATTTCCTTCAGTCTCCCACTTGCACTAGAGTCAATAATCTAGTTCACATCGTCATGTGATTTAACACCAATAGTTCACATCTTTATGTGATTAGTTCACATCTCCATGTGACTAACACCCAAATGGTTTACTAGAGTCAGAAATCTAGTTCACATCGCTATGTGATTAACACCCAAAGAGTGATCATATTTTTCTTGTGAGAGAAATTTAGTCAACGGGTCTGCCACATTCAGAGCTGTATGTATTTTGCAATTTTTCTATGTCTACAATGCTTTGCACGGAGCTACTCTAGATAATTGCTCCCACTTTCAATATGTATCTAGATTGAGACTTAGAGTCATCGAGATCAGTGTCAAAGCTTGCATCGACGTAACTCTTTATGATGAACTCTTTGTCACCTCCATAACTGAGAAACATTTCCTTATTCCACTAAGGATATTTTTGACTGTTGTCCAGTGATCCACTCCTGGATCACTATTGTACCCTCTTGCCAAACTTATGGTGAGATACACAATAGGTCTGGTACATAGCATAGCATATTTTATAGAACCTATGACTGAGGCATAGGGAATGACTTTTCATTCTCTTTCTATTTTTCCGCCGTGGTCGGGTTTTGAGTCTTTACTCAACTTCACACCTTGCAACACAGGCAAGAACTCCTTCTTGGACTGTTCTATTTTGAACTACTTCAAAATCTTGTCAAGGTATGTACTCATTGAAAATATATCAAGCGTCTTGATCTATCTCTATAGATCTTGATGCTCAATATGTAAGTAGCTTCACTGAGGTCTTTCTTTGAAAAACTCCTTTCAAACACTCCTTTATGCTTTACAGAAAATTCTACATTATATCCGATCAACAATATGTCATTCACATATACTTATCAGAAATGTTGTAGTGCTCCCACTCACTTTCTTGTTAATACAGGCTTTACCGAAAGTCTGTATAAAACCATATGCTTTGATCACTTTATTAAAGCATATATTCCAACTCCGAGATGCTTGCACCAGTCCATAGATGGATCACTGGGGATAGTCACTTTGTTAGCACCTTCAGGATTGACAAAACCTTCTAGTTGCATCATATACAACTCTTCTTTAAGAAATCCATTAAGGAATGCAGTTTTGACATCCATTTGCCAGATTTCATAAAATGCGGCAACTGCTAACATGATTCGGACAGACTTTCAAGCATCAATACGAGTGAGAAAATATCATCGTAGTCAACACCTTGATCTTATTGAAAACATTTTGCGACAAATCGAGCTTTTTAGATAGTAACACTACTATCAGTGTTCGTATTCCTCTTGAAGATCCATTTATTCTCAATGACTCACTGATCATCGGGCAAGTCAATCAAAGTCCATACTTTGTTCTCATACATGGATCCCATCTCAGATTTCATGGCCTCAATCCATTTTGCGGAATCTGGGCTCATCATCGCTTCCTCATAGTTTGTAGGTTCATCATGGTCTACTAACATGACTTCCAGAATAGGATTACCGTACCACTCTGGTGCGGACCATACTCTAGTTGACCTACGAGGTTCGGTAGTAACTTGATCTGAAGTTTCATGATCATCATCATTAGCTTCCTCACAAAGTGGTGTAGTAATCACTGGAACTAATTTCTGTGGTGAACTACTTTACAATTCGGGAGAAGGTACAATTACCACATGAAGTTCTACTTTCCTCCCACTCACTTCTTTTGAGAGAAACTCCTTCTCTAGAAAGGATCCATTCTTAGTAACAAAATATCTTGCCTTCGGATCTGTGATAGAAGGTGTACCCAACAGTTTCTTTTGGGTATCCTATGAAGATGCACTACTCCGATTTGGGTTCGAGCTTATCAGTTTGAAACTTTTTCACATAAGCATCATAACCTCAAACTTTAAGAAACGACAGCTTTGGTTTCTTGCCAAACCATAGTTCATACGGTGTCATCTCAATGGATTTAGATGGTGCCCTATTTAACGTGAATGCATCTGTATCTAATGCATAACCCCAAAACGATAGTGGTACATCGGTAAGAGACTAACACCCACCAGCCATCTGTGTGTGAAGCACGTTGGTACAACCAGTCTCGTGTAAGCGTACGCGTAATATCGGTCTGGGCCGCTTCATCCAACAATACCGCAGAATCAAGAAACAACTAGTGACGACAAGCAATATGTATATACCCACGCCTACAACTCCTTTGTGTTGTACTCGTGCATATAACATATACGCATAGACCTGGCTCGGATGCCACTGTTAGGAATGTAGTAATTTCAAAAAATTTCCTCCGCACATGTAAGATCATGGTGATGCATAGCAACAAGAAGGGAAGAGTGTTATCCACGTACCCTTGTAGACCGTAAGAGGAAGTGTTATGACAACGCGGTTGATGTAGTCGTACGTCTACACGATCGACCGATCCTAGTACCGAAAGTACGGCACCTCCGCGATCTGCACACGTTCGGCTCGGTGACGTCCCATGAAGTTGAGAGAGAGCTTCGTCAGCACGACGGCGTGATGACAGTGATGATGATGCTACCGTCGTAGGGCTTCGCCTAAGCACTATGATGATATGACCGAGGTGGATTATGGTGGAGGGGGCACCGCACACGACTAAGGGATCAATGATCAAGTTGTGTGTCTATGGGGTGCCCCTGGCCACATATATAAAGGATGGAGGGAGGAGGAGGCCGGCCCTCATAGGGCGCGCCCAAAGTGTGGAGTCCTACTAGGACTCCCTAGTCCTACTAGGATTCCACCACCTTCATGGAATAGGACAAAAAGGGAAGGAAGAAGGAGAAGGAAGGAAGGGGGCACCCCCTTTCCCTAGTCCAATTCGAACCAGTCCATGGGGAAGAGGAGCGGCCACCCTTGAGGCCTTTCTCTCCTTTCCCGTATGGCCCATTAAGGTCCAATACGAATTCCCGTAACTCTCGGGTACTCCGAAAAATACCTAAATCACTCGGAACCTTTCCGATGTCCGAATATAGCCTTCCAATATATCGATCTTTACGTCTCAACCATTTCGAGACTCCTCGTCATGGCCCCGATCTCATCCGGGACTCCGAACAAACTTCGGTCATCAAATCACATAACTCATAATATAAATCATCACAGAACGTTAAGCGTGCGGACCCTACGGGTTCGAGAACTATGTAGACATGACCGAGACTCATCTTTGGTCAATAACCAATTGCGGAACCTAGATGCTCATATTGGCTCCTACATATTCTACGAAGATCTTTATCGGTCAAACTGCATAACAACATACGTTGTTCCCTTTGTCATCGGTATGTTACTTGCCTGAGATTCGATCATCGGTATCCTCATACCTAGTTCAATCTTGTTACCGGAAAGTCTCTTTACTCATTCCGTAATGCATCATCCCGCAACTAACTCATTAGTCACAATGCTTGCAAGGCTTATAGTGATGTGCATTACCGAGAGGGCCCAGAGATACCTCTCCGATACACGGAGTGACAAATCCTAATCTTGATCTATGCCAACTCAACAAACACCATCGGAGACACCTGTAGAGCATCTTTATAATCACCCAGTTACGTTGTGACGTTTGATAGCACACAACGTGTCCCTCCGGTATTCGGGAGTTGCATAATCTCATAGTCTGAGGAACATGTATAAGTCATGAAGAAAGCAGTAGCAATGAAACTGTAACAATCATCATGCTAAGCGAACAGATGGGTCAAGTCAATCCCGCTTATCAAATGAAAACTCTTTGTCCATGGCTAGGAAACTTAACCATCTTTGATTAACGACCTAGTCAAGCAGAGGCATACTAGTGACACTCGTTTTGTCTATGTATTCACACATGTACTAAGTTTCCGGTTAATACAATTCTAGCATGAATAATAAACATTTATCATGATATAAGGAAATATAAATAACAATTTTATTATTGCCTCTAGGGCATATTTCCTTCAGATACGACGGAGACGTATCACAAGTCTTTGACCCAACTCGGTGGCACCGATATGATAATCTTGGTGAGACCGACTAGTGCAAAAGACTTGATCATTATGCTTTTTGGTGAGATCGATTATACCAACTCGGTGGAACCAAAGTGCAATGGCTAGGGAAAGACCTCGTTTCGGTAAGTCCGATCGATTCATCTCGGTGATTCCGGAATGAAGCAACTTCATCACATAAACTTGGTCAGACCGTCTCCGTGGGACCGAGAACCATTTTTGTCAGACCAAATTGCTAGGGTTTTGGCTGTGGCAATGAAATGATCATCTCGATGTGTCTGGAGTAGGTGAAATCGGTGGGACCGAAATGATGATTTAGGGTTTTGGATAGATGTGTTGAGAAAGTGATTGAGGGTTTTTTGAAGCAATATCACTAAGCACTTGAGCAACAAGCTCATCAATAATACATCATCCCTTTTAATAGTATTGGCTTTCCTAAGGGACTCAATGTGATCTTGGATCACGGAATTAAAAAATGTAGAGTTTTGGGGTAGCCAATATTTGTCCTTAACATTTTGAGGGGTCCACATCCATTAGTCCTTGCCATGCCAATCATTGATCTTTTCTGAAATCTATCATCAATATGTTCATTAGATCAATGCATATATGTTGTTATTAATTACCAAAACCACCCGGGGATTAGTTGCACTTTTAGCTACTATATTGCTTCACCCTTCCTCTTCGGGGAAAATCCCTACGCAACTCACAATTAGCATGTATATGATGGACGTGGATGGATTAGCATGAATATGAGGGTTGGCACGTAGGGAGTATGGTTTTCCAGGAGGACAAATGAGAAGCCGATCGACATTGTTCGCGGGTGCGTCGAGTCACGCCCATGGATGTTTATGGGGTTGGATTTGACTAGTGTGCTTGTAGATGATCTTAGGGCATCTCCAGCACAGATCATTAAATCACCTAGAAATGTTTAAACTAGACAATTTGAACATTTTAGGCCATCCAATGACAATAATCAAAAGTTTTTGGACTAATCCTAACGTTACGACATCCCACAAACAAATGTCAAATCGAGGGAGGTTTGCGGGAGCCATGACGCCTGCCATGTTGGAATCCAATACAAGGACACACGTAAATGTCATCTCTCTCCCTTCGCTCTAGAACCCTTCACCCTGAATTCATGCATGTTGACCAGTGCAACATTCACACCGATGTGGCGACCAGGAAGGCCACTTCGGCTTGCATTGAAGCAACGTTGGTTTGCTAGCCTGGGCTATTTAAGTTGAGTGCGCAAATGCAAGCTCCACACCTCCACATTGCTGCCTCTCCTCTCCCAAATCTGCACACCTCCGCCACTGGCCAGTTGATAAGTGTCCTTGTAATTTGTGTATGCTGCATGTCTATTGTCCTTTAAGTTTGCAATGTTCTTAAAGCTTTTGGATGGACTAACCTATTAATGTAGTGCCGAATGTCACTTCCTGGTTTTCATTGTATTTTTTATTTCAGGAAATCACTATATACAAAGTCCTAGAATAATCAAGAAAAATTGAGAAGTGCTTTTGAATTACAAGAGGACCCCACACCTCGAGAGGCCCACATGGCCTAGGCGCACAGTGTTGGTGCCAGATGGCAGGGCGCCAAGGTCCTATGGGGCTTGTCCCCATGGCTGGATCTAGTGCCTACTAACCATATATACCTCAAAACCTTTTCTTGAATTATCGCACATTTTTCTGCCGCCACCACTTCGCAATCCCAGGCGACCTACATTTTTAGCCCTAATTTGGTACTCTGGAGGAGGGGGGACTCATCTCCATCATCAGCGGCATCGATCCTTGTGCTCCAAGATGAGTTGTCAGTAGTCCACCCCTGGACTACAGGTTCATGACACTAGTTAAGATATAATCGCTCCATTTTTTGTGGTCAATACAATGGCCATGCAAGCTTCCCTATATGAGTATGCTTAATTTGGTGTAATCTCTTGCGGTGATGTTGATCCTGTGATGGACTATTTCTTTATGTTAAGATTTATGGATGCATTTATGTTTGGTGTATAGATGCATATTTGTCTCAAGTTTCTTGTTTACTCTTGGCCACTTTAGATCAATAGCCAGTAGAGGGAAGGTGTGTGTTAGTTCTATTCAATCTTGCAGGTAAACTGGCACAGTGAAAGAAAGTGAAAAAAACATGCAATGTATTGTTGCCATTAAGAATTAATGTTTATAGGAGGAATAAAATGAGTCATATAGACAATAGTATGCCATCATGATCAATGCAATTATCTGTGTTTACACTCCATGTCTGGACAGAGAGAATCGTAACCTACAAACGGATTGTTAGCCATAGGATGCAGAGGGTATCTCGGTCTATTGAATTTGTATGTACTGCCTATAAAGAAAAAGCACGTCGCATATATTTGGCATGAGCATGAAATATTCCATTGTGCACTTTTTCACATGACTTTGTTACTTACCGCACTTCCATGCATTGGAGAGTTACACTTGGTGAAACTATGAACCCTAGGCTAATTTTTAGCATAAGAATGACCTTCTAGCAACTTTTACACGCACGTTTATTTTTAGTTTGTTTTATTCCTAGAATAAAAAAATATCATCTACCACTTTATATTTCAATTATCTTGTGCAACTAGAAAAACTTGCAAGGTTGACACACTTGTCAGAACTATTGGGAATACAGGTGAAGTTTTATTTATGTTGTAGACGTTACCATTATTGCAGGGTACATCAGCTCCACAGATTGATAACTTGGTTTCTCACCGAGAGAAAAACTAGTTGCTTGCTACAAATTACACTGGGGAGCGACCCAGAAGCTTCCTGTAGGCTCCAGGTGCCCCCTTGGGAGCCCTGGGCCTTGGGGCGCCCCAAAGGGTTCCTAGTGCACATTGGCACCTCCGTTAACTGCATGACACACCTAATCAACAGATGATATGCAGTACATCTTGATAGTAAGATATAAGTGAAGACCACAAAATAAGTAGAGACACTGACTAGGAATAAACTACAATTAGGGTACTCCGAAGCTTCTGTATGCAACTTTCCTTTGAATTGTTTTTATCATTGTTTGAGAGTTTTTCATGATACCTATCGTCTTAAGCTTCAAACTCAAAAATAATCACTCACGTTTGTGTTCAAATGAGGGGTACATAAATTCTGGTCTCAGTCTGAAAACTATGAGAACGGTGTTCTAGAACTTCAAATGGGCAAAAAATCCCACTTAGAGGACGATTTTAAGGGTCCACATTCATGTCAACACTTGCTTCACTATTTTTAGATGTGGCTCATCGATAGCTTTGAATCTACTGGTTGAACAACCAAAACATACTTCATATGAAGAAGTTAAAAATGTAAATTCACTGATGGGTTCTAGTCTAGTTGAATCCAAAAAAATATGCTTATTTATCTTTTTCGAATCAAAACCATTCAACATCATATCGGTTGAGGGAAGATGCAAGCGACTTCAAATATCATAATTATAGAGGGCGGTGGTGGCGATGCAGTGGAAATTGATGGATGTTGGTTGTCGACGGCGGATTGGGTGATGGTGCGGTGATGTAGTGTGAACAGAACTCAAAACTCTAAAGGATTATACTCTAAAACCATCAATTCGACATGATGATGTAGACGTAAAGTCAACGATGCAATGCACCAAAGAAAAATGCGACAATTTAGACTGGCTTGGACAGGCTGATCTATCCCTATTTGTTTCGGATTTTTCGTCGACTATATGTTTGAAGAACAGATGCAATCAATACTAGGGAAAACTGAAAATTTTATCAAGGAACCCGGAACCTTATACCACGTGATAGGTACAGGTGGCATGGTGTTTTGATGAGTTAGTATCAATTTTTTTAAGAAACTTTGATGATCCAACTACATCGGACACTCGACGGCGCGCTAAAAGAACTCAAATATGATTATTGACAGTGTTCAAAACACGGTCAACCTTATAATGAAGATCTACTCCTACATGCAACTGAAGAACAGGCAAGAATTTAAGATATGCAATCTGAATTCCAGATATAAGATGAAATATTTGATTAACACAGTGAGGTTTCAATCACACATGGTGCATGACTTGTGACGTGTCACCTACTCGTGTCTACGACAAAAAGTAGCAAACGCTAAAATTGAATGAAACTGAAACACAAGCTTTATTTTGACATCCTAAGGCAGTATTTATGAACGGACGAAGGGTAATTCAGCTGGCCTTGGGAGGGGATCATAAATCAACCCTAAATTTGATTCCTATGCTAATACAGGCTCTAAAACTGCCTATTGACTTGTATTAAAAAAATACATGGGTCGGGACAAAAGTGAGGTGGTGCAACACGTACAGATGGTCATGGGCGAAATTGTGAAGTATTATCTTGTATATTTGGTCCATGCCTTCATGCGTCATTACGACAGCATGACTCCGATTGAAACACCATCTTCGTTTCATGTATGATTGTTCCATCTCCATGCTTGCTCGTGCATGTCCCTCTCATCCATGCTAGGTCATTCACTCCTCATAATACAAATATATTTGATTTAGGCATCATTCTATTCTCATGAATTTTAGAGCAAGATCATAAAACGGAGTTACCTGATATTTTAGTTGATGTGCACGAACTCTTGCGATTGTTCATTATCTTTCTGTTATTTGAAGATTTGCGGCTCTAGGGACCGTGGATGTAACTGAATTATGGATGTCCACGCCCGAACCTCCATATAATTCATGTGTCATCTTAGTCATTGGCCATGTGAGTCGCATGCCGTATCAACTTGGGTAGAGGAACCCCTAAAAAACCGAGCAGTAGAGCGGTGCGAGTGGAGGATGGTAAAACATGGCATATCATGTTAATTCGGTGTTTAAATTGGGTACATTGATGAGAAAACCTCTAAATTTGGTATGGTTTCATTCGTGCCATCCTTGACTGAGGGTGGAAATGAAATTCATTCTATTTTTGTGGCCTAAAATCCTGCAAAATATTAGCTGTTGACAAAGTTTATAAATACATTTAGTATTCACCTGTGTAATCTTTTGGTAGTGATATATATAGTATGAATTAAAACCGTACGATGTATTTATGGAAAAGAAAAACAAGTCCTTTGTGGCACCACACACGGTCCATGTTTACATGTAGTGTAGCGCACAACATGAAAGATGTTAAAACGAGAGACAAGATAGTGTACTGACTAGAGGCGCTTGGTCTTGGCAATGGCTGCGCGACAGCGCCGTTGCATGCGTGCGTAGCGTAGGCCTACCAGTCGGGAGGCGCTCGCTGCTAATTCCATTCGCTGCACGTCAACCTTTAACCATTCCATTGGAGCCCGAACAGCGACAAAACCTCTCGACCCAAGCCACCCCACCCCACCTCGGCCCGACAAGTTAAAATCCACGGCCATGGCGACGGCGGATCCTGAACCGCATCGCCCACAAAAGGGAGGGAAAATTTTGTTTTTGCCACTCTAACTTTTGCCCACTTTGTTTATGTCATTCTAGAATTTAATATTTCACTTTTGACACTCTTAGCTTTTGACAATATATTAATTTTGCCATTCAGTGGTAAAAGCAAAATTTTCAGAGTGGTAATTGTAATACATTGCAAAATCTAAGAGTGGCAAAAGTGAAATAAAAAATTATCATTTTTGCCAATGAGTGATATTTATGATGTATTGTCAAAAGTTAAGAGTGACAAAAGTAAAATATCAAATTCTAGAATGGCATAAGCAAAATGAGCAAATATTAGAATGGCAAAAACAAAGTTGTCCCTAAAAGGGACGCCAACCACTCTCTTTCTACGAACTGCCTCCTCTCTCTCTGCCTTTCCTTGGCTTGGCCCCAGTCTACTCTGCTCTACTCACTCCGGTCCCAACTGCCAAATCCCCTCGCCTCTCTCTCTCTCCCTCCAACCAAATTGCAATTGAGCTCTGAGCTCCTCCATTAGCCCATTCCCCGAGCAGAGCAGAGCAAGCGCAACAACTCCTTCTAGAGGTGGACGCGGTCGGCGCCATTCAATGCCATGCACTGACACGGCACAGAATACCGCCACCTCTTAACTCCCCTCTTTCTCCCTCCGCTTCCCAAGCACAGAGCGCGCGCGGGAACCCATGCATGCGCCCATGCACATATCCACCGCCGCCGCCCGGATGCATACGTGCGTGCGTGTGACGAAGGCGGCCGCTGCTCTCCTCCTCCGCTCCCCACAAGTCGACGCGTAGTGGTAGGCTGGCAGCAAGAAGCGCAGATGACGGGCGCAGGAGTAACGGCGCGGGCCGTGCGGCGGTTCTCCGTAATTCCGGCCGCGTGGCTGCTGCTGCTGGTTCTGTTTTCACGCGTGGCGGCGGCCGCGGGTGATGATGGCGACGTGCTGTTGGAGGTGAAGAGCGCGTTCGCGGAAGACCCGGAGGGGGTTTTGGAGGGCTGGTCCGGCGATGGCGGCGGCTCGTCGGACTTCTGTTCCTGGTCCGGCGTCACGTGCGACCCTGCGGGGCTCAGGGTGGCCGGCCTCAACCTGTCCGGCGCGGGGCTGGCCGGGCCGGTGCCCGGGGCGCTCGCGCGGCTCGACGCGCTCGAGGTCATCGACCTGTCGTCCAACCGCCTCACGGGCCCCATCCCGGCGGCTCTCGGGCGCCTCAGAAGGCTCCAGCTTCTCATGCTCTACTCCAACCAGCTCGCCGGCGGGATCCCGCCGTCGCTGGGCAGACTCGCCGCGCTCCAGGTGCTGCGCCTCGGCGACAACCTCGGCTTGTCGGGGCCAATCCCCAAAGCGCTCGGGGAGCTCCGGAACCTCACCGTCATCGGGCTCGCGTCGTGCAACCTCACCGGAGCGATACCGGGGGGCCTTGGGAGGCTCGCTGCGCTCACGGCCTTGAACCTGCAAGAGAACTCCTTGTCCGGGCCGATACCAGCGGACATCGGCGCCATGCCAAGCCTCCAGGCGCTTGCTCTCGCTGGGAATCAACTCACCGGCGAGATACCGCCGGAGCTTGGGAAGCTCTCCTACCTCCAGAAGCTCAACCTCGGGAACAATTCATTGGAGGGCGCCATACCGCCGGAGCTCGGAGCTCTGGGCGAGCTCCTCTACCTCAACCTCATGAACAACCGCCTCTCTGGGCGCGTGCCGCGCGCTCTCGCCGCGCTCTCTAGCGTGCACACGATTGACCTGTCCGGTAACATGCTCACTGGCGGGCTCCCCGCCGAGCTCGGCCGGCTGCCGCAGCTCAACTTCCTTGTGCTCGCCGACAACCACCTCAGCGGCCGCCTTCCGGGCAACATGTGCAGCGGCAGCAATGAAGCAGAGCCATCCACTAGCCTCGAGCACCTCCTGCTCTCCACCAACAACTTCACCGGGGAGATACCGGACGGGCTGTCGCGGTGCCGTGCGCTGACGCAGCTCGACCTGGCGAACAACAGCCTCTCTGGCGCCATCCCGCCGGGCCTCGGCGAGCTCGGGAACCTGACGGGTCTGCTGCTCAATAACAACAGCCTCTCAGGCGAGCTGCCGCCGGAGATCTTTAACCTCACTGAGCTCACTAGCCTTGCATTGTACCACAATCAGCTCACTGGCCAGCTGCCGGACGCCATCGGCAATCTCAAGAACCTCCAGGAACTGTACTTGTACGAGAACCAGTTCTCCGGCGAGATACCGGAGACCATCGGGGAGTGCTCGAGCTTGCAGATGATCGACTTCTTTGGGAACCAGTTCAACGGGAGCATACCGGCGTCCATCGGGAATCTGTCCGAGCTGATCTTTCTTCACCTCCGGCAGAACGAGCTGTCGGGCCTGATTCCGCCGGAGCTCGGCGACTGCCATCAGCTCCAGGTTCTCGACTTGGCGGACAATGCTCTGTCCGGTGAAATCCCGGCGACGTTTGAGAAGCTCGAATCGCTCCAGCAGTTCATGCTGTACAACAACTCGCTGTCCGGCGCAGTCCCGGATGGCATGTTCGAGTGCCGGAACATCACGAGGGTGAACATCGCGCACAACCGGCTCGGCGGCAGCCTCCTGCCGCTCTGCGGGTCGGCGAGCCTGCTATCGTTCGACGCCACAAACAACTCGTTCGAGGGCGGGATGCCGGCGCAGCTCGGGCGGTCATCGTCGCTCCAGCGCGTCCGCCTCGGGAGCAACGCCCTGTCCGGGCCGATCCCGCCGTCGCTGGGCGGCATCGCCGCGCTGACGCTGCTGGATGTGTCGAACAATGCGCTCACCGGCGTCATCCCGGACGCGCTCTCGCGGTGCACGCAGCTCAGCCACATCGTCCTCAATCACAACCGGCTGTCAGGCCCCGTGCCGGCCTGGCTGGGCACGCTGCCGCAGCTGGGGGAGCTGACGCTCTCCGCCAACGAATTCACCGGCGCATTGCCGGTCCAGCTCACCAAGTGCTCCAAGCTCCTCAAGCTGTCGCTCGACGGCAACCAGATCAATGGAACGGTGCCGCCTGAAATCGGCAGGTTGGCTTCTCTCAACGTGCTGAATCTGGCGCAGAACCAGCTCTCAGGTCCGGTACCGGCGACCCTGGCAAGACTGAGCAACCTGTATGAGCTGAACTTGTCGCAGAATCACCTGTCGGGCGGGATTCCACCTGACATCAGCAAGATGCAAGAGTTGCAGAGCTTGCTGGATTTGAGCAGCAACAATCTGGTGGGCATAATCCCTGCATCGATTGGGTCTCTCTCCAAGCTGGAAGATTTGAACCTCTCTCACAATGCTCTGGTGGGAACAGTGCCGTCGCAGCTCGCCAGGATGAGCAGTTTGGTGGAGCTGGACTTGTCTAGCAATCGGCTGGATGGTAGGCTGGGGGACGAGTTCTCCCGGTGGCCGCAGGACGCCTTCTCCGGCAATGCTGCGCTCTGCGGCAGCCATCTGAGAGGCTGCGGCAGCGGCCGGTCCACGATGCACTCCGCGTCGATCGCGCTGGTGTCCGCGGCGGTGACACTGACGATTGTGCTCCTAGTGATCGTGCTTGTGCTGATGGCAGTGCGGCGGCGCGGGCGGCACTCCGGGGAGGTGAACTGCACGGTGTTCTCGTCGACCCAAGGCAACACGAACCGGCAGCTGATTATCAAGGGCTCGGCGCGGCGGGAGTTCCGGTGGGATGCGATCATGGAGGCGACGGCGAACTTGAGCGACCAATTCGCCGTCGGCTCCGGGGGCTCGGGGACGGTGTACAGGGCAGAACTGCCCACCGGCGAGACGGTGGCCGTGAAGAGGTTCGTGCACATGGACAGCGACATGCTGCTGCAGGACAAGAGCTTCGCGAGGGAGGTGAAGATCCTGGGCCGGGTGCGGCACCGCCACCTGGTGAAGCTCCTCGGGTTCGTCAGCCAAAGCGACCACGGCGGCAGCATGCTCATCTACGAGTACATGGAGAACGGCAGCCTGTACGAATGGCTTCACGGCGGCGCCGGCGAGGGCAAGAAGCGGGTGCTGAGCTGGGACGCGCGGCTCAAGGTCGCGGCGGGCCTGGTGCAGGGCGTGGAGTACCTCCACCACGACTGCGTGCCGCGGGTGGTGCACAGGGACATCAAGTCCAGCAACGTTCTCCTGGACGGCGACATGGAGGCGCACCTCGGCGACTTCGGCCTGGCCAAGGCCATTGCCGAGAACCGCAACGGCGGCAAGGAGTGCACCGAGTCGGCCTCTCTCTTCGCCGGATCATACGGCTACATGGCACCAGGTACCTGACACTCAAATGGCTGACTTGCACGCACCTTATATTTGTGAACACTGACACTCAAATAGGTCTGCACATAGACCCCAGTCATATATCAACTGCTGACCATCTGCCTGCATGTTCGTGCAGAGTGTGCTTACAGCCTCAAGGCGACGGAGAAGAGCGACGTCTACAGCACGGGCATCGTGCTCATGGAGCTCGTCACCGGCCTCCTGCCCACGGACAAGACCTTCGGCGGCGACGTGGACTTGGTGCGATGGGTGCAGTCCCGGGTTGACGCGCCGTCGCCGGCCAGGGACCAGTTGTTCGACCCGGCGCTCAAGCCGCTGGCGCCGCGCGAGGAGTCGTCGATGGCGGAGGTCCTCGAGATGGCGCTCCGGTGCACCAGGCCGGCGCCAGGGGAGAGGCCGACGGCGCGCCAGATCTCTGATCTGCTGCTCCACGTTACGCTCGACTACTACCGAGCCGGCGAGCAGAAGCGCTAGTTACTTCTTTTACATGTTTCTTGTTTCATCTAATTTGGGTTGGTTTTCTGGCATGAAAAGAGGCACCAAAAGTTGGGGTTTATTAGGAATAATATGGTCACTGGATCAGGGGAAGAAGAATCCCCTTGGATCGGATTGGATTGTTTTAACATGAAGAACGGCAGCCTGTATGACTGGCTTCCAGAAGCTCCAGTGCATAGCAGGCGGATGACTAAAGCGTGTGAAAAATGTAGAGAGAGCAGGTACATGGAAGGAGTCCGCTAAGAGAGACTTGAAGGGTTGGAGTATCACCAAAGACTTAGCTATGTACAGGGGTGCATGAAAACTTGCTATCCATGTACCAGAGCCATGAGTTGATTGCAAGATCTTATGAATTTCACCTCTAGCCTACCCCAACTTGTTTGTGACTAAAGGCTTTGTTGTTGTTGTTGGAGATTGTTTGTACCAGCGATGCAAATTTCTAAGAAACAAAAATAGTTCGAAAACAAAATTTGTCAGTCATCATTCCTGCTGACAATCAGAAGGATGATAAAACAAGAAGAAAGGATGAGGTAGATAAGTTGATCATTTGCTTTGCACAATCAACAGGTACCATAAGTCATCATTTGAACTTGAATAACGATGCTTCAGACAAGGTGATCAATCAGATTCAAGTACCATAAAAAGGTCTCCCGTACAAGTACAACCCAAGTACTGTGAAACATCAGTTTATTACACTACCGCAGATGAAATGCGGAGCCAGTTTTTCTGACCAAAGCAAACTGAAAAAACCCCGGTTGCCGCCAAACAAATTTGAACAGCTAATCGTCGTCTTCGTCTGTAGAAAATTTGAACAAAAGTCTATGAGCACAACAATATCAAATAGAGTAATATCAAATAGAGTATCATATAAGTAGCTTTTGATGTGCACAAAATTCTCAAGTTACATAGCACATGTTAGATTACTTGCGCGCACTATCAACCATGGTACAAACATTTATTCACTATGCAGCATTACAACTGTTGGTATCAAACATATTGAACTGCTCTGGTCATTTCTACAGGAAGAGTTCATACAGTCAGGCAGTTTCAAGAAGAAAAAAAACCAAGTCTCTTCATACTGATCTTCCAGGCCTCCACTAAAAGTCAGATGTCATGGTTATAACATATAATTTTGTGTTTAATTCCCACCTTACCAGCACTAGAAGATAAAGAAAGGCAAGAGACGAGACAAGCAAATGGAGATGCACTACATATATGTCATGTGTAGTTCAGTAAAGCTACAACTGGAGATTGGTCATATCACGTGCAGGCGGTGCAGCCATCTCTCTCTCTCTTTCTCCCTCTTTGCTTTAGCACCAAGTCAGTAAACAGTGTATAACTTGATAAAAAGGCAGTCACAAAATCAATCAAGTTTTGATCTGATATGTTCACAGATTTCTGTTTCATTATTTCACCCTAACATTTCCAGCATATTGCCTTGTTTCCGCATAATCTCGATTTCTCGATCCATGATTTTTTCCCTCCATATCTGAAATGATAGGAGGGAAACTACCACCTATCTGGTTGTTTTACCACCAAAAAAGGTAATGGCAATATTGATTCTTGTTACGGTATTCACTTTGTGGGTACATATGATAGGTATCTCATTACAGAGCAACAGCCGCACACGGCATACGGTGATTCATAGTAAATTATGCTCTAAAAAATGTGATGACTATTAGTTCTTTAATTGAAGTTTTATAGTAGTCAATAACTTAATAAAGACTGCAAAAAACAATAGTCCAGTAAGAATTAAAATGCATGCAAGGAGCAGAAATATTAAGCTTGAGAGTAGAAATTAAGGACTATCACAGGTGATGGCAGATATAATCAAGTTTACGGCTTGATTAAACATAAGAAAAAAAAAGAAAACTGGAAATAAAATGGCTAACATATCAATGAAGCAAAATCTTCACAAATACACAATCAGGAGACAAGTTGAAACTTGCATATATGCATGCTAACACACTAGATTAGAATGAAAATCGAGATGGAAGGTAGCAGAGAGCAAAACCCACACCTCTGCAAGGTACTAATAGCCAGGGGGGGTAGTAGTAAGGGTTATGTTTGTGCGTGTTTGGGGGGCCAGGGGGGCCAGGGGGGCTGACCACTTAATATGCTACTAGGGAGCAACAAAGGATATAGATCTGTTTAATGCATTACTGTCAGGGTCTCTAATATTTTTGTAAAGTACATAGATCTCTAACCCAACAGTGCATTGATTTATCCTATTTATTTGCTAGAAGCTTCTTATATGAAATAACGACTATGCACAGCATGTCCTATACAAGGACGAACATAGGTATATCCCCATCAGAAGAAATGAATTTAGGACTTAAAGTTATGCACTGGGCTCCATCTGGATAAGTTTCCAAAAACCCTCGCCCTCTGTGGTTCGCGGCTATCTACTAAATTCAGGTGAAAACAGTGAAGCGGGTTAGGTGAAATTGGATTTCGACAGAGGAGGCCTATAGTTTCAGGGAAAGTGATCTGGATGTTTCTCAGAAAGCTAGTTCAACCTACATCCCGGATGTCATATGAAAAAATCCCAGAGTTTTGAAACCCTTCGAATTCATATACCATTCACAGTTTAAACAAGGGCAAGAGTGAATTTTGCGAATCTACCTCATAAGCTACCAACTTTCATTCGAAAAATCAACACAAAATCAAGAAAAGACCTCCATGTTTTAAGTAGTGATATGTGTATGCCGCTCAGTCATTCTGCAAATCTAGTACCATTACTGTGAGCAACACTGGTTGAATCAATAGTGCACAGTTTACCAAGCTGATTGGTAAAAAGATCACTAGTTCACCACAATAGATTTCATGAAGGCATATAAAGGCTATTACTGTGATAATGTAAGTATGTAACAATTCTTCAAACAGCACTAATCATCATCCTAAGAGCCCCTTGACCAACAACAATACTACTAGTATAAGGTTTCCGTGACAGAAAAGTGATGCCATGGACCCGTATTGAAGAATGTTTCGTAATGGCATAACTTTTGTGCAGATAAACCAAATATCATTTGCGCAAACATCGGTCAAAGTTTACCATAAAATTGTGCGCGCGCCTCGGGACTTATAAACAATTAAACATGGAAGGAGGGAGTAGCATACAATCAGGATTCCAAAATGTTGGGAGGAAATAAGCACAAACCAAAGTAGCGCTGCTCATTGGCGTGTTTCGCACGCTCAAGCATCTTGTCAAGGTCCACCTTTACCTTCTCATCAAACTTCACCAGTTGGTTTACAAACACAACACCCAGACCCATTCCCAGCACATGCTCCCAGGGATCTGAAACAAAAAGGGAAAATCACATGAGAAGGAATCAAACCTACAACTAGAACGTTACAAAGCCAGATAATAAAATCAAGGAAATGAGGGGATCAGAACAAAAGGAACTACTATTTCGACAGTATGTGTTCATAAATCAAGTCAAACAGTAAAATTGTGGTAACATACTGTAGTACTGCAACCGAAAATTACGGGAACTTTCTACAGAAAATCCTGCCATTCGGTCTTGTCAAGGCCAAGGTAGTGACTGAATCCCAATCTAAGAACGTACTAAACATAAATCAAGAACCACACCCTAAATCTACCGCTATTACGGCCAACAAAGGCGCCCAGACCAACACATACTTGCAGGCATATAAAGGGTTACAGATCAGACGAAATAAGGAACCGGGACTGCCGATGGATGGCAGGATGCATCGTGAGGACAGATCAAGAAATCAACAAAGGAAAGGGGAAGGCGGATAGGGAGGGATGGATGGGAAAGGGGCTATACGGCGCATGTAGGGGAGCTTCCGGAGGGCGTTGGAGTACATCTGGGTGCCCAGCCCCAGCAGGGCACCGATGATGGTCGGCGTCGCCGGCATGTCGCTGCGCTCTCCTCTCGGGGTGGACCGGACGGCGTGGTTCGGGTTCGGGAGATGCTGGAACAAGAGGAGATGTGTACCTATTACTGACTGAATCTTGGTGGCTGGGGCAAAGAAGAGTGTGAGCGGAAAGAGAAGCCCATGGGCCGCCTCAATCCAGGAAGTTCGTGCACAAGAGGACACCTCTTTTCCTTCTACCCCTAAAAATAACTATTTTCCTTCTTTTTACCGGTATAACTAGCTGATTCCGCAACCCGCCGTCTCACAAAAATCGTTTACGGCATCCTGAAAATGATTTTTGTAGGACACCGGACGCGCATCCAAAACAGATCCTACAACTAATACCGCATATTCAAACTTCTAGTTTGTACGGAAACATAGATCACCGGAGTTCATCAAACATAGCATAAGGCAATTCATCTACTACATAGCATAGGGGAGTTTAATACAAACCGAAATTAAACATCTACCGAAACTAAACGAAAAGCATACTACATCTACATCCACATTTGGCTTTCCTTCTACCCCTAAAAAAACTATTTTCCTTCTTTTTACCGGTATAACTAGCTGATTCCGCAACCCGCTGTCTCGCAAAAATCGTTTACGGCATCCCGAAAATGATTTTTTTTAGGACACCGGACGCGCATCCAAAACAGATCCTACAGCTAATACCGCATATTCAAACTTCTAGTTTGTACGGAAACATAGATCACCGGAGTTCATCAAACATAGCATAAGGCAGTTCATCTACTACATAGCATAGGGGAGTTCAATACAAGCCGATATTAAACATCTACCGAAACTAAACAGAAAGCATACTACATCTACATCCACATTTGGCTTTCCTTCTACCCCTAAAAAACTCTTTTCCTTCTTTTTACCGGTATAACTAGCTGATTCCGCAACTCGCCGTCTCGCAAAAATCGTTTACGGCATCCCGAAAATGATTTTTGTAGGACATCGGACGTGCATCCAAAACAGATCCTACAACTAATACCGCATATTCAAACTTCTAGTTTGTACGGAAACATAGATCACCAGAGTTCATCAAATATAGCATAAGGCAGTTCATCTACTACATAGCATAGGAGAGTTCAATACAAGCCGAAATTAAATATCTACCGAAACTAAACGGAAAGCATACTACATCTACATCCACATTTGGCAAATCCGCCCCCCTAAAAATCTGTGAACGCGTCTGGACACAACCACCGGCGGCGTAAATTACCGTCGGACAGCTACGCTCCTTGTATATAAACCCTTAAATCCACGCATGTCCATCATATAGCTCAAATTTATTACAATTCAACAATGCAACGAAGCAAACTAAATCACAATTCTACGATCCAGACATGCTATAATGAAATTAAATGTCTGGACCACGGCTGTCCGACGTGGTGAATCACTTGTCGGACGCCATTCGTGTCGCATGCTCTGTCATGGCCGCCATCCATGTCTTGTTCGCTGCTTCGATGCCCACTCTCGGTGTCCCGTACTCATTACACGGGTTGATCTCCTTCTTATTTCCGTCAAGCCACTTCTTACCTTCAGCATCCAAGAGACTTGCATCGACCAACATTATTCTCGACTCGTTGATGTCTCGAGCAAGTTGCAACCTCTCCTTCTCAAGCTCTATTGATCAAAAAATCTGGGCCTTCTCGATCTCCCATTTGACACACGTCTATTTCTTCTCCAACTCTATCTTCTTCCTCTTAATTTGCAACTTGTGGTTCGCCCTCTCTCGGTCCCAATCCGTTCTCTCTTTTTCGCATTCAACATGACTTTGTACATCTCCTCTTTCTTCTCCTCCCTCGTGAAAAAATGCTTGGCTACATGGTGCACATTTTTGTCGCCGCAGCATCACGGGTGGCTCTACCCTTCTCCCACTTGTTTCCCATCACTTGCCAGTTATTCATTGACACGGTAGCTCAGCCATTCTCCCCAACAACTTCTTCTGCTTTGTCATCCAATACAATGGATTGGTTTGGAGCTTGAGCCATCAATTTCCTTCAACATCTCGTTGCCGGTTTTGAGATCTTTCACAGGTTGTATCCACTTTAGTTTGCCATTCAATTTCATCCAATGATGGCGAAAACCAAATGGCTTCTTTTCAGTTTGTTGGTACAAAGTAATCATGAGAATGTAACATAAAAAACTAGGAAAGCAAATTATGGCAAAACGAAGCAATTCAACTTACATGGCTTGTGACTACAATCCCACATTGATTCTATTGTAGCACGAAAGCATAGTGGCCAACAAACTTGTTTACGTTGTCTTGGATGGTGGACCATCTATGTTGGAGATAGGTCACATTGCGGGGTGGTATTGATAGGTTGCGGCTCCACGTATTCCTTGTGTTCATGATAGTGCTTGTCGATATTCTCCCAATGCAGGTTGCCCTTTTGCTCTATGACACATATAGGGTCCATGCTTGTGGCCAACCAAGATTCAACCAATAAAATATCCTCAAATGTTGTGAATGTCAGACATCTTGCCTTGGGTATCTTTGCCTTCTTTTTCTTGGTAGTGCCCGATGTTCCCCCAACATCAAACATAGGACAATTTGGACCCCCCAGGTCATATTCCATAGGGTCCATAAGCTCTTGACCCTCATTGATCATGTCCAACATGATATTATCATAAAATGATCATGATTCCAAACAAACCAAGGACATATGCAACTAATTGGTGTAATGACATATGAAACTAATTGATATAATGACATAGCAAATAATGAATGAAGCGATACAAAATGGATCAAAAAAAGTATCATGTCCTGCCGGGACATTTTGTGGAACAAGACCTGGATAGAACAAGTGTCGGTGCTGCCCACTTGTCTGCACCCATTGCAGTTGCGACAAGTCGCATACCATCTCGACCACCTCCATTTGCGTAAATCTGTCTGCAATCACCCATCCGGACACTAGATCATCGTCGATCGCGGGTGGAGCGGGTGGTGGCTTTCCCCGTTGGTGCCAGGCCAGACGCGCGGGGGACGACTAGGCGCGGCAGAAGGGACAGATCCTCCTCGGTGTCCACAACCTCCTTCGTCGCTAGCCCGCTCATGTTGCTTCCTTCGTTGCTCCCTCCGGGCAATGTTCTCCGCCTTGCAGCTCACCCCCACAGATGACACCGATGCATCATCCATGCTGGCAGCGGGGGACGAGGTACTTGAGGTCGACATCTAGGGCGGTGGCATGGATGGGGGAGGAAGGGTGGAGGACGGAGACGACTCGGACACGGGAAATGAAGGACGGACGCATGAGGAGGGCGGTGGGTATGTTGGACTTGGTCAATTTGGTGGAATATGAGGTGGGCCTGGTCTATCTGGTCTAACATGGCAGATGCATCGGGGTGTGTCCAAGCTGGCCCATATCTGTCGAAGATATGAGGGGTGTCGGTCTGCCCAAACGTATAGGGCCGGTTTTGAGGAGCCTATCTGGGTCACGATTTTGTGACCGGTCACTCACCTGACCGTCCGGTCAGACGTATAGATGGCATTTGAGGAGCCCGACTGTGGTTGCTCTAAGAGCATCTTCAATCAGACCCATTGCAATACGAAGAAGCTATTGAACACATTGACCATGAGCGATTCTTTTAGAAACGTTCTCTAGCACGTTTAGTTTTCATGTGTAAATCTTAAAGCAACAGACGTGGCAATCCATGCACCCTCATACACCATCTAGAATGAATTTCATGTGTAACGATGGCAACCTAAGATTAGCATGGCAAATTGGCATGTTCAACCTGTTGTAGTATGGCAACTCCTGTGTAGCATGGCAATTTAGCATGTTGCAGCATGTCAACTTCACTAACATGTGAGCAAAATTTTCCTTTTTAGCAACAAAATTATTTATGTTGCATCATGACAATATGAATTTTGATCCATATCCAATAAAGATGCCCTTGTGATTTTTTGGATCAAGTTTAGCTAATTGAGATTTCTTGTTGAGAATGAAACACCCATTTCTGAATACAATAAAGTATTTAATGGAGTCTTTAGTCCTGAGTTTATATGGAGTCTTGTTTTTGAGCATGCGGAGATAGAGCCGGTTCGATGCATGACACATGGTATTGATGGCTTCAACCCAAAGCTTTAAGGAGGTTTATATTCATCGAGTGTATGGTACTTTTCATCTCTATGGGTGCCACTTCCTCTCTATCACACCATTTTGTTGAGGGGTGTGTGATGTGGCATACTAATGTCTGATCCCCTCATCACTAAAGAAATCATCCATTGTGTAATTCTTGAACTCGGTGTCATTTCCATATTTAAATCTACTATTGTTGTTTCATCTTTAGTCCCGAGAAAGAACACTCATGTATATCTTGTATGGTCATCAACAACGACAAGGCAAAACCTCCTCCCTCCCAAACTATCATAAGATGGATGATCCCGAGCTCGAGCCGAAGCTCGCTCGGGTCATGGAGGACAGGGCGACGGTGTGTGCGGACTAGCCTTACATGGCGGCGCCGAGGGAAGGAGAGGGGTGGAAGTGGTCGAGTGTAGCGACCACACCTCAAACGGTCCAATCTCTGAGCTCAGGTGTCATCCCTGGATCAGTAATGCTGACACCACACAGTACTTAAAGGATTTATAACAGAGTAGCAATCACACACTTATTACATCGAGTGTCTCAAAAGAGAGCTTATTACAATAAATATGGCTTAAGGCCATCTAATAACGATAACAGCGGAAGGCTTGGAAGATAAGTGAGTCCATCAACTCCAACAACATCACTAAGTATAGAACCACGACCTAAAAGCACCTTAATCGTCGTCTGAATAGTCTGCAACATTAACGTTGCAGCCCGAAATGGGTCAGCACATGGAATATGCTGGCAATGTAACACATAGAGAGCAATGAAAGAAATAGGCTATACTACATGCATATTTGGCTGATGGAAAGCTCTATGGTTACAGTTTTGCGTAAAGCCAATTTTTCCCTACTGCAAAGAAATAAATTTTATTTAACTATCATGGTAGTTGTTAAACATTGAGAATGGTTGGCAGCATTCTCAATCCCAATTAAGCATCATAAAAAACCCAACAAAATTGATTTTAGAGTAACATGATGAGATTCACATGATAATCCAGGTACTAGATACTCAAGATGTCCATAACCGGGGACACGGCTAACCATGATTAGTTTATACACTCTGCAGAGGTTTACGCACTTTTCCCCACAAGACTCGATCTTCTCCGTTGGGATTCTCGCACTACATGTTGTTTGAGAAACGGATGACCGAGACATAGTCTTTCAGAAGCGCTAGCACCTTATGATCAGGTAGACCGTTACACCTACTTTCCCCTACATCTGCTAGTCTACCACTTTAAGAGTTCGCATGACTTACTCAAACATGCTAGAGCCCGTAGTAGCTTGTGGCTGCACACGAAAGTTTCTAGCATGAATAATCTCATGATCCCTTTGAGCCTGGGTGGCGGTCCAAAAGAAAACAGGCAATCGCTGGAATACCCAGGTGCCTCAATCCACCCAGATGTGTATTTAAGTTGCCACCTTAGATAAACCTTTTAATTTAACAATCTCACATCTGTCATGGATTTCACTCACCCAATCCACGTCTACTAGCATAGCATGGCATAATAAGCAAACATAGAAGTAACTCCCAAAGGTTTGATAATAACAGGTAATAGGTACTGCCTCAACTACTTCCCAAACCCACAATTTAATTAGATCCTAATCATGCAATGTGTGAGGGTTGATCTAATGCAATAAAACTGGGTAATTGGAAGTATGATCAAAGTGTTACTTGCCTTGCTGATGATCCGCAAAACCTAGCGATTCGAAGTAGCAAGCGGCGCACTCCGGATACTCTATCGCAAACAAACAAGCATACAATGAGTACTCAACTAATGCACAGGTAAAACTCAAATAAGAGATCTAACCAGAAATTTCAACTTAAGAACTCCAGTTGGCAAAAAGAATCAAATCGAACGAAGCAACGAAAGACAAACGGCAAAAGAAACAAGCTTCATTTACTATTCTGGATCTAGGGAAATTTTTACAGTGGCAAAAACTTGTTTGAGTTGGTTAAACGGAAAGAGGGTTTCGAGACGAAACTCCAGACGCTTGAATCGCCTGATTCCGATAAACGAGCGAGAAGTTATACTAGAACGAAAAACGGATCAGGAATCGCGATCAGAAAAATCGCGGATTTAATCCGAGAAAAAGAAAACGATGAACAGTTTAACGAACGGACGTTCATTAACTGGATCTAAACGAAGAACACGTTCGTTAAAACGAACGAACGAGCGAACGCTCGCTAAATAACTAAACCGAAAAAACCGATCTATCTAAAAAACGAATCTAAAAAACCCGAAAAAAACAGGTGAAAACCTAACGGTTTTCTAAAAAAACCGGTGGCTCGACCTCATCGGCGGCGAACTCCGGCGGCAGCGCGGCGGCGGTAGGGCGGCGGCTACAGGCGGCGGCTAGGGTTTGGGCGCGGGGCGCGGAGCGGCTGGGCTGGCTGATGCGGCCCGGGGCACGGCTATTTAAAGCCCCGGTCAGGTGGAGTCCTGGCCGGTTACGGCCCAAAGTCGGTTCAGATTTTTTTTAAATAGTTACGCTCAGAAAAAAACAAAAGGAATACTAAACGGACTCCAAAAATCCCGAAATAAATTTTCCCCGGCTTCTAAAATCAAGCCGCACAGGATGAACATTTATTTGGGCCTAAATGCAATTTTGAAAAACATGCATTTTTCCTAAATTCAAATAAAATAGCAAATAAAACCAAAATAAAATCTTATTTGATTTTTTATTAAATCCTCAATATTTCTTTATTTTGGAAAAGTCATTTTATTTCCTCTCTCATATTTTTGTAATAGAAATAATTGAAGATAAAATAAATAAAATCAAATGATCCTATTTTCAAAATTTGAGAAAACTCAAATATGAAAATAACGAAATCCCCAACTCTCTCAGAGGGTCCTTGAGTTGCGTAGAATTTCTAGGATCAACCAAAATGCAATAAAATATGATATGCAAAGATGATCTAGTGTATAACATTCCAAATTGAAAATTTGGGATGTTACAAACCTACCCCCCTTAAGATGAATCTCGCCCTCGAGATTCGGGTTGGCTAGAAAATAGGTGAGGGTGGTCCTTCAGCAAATCTTCCTCTCGCTCCCAGGTGGCTTCATCCTCCGTGTGGTGGCTCCACTGAACTTTGCAAAACTATATAACCTTGCTGTGGGTGACTCGACTGGCATACTCTAAAATCTTGACTGGTTTCTCAGCGGTATATCAACCATATCTGCGTGGCACTTCTTCAACTAGGAAACGTGGAACACATCGTGAACTCCTGACAATCCTTCGGGCAATTCCAACTTATAGGCTACTTCTCCCATACGCTCCAAAACTTTGTATGGGCCTACAAAATGTGGCGCTAACTTTCCCTTAACTCCAAAGCACTTAACTCCTCGAAGTGGGGATACTCGAAGATAAACTCGGTCTCCGACTTCATAAACTGTCTCCTTGCGTTTAGAATCTGTGTAGCTCTTCTGCCTGGATTGAGCTACCTTGAGCCTATCGCGAATCAATTTCACTTTCTGTGCAGACTCCTTAATCAGATCTGGTCCAAACAACTGGCGGTCTCCAACTTCATCCCACGACAATGGGGTCCTGCACCTCCTTCCGTACAGGGCTTTGAAAGGGGCCATCTTCAAACTGGATTGATAGCTGTTGTTGTAATAGAACTCTGCATATGGCAAATTCTCGTCCCAACTAGATCTGTAATCTAGCGCACAAGCTCTCAACATATCCTCCAAAATCTGATTGACTCTCTCGGTCTATCCATCTCTTTGCGGATGGAAAGCTGTGCTGAATTCTAGCCTGGTACCCAAAATTTCATGCAACTGATTCCAGAACTTTGAGGTAAATTGGGTTCCTCTACCTGATACAATGCTCCTTGGAACTCCATGCAGACATACGATTCTGGTCATGTATATCTTTGCCAACTTTGCACTGGTATAGGTAGTCTTCACTGGAATGAAATGAGCTACCTTTGTCAAACGATCGACTACCACCCAGATTGAGTCATATCCTGAACGAGTTCTAGGTAAACCCGTAATAAAATCCATGCCTAACTTATCCCACTTCCATTCGGGTATCGGCAATGGCTGTAGCAATCCTGCTGGCTTCTGATGCTCAGCTTTTACCCTCTGGCATACATCACAAAATGCTACATACTCCGCAATATCCTTCTTCATTCCGGTCCACCAGAAGGTATCCTTCAAATCCAAATACATCTTGGTATTTCCTAGGTGAATCGAATATGGTGAATCATGGGCCTCTTGCGGAATTAACTTCCTGATCTCCGAATCATTAGGCACATAAACACGGTCTTCAAACCATAAGGTATCGTGCTCATCTTCACGAAATCCCTTAGCTTTTCCTTTGCTCATTTTCTCCTTTATAGAGGCAATCTCCTTGTCAGTCTTCTGGGCTTCTATGATCTTATCCATCAAAGTAGACTGAATCTCCAATGCTGCTACATAGCCTCTTGGAACTATTTCCAAACATAGCTCTCGAAGATTTTCGGCTAACTCCCTTGGTAAATCTCTCGTCATTAAGGTGTTGACATGGCTTTTACGGCTCAACGCGTCAGCTACTACGTTAGTCTTTCCGAGGTGATAATGCAGTTTCATATCATAATCCTTGATGAGCTCCAACCATCTCCTTTGCCTAAGATTCAACTCCTTCTGTGTGAAAATATACTTCAAACTCTTGTGATCCGTGTACACTTCACAATGGTTTCCAATGAGAAAGTGTCTCCAAGTTTTCAATGCATGCACTACGGCTGCTAACTCCAAATCATGTGTGGCATAATTTAACTCATGCGGCTTAAGCTGTCGTGAGGCATATGAAACAACTCTTCCTTCCTGCATAAGCACTGCTCCAAGTCCTCGACGTGAAGCGTCGCAATACACCTCATAATCCTTGGTCTGATCTGGCAAAATCAACACAGGTGAGGTAACCAAACGTTTCTTCAACTCCTAGAAACTAGCCTCACACTCCTCAATCCATATGAACTTGGTATCCTTTTTCAACAACTCCGTCATAGGCTTCGCAATCTTCGAGAAATTTTCAATGAATCTCCGGCAGTATCCCGCGAGTCCAAGAAAACTCCGGATCTCTCCAACTGTTGTTGGGGCTTCCCAATTTGTCACAGTATCAACCTTGGTAGGATCTACTGCTATACCTTCTACAGATATAACGTGTCCGAGAAATCCAACTTCCTTCAACCAAAACTCACATTTGCTAAACTTGGCATATAACTGATGTTCTCTGAGCTTACCAAGTACCAAACGCAAATGCTCCTTATGCTCCTCTTCATTCTTCGAGTATACCAGGATATCGTCAATGAACACCACGACGAACTTATCCAAAAACTCCATGAATACTTTGTTCATCATGTTCATAAAATATGCAGGTGCGTTAGTTAGACCAAATGACATAACAGTATACTCGTACATCCCATACCTGGTGGTAAAAGCCGTCTTAGGTATATCCTGTTCTCAAATCTTCAACTGATGGTATCCTGATCGCAGATCGATCTTGGAAAATACCTTAGCTCCTTGCAATCGATCAAACAGATCATTTATCATTGGCAGTGGGTACTTGTTCTTGATGGTTACTTCATTCAATCCTCGATAATCAACAACCATCCTTAACGATCCATCCTTCTTCTCCACTAGAAGTACTGGCGATCCCCAAGGTGAAGAACTTGGGTGAATGTATCCTTTATCCAGTAACTCCTTAATCTGCTTCTTAATCTCCACCAAATCCTTTGCGGGCATCCTATATGGTCTCTTTGATATTGGCCCTGTGCCTGGCAAAAGCTCAATCAAAAACTCAATATCTCTATCCGGTGGCATGCCTGGCAACTCCTCTGGAAATACATCAGTGAAATCCTTGACCACCGGTACTTCCTCCTGCACAACTCCTGTTAAACAATTTACTTGAGTCCCTTTTGGCACATGTCAGGATACATACTTGATCTTTCTCCCTTCTGGGGTGGTAAGCAAAATCGACTTACTGGCGCAATCGATGTTTCCTCCATACATCGACAGCCAATCCATACCCAGAATTACATCCAAACCTTGTGATTCCAAAATGATTAAATCCGAGGGAAACACATGCCTACCTATACTCAATGGCACTTGAAAACATCCTTGGCTAGCCATATACTCCGCTCCTGGTGAGCTTACTAACATAGGTGTTCTAAGAACTTTGGTGGGCAGGTTATACTTATCCACAAATCCCCTTGATATGTATGAATGCGATGCACCAGTATCAAAAAGAACGAGTGCAGTAAATGACTTAACCAAAAACTTACCGATTACTGCATCCGGCTGCTCTTCAACATCCTCCACGTTAACGTGGTTCACCTGTCCCCTGTTGAAAGGGTTCGGCTTCTTCCCAGAGCTTCCATTTCCATTTCCATTCTGGGATTCAGGACATTCATTGGCATAATGTCTGGTCTTCTGGCACTTAAAGCAAGTGACTTGGCTCAGGTCTCTCTTGGCTGGGGTTGATGGGTTGGTGCAATTCTGGCCGTTGCCTCCTCCATTCCCATTACCATTCTTGGTGCCATTGTGATTGTGCGAGCTACCTCCTCCATGGGTATGCTGAAAATGTCCTCCCGGTCTAGGGGTAAAACGTGGCTTCTGCTGAGCTCCAGAATTGTACTTTCCTTGTCCATACTTCCTCTTGCGGTTCTCAATTTGCTGTTGGTTGCCTTCAATCATAAGAGCACGGTCTACCAACTCCTGGTAGTTGTTGAAGGTTGCTACCATCAACTGCATGCTTAACTCATCATTCAGTCCTTCCAGAAACTTCTCCTGCTTAGCTGCATCCGTAGCAACGTCATCTGGGGCATAACGTGCTAGCTTACTAAAGTCCTCCACATACTGGCCAACTGTCCTTCCTCCTTGGCGCAAGTTGTGAAACTCTCGCTTCTTCATGGCCATAGCTCCTGCTGAAACATGGGCAGTACGGAAAGCCTGCTGAAACTGGCCCCATGTGACAGTGTCAATAGGGAAAGTGGTTGTGAAATTCTCCCACCATGATGCTGCAGGTCCATCAAGCTGATGTGCGGCAAACTTCACCTTTTCCGCATCTGCGCATCCTGCCATGGTCAACTCCCTAGCTGTCTTGCGGAGCCAATCATCTGCTACTATCGGCTCGGTGCTACTGGAAAACACCGGCGGATTCAGCCGAAGAAAATGGGCTAAGTGATCAATAGGTGGTGGTGGTGGTGGTGGGTTGTTGTTGTTCCCCTGATTCTGATTCTGAACTAGCAACTGCATCAATGTGTTCTGCTGCTGGATCAACTGAGTGAGCTCCGGTGGGAAGGTAAATCCAGGGTCACGTCTCAGAGGCATATGAGGGTTTCGAAAAGATGAGATTTAAGAATAGAGAGGGGTCTAGAGAGAAAACACTACCCATATGCACATGAGGCAAAAGTAAACAATTCACTTCATTCAATCAAACAAGGGCATACAATCGATCTAACTATCGCAAAAGTGCTCGGACTACTATATTTACATGGTGGACTACTACTACTGTTGGGTTGGTCTACTAGAAATATTCTTCGGTTGCAGACTCCATGATATCTGCCCCTGCTTCATCAACATAGTCATCATCGCTATCATCTGGATCCGAGTCGGTGTCGTCGATGATGATGTAGTTTTCCGGGCGAATCTCCTTGGGTTCTTTGTCTTCTTCTACTGGTGTAGGGCCTCCCATAAATATTCCGATCTTCTTGATGAGATCATCATTCTTCCCCACTAATACTTCGATTTCCTCTTCATAATCTTCATGTGTAGCCTTGAGTTCTTCCTCCAGTTCCTTGATTCTTGTCCTCGCCTTCTTCAGATCTATCATGTCGGCGCACATCTGGTTCTCCTGACGTCGAATGTGCTGGTTTAACTCCTGGATAAAAGCTGCAATTGATCTATCCTTCCTGGTGCTGATCATCTCCCAGTGCTCATCTCGGCGCCCACAAATCTGGTAGATAGTATCCTTGAGATCATTGCGGTAAACTTCTCCAATACGTCCCATGGCGATGTGAGCTGCCATGGTCTTTCCTAGACTCCAGGTTGGTGCATCAAAGGAAAACTCTATGGGCTCAGTGACTGGCATGAACGTCCTTCCTGGAACTTGAACTTGAATCATCCAGCGCTCTTCTTCCGGTAAAGTGGCGTTGTAGGTCCCGGTGAAGCTTGGTACTCCTATGTTCAGGTATCTAGTGACTTCCTTCAAGTGACGTCCAATGGGTGTATCTTCATCCGGTTGCGTGAACTTGTTCTTTGCATCCGCCATCCTAAAAGAGCAGAAAAGATGAAAAGTCAAAATGAGAAGAGAGTGAGTAGTGATCTAGGTCTTTTAGCTTAGTGGTCGTGTCCTATAGTCAGCGTGTGCTCTGGTACC
The DNA here is from genome assembly GCF_003073215.2 of Triticum urartu. NCBI lineage: Eukaryota > Viridiplantae > Streptophyta > Magnoliopsida > Poales > Poaceae > Triticum > Triticum urartu. Next base: position 198,447,213 of record NC_053023.1, read on the forward strand.
ATCTTGTAGCGACCAGACCTCAAACGGTCCAATCTCTGTGCTGAGGTGTCATCCCTGGATCAGTAATGCTGACACCACACAGTACTTGAAGGATTTATAACAGAGTAGCAATCACACACTTATTACATCGAGTGTCTCAAAAGAGAGCTTATTACAATAAATATGGCTTAAGGCCATCTAATAACGATAACAGCGGAAGGCTTGGAAGATAAGTGAGTCCATCAACTCCAACGGCATCACTGAGTATAGAACCACGACCTAAAAGCACCTTAATCATCGTCTGAATAGTCTGCAACATTAACGTTGCAGCTCGAAACGGGTCAGCACATGGAATATGCTGGCAATGTAACACATAGAGAGCAATGAAAGAAATAGGCTATACTACATGCATATTTGGCTGATGGAAAGCTCTATGGTTACAGTTTTGCGTAAAGCCAATTTTTCCCTACTGCAAAGGAATAAATTTTATTTAACTATCATGGTAGTTGTTAAACATTGAGAATGGTTGATAGCATTCTCAATCCCAATTAAGCATCATCAAAAACCCAACAAAATTGATTTTAGAGTAACATGATGAGATTCACATGATAATCTAGGTACTAGATACTCAAGATGTCCATAACCGGGGACACGGCTAACCATGATTAGTTTATACACTCTGCAGAGGTTTGCACACTTTTCCCCACAAGACTCGATCTCCTCCGTTGGGATTCTCACACTACATGTTGTTTGAGAAACGGATGACCGAGACATAGTCTTTCAGAAGCGCTAGCACCTTACGTTCGGGTAGACCATTACACCTACTTTCCCCTACATCTGCTAGTCTACCACTTTAAGAGTTCGCACGACTTACTCAAACATGCTAGAGCCCATAGTAGCGTGTGGCTGCACACGGAAGTTTCTAGCATGAATAATCTCATGATCCCTTTGAGCCTGGGTGGCGGCCCAAAAGAAAACAGGCAATCGCTGGAATACCCAGGGGCCTCAATCCACCCAGATGTGTATTTAAGTTGCCACCTTAGATAAACCTTTTAATTTAGCAATGTCACATATGTCATGGATTTCACTCACCCAATCCATGTCTACTAGCATAGCATGGCATAATAAGCAAACGTAGAAGTAACTCCCAAAGGTTTGATAATAACAGGTAATAGGTACTGCCTCAACTACTTCCCAAACCCACAATTTAATTAGATCCTAATCATGCAATGTGTGAGGGTTGATCTAATGCAATAAAACTGGGTAATTGGAAGTATGATCAAAGTGTTACTTGCCTTGCTGATGATCCGCAAAACCTAGCGATTCGAAGTAGCAAGCGGCGCACTCCGGGTACTCTATTGCAAACAAACAAGCATACAATGAGTACTCAACTAATGCACAGGTAAAACTCAAATAAGAGATCTAACCAGAAATTTCAACTTAAGAACTCCGGTTGGCAAAAAGAATCAAATCGAGCGAAGCAACGAAAGACAAACGGCAAAAGAAACAAGCTTCGTTTACTATTCTGGATCTAGGGCAATTTTTACAGTGGCAAAACTTGTTTGAGTTGGTTAAACGGAAAGAGGGTTTCGAGACGAAACTCTAGGCGCTTGAATCGCCTGATTCCGATAAACGAGCGAAAAGTTATACTAGAACGAAAAACGGATCAGGAATCGCGATCAGAAAAATCGCGGAATTAATCTGAGAAAAAGAAAACAACGAATAGATTAACGAACGGACGTTCGTTAACTGGATCTAAATGAAGAACGCATTCGTTAAAACGAGCGAGCGAACGCTCGCCAAATAACTAAACCGAAAAAACCGATCTATCTAAAAAACAAATCTAAAAAAAACTGAAAAAACAGGTGAAAACCTAACGGTTTTCTAAAAAAAACCAGTGGCTCGACCTCGTCGGCGGTGAACTCCGGCGGCGGCGGGGCGGCGGCTACAAGCGGTGGCGGCTAGGGTTTGGGCGTGGGGCGCGACGCGGCTGGGCTGGCTGAGGCTTCCCGGGGCGCGGCTATTTAAAGCCCCGGCCAGGCGGAGTCCTGGCCGGTTACGGCCCAAAGTCGGTTCGGATTTTTTTTAAATAGTTACGCTCAGAAAAAAAACAAAAGGAATACTAAACGGACTCCAAAAATCCCGAAATAAATTTTTCCCGGCTTCTAAAATCAAGCCGCACAGGATGAACATTTATTTGGGCCTAAATGCAATTTTGAAAAACACGCATTTTTCCTAAATTCAAATAAAATAGCAAATAAAACCAAAATAAAATCTTATTTGATTTTTTTATTAAATCCTCAATATTTCTTTATTTTGGGAAAATCATTTTATTCTCTCTCTCATATTTTTGTAATAGAAATAATTGAAGATAAAATAAATAAAATCAAATGATCCTATTTTCAAAATTTGAGAAAACTCAAATATGAAAATAGCGAAATCCCCAACTCTCTCAGAGGGTCCTTGAGTTGCGTAGAATTTCTAAGATCAACCAAAATGCAATAAAATATGATATGCAAAGATGATCTAGTGTATAACATTCCAAATTGAAAATTTGGGATGTTACATCGAGGGAGGTTAGGGCTAGGTCTAGGATAGGTTAAATAGGGGCTAGGGACGCCAGACGACCGTCAAATCGACGAGCTCGTCGACGTGGTGCCCTGGATGTGCGCCGTACAAAGGAGGATGACTCTCCTTTCACCGGTGGGCTTGATGGGCCTGAAGGAGCAAGTGGGCTGGCCGGTTGGAGGGAAGAAAGGCCCAGGTTATGGAGGGGTTCTGCCCTTTTCTTTTCTTTCTCCTTCTGTTTAACAAATAAACATCTAGTAAAAAAGGAAAAGGCTAGATAAAAAGAGGATGAACTAGAGAGAAGTAAAAATATGTCTAGACTCCTGGAATTATGCCCTACTTAATAAAATTGGTTTGGACATTTTTAGAGGTAGAGAAATAAAACAAGTTTGAATTAAATTCAAACTTGAGGCATTTTTTAATCTAGCCAAAACAACTCCAAATAGCATGAAATTTGGCAGAGAGGTTTAGGACATGGAGTAAGATTGCTAGGTCAAAAATTGAACATTTATGGAGGAGGGCAAGATGGCACTTGCAAAAAGAAAGAAAGAGAAGGAAGGAGAGGTGGTGATGCATGGATCACACATGGGGCATGCAACAAAATTTCATGCATGAATAGCACAATGCACATGCTGATTATGAGAATGCAAAATGACATCAGCACAATGCAACACTTGATATGACCATCATGCAACATATGATGGCATAAAGTAAAATAACAAGAAAAGACAATGTCGAATTCTGGGCTCCGTAGACCCTCGATAGATTTGAACTCTGGGGTGCGTGCGAAGAACTCGACCTCCTCGGTCTGCCTACTCACCCCTCTCATGGCTTAGCTCGATGAACTAGAAAGAAATGGGACAGAGCAGTTTACCCAGGTTCGGGCCACCTTGCGGTGTAAAACCCTACTCCTACTTTGTGGTGGGTTAGCCTCGAGGTGGGCTGAGGATGAAGTAGTACAGTGGAAGAACAACCTTAGGAGGCGTGTTCTTGAGCTGGTGAGGAAGAGGATGATCTGAATGATCCTTCCGTCCGTCCCCTTGTATGGTGGTGGCTAGGCTATCTTTATAGTGGCCTTGGTCCTCTTCCCCCGAAATGTAGGCGGGAAGGGATCCCACAATGGCCAAATTCGAAGGGAGACAACTAGTATATCTTATCCCGAGGAAAGGTGATCTTTGCCTGCAAAGCTTATGGTCGTGACGCCGTGGTGGGCTCGGTGATGACCTCCGTCCTGCCATCCTGGCGGTCTTGGTCTTGTTGGATGAGAATGGAAACCTTTGGTTGATTCCTCGGGACTCCGTGCCTGTGCTTGCCTCCTTAGCACCAAATAGGAAACTGTTGTACCGCGCCCACTGGCGCTCGTCTGGCCTTGGTCGTCATGGCTTGCGTCATCCGAACCTCACGAGGTGGAGGCTTGCATAGAGATCTCTGCTCCTCAGGAGCCATCCCGAGGAGCACTACAAAAAAATAAACTTGCGTGATGATACGTGTTTGTCACAGTAGGTCATGTTTTCTGTCATGCATGTACATCCATGATGAATTTATGACAGAATCAAGATAATCATACCTGTGCTGTTGTAGAAGTGTTCCATGACATTACCAAAATTATCATCACAGAAGTGTTCACTTCCATGATGATAAATGCCGTGTCTTGGAAGTGCTTTCATCAAGGGTGACCGACACGTGGCATCCATCGTAACGGGTCGCCGTTAAGCTATCGGGTCCGGTTTTGGATCCGATAACCCGCTAACAGCTACGACCAATGACGATTTTCCACGTGTAAAATTCTCATTGGCCGACGGAACCACATGTCAGCTCCGCGTTGGCACATGTGTCACTCATCCAATGGGCGAGATGCGCCTATGATATGTTGACATGTGGACCGGCCTAAAAGTGGCCCATAAAGATTAAATGGGCTGGCCCAACTAAAAGCCCACAAGATTTTGCAGATCATAATGGGCCAGCCTAGCTAAAGGCCCACGAGATTTTGCCGACCATAATGGGCCGGCCCAGCTAAAGGCCCACAAGATTTTGAGGACACTGGTGGGCCAGCCCGTTAACAGGCTGCCATGTCTTGGGCCAAATACCGGCCCATATTTGATCCGGTCCATTAACAGCCTGCCACGTTCCGGGCCTAATAAAGGCCCATATGAGATCTGGTCCATTAAAAGCCTACCATATTTTGGGCCAAATTACGTCCCAGATCAGACCCGACCCTTTAAGAGGCTTTGGGCTAAATTATGGCCCATATCAGATTTGGCCCATCAACTGGACGCTATGCTTCCGGGCCCACTTGCTAAAGGCCCATTTAGTAATTTGGCCTGATATTAGTTTCGGCCTGTTAAAGGCCTATTTAACATTTCGGCCCCATATTTATTTCGGCCTGTTAAAAGCCCGCCATATAGTTGGGCCTAACTACAGCCCAGTTTGCATCCGACCTGCTCACAACCGATAATCTGATTGGGCCAAACAAGGACCGAGACAATTTTGGCCTGTTAATGACCCGTGATGTGATTGGCACAATAATGGGCCAGGGTCTATTTCGGCCTGCTGCCGGCCCATGAGCTGTTCGGCATGTTTCGGGCCCAACCTACTTTTCAGCCTCCTAAAAGCCCATTGAGTTTTCTTGTGAAAATAGGACCGGCGGTTTACTCGGCCTATTAGAGGTCCGAATCTACTAGTGGGCTAGTTTACATTTAGGCCTGTTAAGGGACCGATTATGTAGTGATTTGCATGAAGACCCGATTATGTACAGTAATTTTACGGTTTGGCCGGTTTATTGCGAAGAAAGGATATATATACAGTAAAATAACTGCAGCATCGTGAATAAGAAAAACCTAGACTATACAATAAAGAAATCACGGCATATTACATCCACTGGGCATCAAAGTTTTCCACTATGATAATAAAGCACAAGCAGACAGAAGATTACATACACTGGGCATCAAAGATCGCCACTAGTGCAAATAAACATGCCGAGAAAATAATATACAAAACCGACAACACTTCAATAGAGTTCAAGAAAGGTTAGCCCTGGTTGGGAGCTGCAACACAAGCCGTTGAGCAAGCTGATGAGACTACGCTTGTTTGACACTTATATCCTCCTCACTCTGAAAGATAAACAAGCAGACAGATGACAGGTTTTGCACATATAAGTATCAGTGCTGATAATTCATCACATTTCTTACGGACGAATAAAGTGACACCGTTTAAAATAGAATTAACACAATATGGTATTGTTCAGGTTAAGACATGGCAGGAAATGACATTGTGAAGGAGTTAGCAACTTCACGACACCACTGGATTACAAATCAAGAACTCATAAGTATCAATGGTTAGTGTGCTGTCAATTTATCCCATTTCAGATTGGCAAATAAAGAGACGGTTTAAATAATAGTAGAATGATATGACATTGTTCATAGTTAAGACATTGCAGAATATGACATTGTGCTGTAGTGGGTAGGTTCACCACACCACTGGATTACGGATCAAGAACAGAAGCATACATGCAGTGCAAAAGAAGATCACTTGCTCTGTATAGTTTAATTTACATGGTATGAAGAAGGAACTTGGTTGTGCAACTGAAAACTTAAATTGAGAAGGACAAACTTTTGTTTATGAACTACATAATAAACTTTAAACATGCAATTTGATGCAAACACCAAAAATAAACAGCTTTTGCAGTCGTGCCTAACCAAATATACACAACAAAGTTTGAAGGCTTGAGAAGGACAAACTTACATTATTGGTGAAGACAGGCTCTATAAAGCCCTTGTCCATGCTGATGGGGGGGGGGGCAATTCAAGAAGTTTACCACAAAATCTTCTTCATAAGCATTGCCTTTATTCTACATTTTGTTAAGAGTAAATATGGATGTGATAATACAAGAAAAATGGAGAATATTTAAGATAAGATTAAGAGTGATGCTACATAACCAAGTAGCTATAAATTTAAGTACAACGATACAGGCAAAAGGTACATCCAAGAGCAATGCAGAGTTAAACTTCTTCAGGACCATCGGTGTTATCCAACCTTATGGTAAGAGTAAATATAGATCTGATGTGTAGAAAATGGAGGGTGTCGGTGTCAAAACCGGTAGATCTAGGGTAGGGGGTCCCGAACTGTGCGTCTAAGGATTGATGGTAACAGGAGACAGGGGACACGATGTTTACCCAGGTTCAGGCCCTCTTTATGTAGGTAAAACCCTACTTCCTGCTTGATTGACTTTGATGAGTATAGGGGTTACAAGAGTTGATCTACCACGAGATCGTAATGGCTAAACCCTAGATGTCTAGCCTATATGATTATGATTGAGATTGCCTCTACGGACTAAACCCTCCAGTTTATATAAACACCGAAGGGGGCTAGGGTTGTACAGAGTCGGTTTACAAAAAAAGAAATCTTCATATCCGCACGCTAAGCTTGCCTTCCACGCCAAGGAGAGTCCCATTTGGACACGGGAAAGAGCCTTCCATCTTGTATCTTCACGGCCCATCAGTCCGGCCCATGTCACATAGCCCGGACGCTCGAGGACCCAGTAATCCGGGACTCCCTTAGTAGCCCCCGAACTAGTCTTCAATGACGACGTGTCCGGCATGCAAGTTGTCTTCGGCATTGCAAGGCGGGTTCCTCCACCGAATACTTCAAAGCATCCGAACCGAGGGGCCATATTCGGCCCTTACATCTCCGATCTTGGTAAAGTGAATTCTTTGAACAACTTGGTTTTCATTAAATGTCGCACCCTTCGGCTTTTGTGCTTCCGCCGCCTTAGCTTCCACGTGACAAACGAATACGAAGGGCCCAAACATTTTTATAGATAACCCCTCGACAGCATACATAAGGTGTCTATTTAAGGAGATCAAATCTCAGATACCATTCCACGCCAAGCGAGAATTCTTCGAACTTGCCTCAAGGAACCACGCAACCATGGCTAGCGCTCCTAGTTCTTCCTCCCACCCCTACGACCCTCAAAAAGGTGATTGGGAGAGCCGCTCTATATCCCAACTGGCCAAGCTCCAAGTGGAGGGCTATCTCCCCCTGCAGATCTAGTCCCCGTCCGGGCAGGATTAACATCCTTTACTGGCGAGGCCCTGGTAGAAAATTTCCCGAATCCCTCAGAAGGGGAGCGAGTGTGCTTCGTGTCTTTTCTTTTGAGAGGTGTTGGATTTCCAATCCATCCTTTCCTCCAAGGTCTCCTGGAGTACTATGGCCTTCAACTGCACAATCTTATGCCGGGCTCCATTCTGCACATCGCGGGTTTTGTCGCTCTTTGCGAGCTGTTCCTAGGCTGTGAGGCCCATTTTGAGCTATGGAGGAAACTTTTATGCCTCGTACCTCGCTCCCAAAAGGGATCCATATTCAAGGTGGGCAGCGCCGAAGTATGGCGCATAGCCAGGACAGGATATCTGTCCGGCACTCCAAAAAAGGCATCGGAGGAGTGGCCCTCGGAGTGGTTTTATATTGAAGACGTCGTCCTCTCGGACCCAATCCGACGTGGCCTACCTGAATTTTCCCATGGCCTGCTAAGGAAACGCCACAGCTGGCGCCCTCGGAGCCTCGAGGAGGAAGAAAGTGCTGAAGTCAAGAAGTTAATGGACATGATAAAGGTACTCGCTTAGTCCGGACTGTCCATAATTGAAGTCATGGCGATTTCCATAACGTGCGGTGTCCAACCACTCCAATCCAGAGGACTCCCCATGTGGAACTACAATGGGGAGGATGATACATCCCGCTATGGGCGCAAGGGTCCGGATAACTTTACCGTCCTGGCCGCCATGTTGGCTGACCTTTATAAAGGGGAGAAAGAAGAATTCACTCGCCTCAAGTGCTGAGATGGATTTTCCATGTACAACCCCCTAGCTGGGTAAGCTTTCAACCCAACACCTCACTCAATCTTCTTCCCGAGTTGCAATTAGTCAATCTTAACCCAACCATTTTTACCAGGAATGGAGGAAGGTCACTGCGGGGATCTACAGCACCGCTCTGTAGCCGGAGGACCATATCCGGGACCTGGATCTGGGATTCGAGGAGGATCCGGATATATCCATGGAGCTTAAGGAGGGGGTCTTTTATCAGGTGAGCTACGATGGCACGGAAGTGGCCATCGAAGCCGATTACCCTGGCCTTCTTCCATCTTCCCATGTAAGTGCCCAGGGAGCATCTCCTCCAAAAGAGCTTTCCCATTGTGCCTCACCCACTGCACTGTCTCATGCTTCAAAGGGGTGGCACTCATCTCGCCATGCTGCATCGTGATCGTCCCTTAAAAAGGGGACGCTGACACAAGGCGGGTCTTCAAAAAGAAAGGCGGACAACGATACTTCCAAGCCCCCACTGAGGGAGTCCTGGACTATGGGGTCCTCGGGCGTCCGACCTGTTATCTATTGGGCCAGACTGATGGACTGTGAAGATATGAAGGACAAAGACTGTACCTATGTCCGGATTGGACTCTCCTTGGCGTGGAAGGCAAGTTTGGCGACCGACTACGAAGATTCCTTCTTATGTAACCGACTCTATGTAAACCCTAGATCTCCTGGGTGTCTATATAAACCGGAGGGGATAGTCCGGGAAGGATATATTCATTACCATAGTCATACATGCTAGGCTTCTAGGGTTTAGCTATTACGATCTCGTGGTAGATCAACTCTTGTAACACCCATATTCATCAATATCAATCAAGCAGGATGTAGGGTATTACCTCCATAGAGAGGGCCCGAACCTGGGTAAACATTGTGTCCCCTGTCTCCTGTTACCATTGATCCTAGACGCACAGTTCGGGACCCCCTACCTGAGATCCGCCGGTTTTGACACCGACATTGGTGCATTCATTGAGAGTTCCACTGTGCCGTCGACGAAAGGTTCGATGGCCCCTTGAATCGTCTATAGCGATGCTGTCCAAGGAGAAACCTTCCTCCCCCGACAGATTTTCGTGTTCGGCGGTTTCGTACTACGGGCCAACTCGCTCGGCCATCTGGAGCAGATCGATAGCTATGCCCCTGGCCACCAGGTCAGATTTGGAAGCTTGAACTACGTCGCGGATATCCGTGGAGACTTGATCTTCAATGGATTTGAGACCGCAGCGATCGCTCCCCCTCGCTCCGATGAACATGACTTAAATCTGTCATCGGATCAAGTCCAGCGGATGGTCCCTGTTGCTGCAACGGCCTTAGAGCCGGAGCAAATCGTGCCACCCGAAGCCAGAGAGTCCCTGGCATTGGAGCCGCACACAGACTCGACACCTCACGATATTTGCACCAATAGAACTCAGGATTCATCTCCGGCTATGAGTCCCGGACCGGGCACGCCTGCGGACACCGAGCTGAATCGGTTACCAATATTCGAATTTAGCGCTGCAGACATCTTCCAGCACTCACCCTTGAGTGATGTGCTAAACTCTTTAAAGAACTTGTCCTTGGAGAAGGACTCACAGCCGAACTATGTTCGGTTCGAGCCAGAGGCTGATGATGGGAAATTTTGTTTCCCACCCGCCGCCCACTTCATAGCCACTGTCGATGAATTAACCGACGTGCTCGATTACGGCTCCAAAAACATCGACGGTATGAACGACGATGCCGACCAGGAACAAGGCCAAAACCCGCCATTTACTGGACATTGGACAACCACCTCTTCATACGATGTGTACATGGTCGACACACCTAAAGAAGCTAGCGACGATGACAAAAGGGATCCAATCGCAGATAAACCTTCTGAGACATAGTCCAAGCGCCGGCGCCCTAAACGCCACTCTAAGGCTCTTCGCTCAAAAGATGACAAAACTGGCACCGGAGAAAATGGTACTTCGGGCGACGACCGAAAAAATAAAGACCCTGTTGGAGCTACGTCCGAACAGGAGGAACAAGACAACGGGCAAGATGACCTTGATAACTCCAATGATGATAGTTATCGTCCAGTCTTCGGAGATGAGGAGAGCCTCGGTAGCGAGGATTTCATCATACCTGAGGCACCCCTAGAGTAGGAACGCTTCAAGCGCCAGCTAATAGCTACTGCTAGAAGCCTGAAAAAAGAAGCATCAACAGCTCCAGGCCGATCAAGACCTGCTCATCGACAGGTGGACAGATGTCCTGGCAGCTGAAGAATACGGCCTCGAGCGCCCAGTCAAGAGTTACCCAAAGCGCAGACTGCTACCTCAGTTCGATGATGAAGCACCAGATCCCATACCACCCTCACACAATGCGGACCGACCACCACGTGGTCAGGATAGTACGGCGGACCGACCACCCCACGGTCGGGATAAAGCGGCAACTCAGGCCGAACAAGAGCCTGCCCCACCACTTTGAAAAAACATGGATAGAACAGCTCGGGACCATACACACGACCTTCGGCGGGATCTAGACAATAGAGCAGGACACACCAGATCAATCTACGGATCGCGAGGACGCTTCTCGACTCGGGACGACGGCTACCTATTCGGACGTGACAAACCTAGTCACATCCAGGCCAATAACCGCAGACGAACTTCATCGGAGGTGCGTCGTGACACGGCCTGATATAGAGGCGCCGCACACCCTCTCTGCTTCACAAATGAGGCGCTGGATCACGAATTCCCCGAGGGGTTCAAACCCGTCAATATTGAATCATACGACGGAACAACTGATCCCGCAGTGTGGGTCGAAGATTTTATTCTCCACATCCACATGGCCCGAGGAGATCACCTCCACGCTATCAAATACCTCCCATTAAAGCTCAAAGGACCAGCTCGCCACTGGCTGAACATCCTACCTGAAAATTCCATTGGTAGCTGGGAGGACTTGGAAGAAGCCTTCCTTGACAACTTCCAAGGTACATATGTCCGGCCCCGATGCCGATGACCTAAGCCACATAGTTCAACAACCCGGAGAATCAGCCAGAAAATTCTGGACTAGGTTCCTAACCAAAAAGAACCAGATTGTTGACTATCCGGATGCCGAAGCCCTAGCGGCCTTTAAACACAGCATCTGTGACGAATGGCTAGCCCGCCACCTCGGCCAGAAAAAGCCAAGGTCTATGGCAGCCCTCATGGCACTTATGACCCGCTTTTGCACAGGAGAAGATAGTTGGCTGGATCACAGTACAAACACAGCCAACGAAGCAGGCCCCTCCGAGGCCAAAAATAGCACCAGCAAGCTCCGGCGCAACAGACACAAACGCCGAAGCAATGGCGATTACACCGATGACACCATAGTTCATGCCGGATTCAGCGGCTCCAAATCCGGCCAGCGAAAGAAGCCCTATAAAAAGAACAGCGGAGGACCATCCAGCTTGGACCGCATACTTGATCATCCTTGCCAGATACATGGCACCCCAGACAAACCGGCCAACCATACTAACAGAGATTGCCGGGTCTTTAAGCAATACAACAAGGTAAATAGCGGAAACAAGGAAGGGGAATCGCAGAGCGAGGACGAAGACGAGGAGCCCCGGCAGGCGAACACTGGGGGGCAGAAGAAATTCCCGCCTCAAGTCAAAACGGTGAACATGATATACGCTACGCACATCCCCAAAAGGGAGCGCAAGCGCGCACTTAGGGATGTTTACGCGGTAGAGCCAGTCGCCCCAAAGTTCAACCCATGGTCGTCATTCCCGATCACCTTCAATCGTAGTGATCATCCAACTAGCATCCGTCATGGCGGTTCGGCTGCATTCGTACTCGACCCAATCATCAATGGATTTCACATCACACGAGTCCTAATGGAAGGTGGTAGCAGCCTCAACCTGCTCTATCAGGATACAGTACACAAAATGGGCATTAATCCCTCACGAATCAAGCCCACGACAACTACCTTTAAAGGAGTTATACCAGGCATAGAAGCCCGTTGTACGGGCTCGATCACGCTGGAGGCGGTCTTTGGTTCCCCGGATAACTTCCAAAGCGAAGAGCTAATCTTCGATATCGTCCCCTTCCGCAGCGGCTACCACGCACTGCTCAGACGAACCGCGTTTGCTAAATTCAACGTGGTGCCTTAGTATGCTTATCTCAAGCTCAAGATGCCCGGTCCACGCGACGTCATTACAGTAAATGGAAACACGGAATGTTCCCTCCGCACAGAGGAGCATACCGCAGCCCTAGCAGCAGAAGTACAGAGCGGCCTTCTCAAGCGGCACCATAATTCGGCCGCCGAACCCCTGGACATCGTCAAGAAGGTCCGGACTACACTGCAAAAGGGCAGCTCGGTTCGTCAAGAGCTGAATTAGTAAATTCGGCCTCTGTCCCAGCCCCGTTGAGGAAAGGGGCATCCGTGCCGCGCGTACATAATTACGCACTCAAAACCTCATGGGTACCGACGGAGGCACAACTCGCTCGCTATCCACAGTGCGGCTTGACCGACCCTGGGATTCGCACGCCTTTATGTTTTATTTTTATTATCACGGGTCTTTTCTCTTTTCAAGGTCTATATGGACGACCCGCTTACAGAACACACCAAGGAGGCAAGAAGCTCTGGCATACAAGGGAATCCCCAGGTGGTCTCTATTAAACGATTGCCATACTTGTTTTACATACCCGCACGTAGCTCACCCTTGGTTGCGACATGTTAAATAGCTTTACTTGCTTATCACATTACTCGCACAAAGTATGCCTCGACGTACTAATTACATCACAATGGTGAATAAATGGTGACGTCAGCTTATTACTTAACTTTTCCTGTTTCCTCACCTTTGTGTATATTATATATTACACGCGTACACTATGGTACGTATTACTTCGCAAGGGGCTTCATTACACCCCGTTCTACGGCAATAAAAGTCTGAACACTTTTTCAGTACAGTTCGGCACCCCGAACTTATAACATTATATGCATCGGCTTCGAATCATGTCTTTGGTCAATAGTTGGGTTGCCCGGCTCCTGTGCTTACTACCTTACATTCCACTATATCGGCTAGGGTAGTAAAGGGAGAACTACTGCGATTGTGTCTCAGTTCTTCCGGACGAGCACCTCAGTAGAGAAAGCCGAAAACTGACTGTCATGATGCGGCGAGAGCCGGTCAGCTGTTCGAGAGGTTCCAAATCGTTAGAGATTTTTTCCGCTTCGTGCGAAGAATCGGTCCCTCTGATTAGGCGTGTATAACGCCCCTAGTTCGGCCTTCCGAATACCAGGGGCTTCGCCAACTTTTTTAATTGTCAAACTCCTATGGCTAAGTGAGGGCGGTAAATGCCGCATAGTCTGATTGCCTTGTTCGTTGCGCTAAACACCTCCTTTAAGGACCAGAATGTGGAGGAAGAGTGTTTAGATTTATCCCGAACACCCCCGTACTATTTACGTGGGGGCAGAAGCCGACGACTGGTCAACCCTCAGATTTCATAAACGGCCGCACAGGAGGTAAAATGTAAATCACAAGCATTATAATACATAACATCATTATTCCATATTACAGGACGAGATAATACAAATGTTCTCATGGGAAAATGATATCCTTCAAACATTGTTCCGCCACAAGGCGGGACACCTCCAGGACGCCATCAAAATAGAGCTCGGGTCGACGATGCTCCTTGCTCTCCATTAGCCCCTCGGTCATCAGCTTCTTGGCATCCAGCTTTGCCCAATGCGTCTTGATGCGGGCAAAGGCCATACGCGCACCTTCAATGCAGACCGACCGCTTCACGGTTTCAAGCTGCGGACAGGCATTTACAAGCCGCTTAACAAGTCCGAAATAGCTGCTAGGTACAGGCTCGGCAGGACACAACCGGACTATCAGGTCCTTCATGGCTAGCTCCGCCGACTTGTGCAGCTCGACCAACTGCTTCAGCTGGTCGATGAAGGGCAACGGATGTTCGGGTCCAAGATACTGGGACTAGAATAGCTTCTCCTAGACATCCCTTCTTTGGATCTGTAATGCTCGGTAGCATCCAATATACTGCGCGGCAGATCCATAAACGCCCCTGGAAAACCTGAATTCGGATAAGTACAAGGAACGTTTCTTTTACACAGTTGCTTTGCACGGTGAAAGAATTACCCGCCGCAATCTCCTTGGCCGCTTGAATTTCCTGGAGGGCATTCTGGGCTTCGGCTCGTGCATCCTGTGTGCTCCGGAGGGCCTTCGCCAGTTCGGACTCTTGCGCCTTGCAATTGCGCTCCACAAACTCAAATCTCTTGATCGCGGCCTGGAGCTGTTGCCGCGCCTCGCCGACCTGGGCCTTGTGCTTCTCGCGCGTGGCACGCTCCTTGGCCACTTTGTCCTCGGCCTCAGCCACGCCTTCTTGAGGGCTCCCACCTCGGTCGTGGCCCCTAATAAAGTTCATGACAACTCAGTCTGGACGGACTTTTTATTTTTTCTTAAAAGGTACCAGCAGGACAACACATACCTTGGCTATCCTCTAGCTGCTTCATTACGAGGCCGAGCTCTTCCTCGGCCCGCTCCAGTTTCCGCTTCAGTCCAGAGACCTCTGTAGCATGAGCAGTGGCAGCCTACAGCGACACCTGTTTATTCACCAAGACAACTTATGTTAGACTCCTGTGATATTTCTTTTCGATCCTCTGTTCACCTTTTTCTTTCCGAACACCAAACAGAGCATCAGGGGCTACTATCTATACTATGCTATTCTTCCTACAAACGCATTACTTACCTCAAAGCCTGATAGAAGGCTAGTGCAGGCTTCGGTCAGTCCGCTTTTCATGAACTGGACCTTCTCTATTACCATGCCCATAAGGGTGTGGTGTGCATCCACAATAGAGGTGCCTCATAGTGCCTCCAACAGGTTATCCGGTGCCTCTAGTTGGATAGAGGTCACTGGTGGAACATGCACATTCCCTCCTTTCGGAGCATGCCGTTCGCTGGACTCCGGAGCCGCATAGGTCTTCGGAATGGTATCCGGCTCAGGCCCGAAGTGAACCCGACCCCCGTCGCCAGTCCTTGCAGGGGCTTTTTCCCCCCTGCGTCCGAAAGTTGAGGAATCGTCCTGGGGCACCGCCCTGACGATCTCCGGAAGCCCCCCAGTCGGGGAAGGTCCTTTGCGACACCACCTCGTCGTCACCCTTAGGAGAGACAGAATGAGCAGGTGGCGGAGACATGCTAGCCATCTCCTTTGAGTCTAGCGATCCCTCTGACGAGGATCACGGGGAGCCATCGCGTGCTGGACTGCAATAACAAGGTTTAAGGTATATCAATATTACAAATAGGGAAAGCTAGATGTTTTTGGATCCTGGAACTTACGAGGCGGCCTGAGGCTTGGTCCGGCGAGGTCGCTCCAGACTGTTGTCAACATCCCACACGGAGTTATCCACGTGGGAGCCTCTAACCCTTTTAGGCGCTTTTGCCTCCAGATTTGTGTAGGCCGCTCTCTTCTTCCTTCCCACTTCAGGTGGGGAGTTGCTTTCTTCTTCCTCTTCCTCATCGTCGTCAGTGGACGAAGAGGAAGTTTCATCTTCGGACATCATGTCCAGAGCGCCTTTTCGGCGAGGGCCCTTCTTGGCCCCTTTGGTCGCTTTCTTGGCCGTCTTCTCTGGCACCTCATAAGGTGCTGGAAAAAGCATTTTCGTCAACAATGGGAATTCTTGGTCCTCGGGCAGCGGAGCCGGACTGTTAATCCCCTCCGCTATCTTGATCCAGGCCTAAAAACACGGGTAGGAAGGCTTAGGTTTTTTCTCAAAATATGCTAGTAAAAGGTATGCCTTGAAAACATTAGAAGAGCTTACCGGGTTAGCCTGGCGTTTTAAGCTAAGCCCGCGATCCTCGGTCTTGGGCGGTGGCATCTCGCGGGCCTTGAAGAGCACTTTCTAGATTTCTTCATGCGTTGTGCCGAAGAGCTCTTGTAGCGTCTGGTGCTTGGCCGGATCGTACTCCCATAGATAGCAAGTCCGACATTGGCACGGAAGGACCCGGCGAATGAGCATGACCTGGACCACATTGACAAGCTTGATCTTCCTATCCATCATATTCTGGACACACGTCTGGAGCCCAGTCAGTTCGTCCGACGGACCCCAGGTTAGGCCCCTCTCTTTCCAGGAGGTGAGCTGCATCGGGAATCCAGATCTGAATTCGGGGGCCGCCACCCAGTTGGCGTCGCGCGGCTCAGCGATATATAACCACCCCGATTGCCACCCTTTCACCATCTCCGCGAACGAGCCTTCGGGCCAGGTAATGTTGGGCATCTTGCCCACCATGGAGCCTCCGCACTCTGCTTGTTGGACGCTCACCACCTTCGGCTTCACGTTGAAGGTCTTCAACCATAGGCCGAAATGAGGCGGGATGCGGAGGAAGGCCTCGTACATGACAATGAATGCCGTGATGTTGAGGATGAAGTTGGGGGCTAGGTCATGGAAGTCTAGCCCGTAGTAAAACATCAGTCCATGGACGAAGGGGTGGAGAGGGAAACCCATTCCGCAGACGAAATGTCTGAGAAAATCAACCCTCTCGTGAGGCTCTGGAGTAGGGATGATCTGTCCCTTATCCGGGAGTCAGTGAGCGATCTCCTTGGCCAGATATCTGGCCTCCCGGAGCACCTTGATATCCTTCTTCTTGACAGAGGAGGCCATCCGCTTACCCCCAGCTCCGGATCCGGACATTTTTGGAGTTCTTTCTCGGTTGAGGGAAAAGCTAGAAGCTTGGGCGCTGGAGCTTAGGGACGGAAGGACTAAGGAGGAGCTGAGGTGGGGGTGAAGGTAGGTAATCCCTATCCCCTTATAAAGGCCGCGAATATCAAGTGTCTCCCCACTCGCCTTGAACTCGCCTATTCCCAAGGGCCGTGCAAAACGGCACGTTTGGGTCACCCACGCCAGTATTGATGAGAATCCCGTAATAAGGGGGCATGATCTCTGCTTCGACAAGACGTGCCAATGGCAACTGCGTCTCGAAACGTGGAACGACCGACGAAAAATGGTTTGAGATTATGACCGGACAAACATGATGTCATATTGTAAAAGCTGTCAGTGGATTAGACTCGTGTAAAAATATATATTCTCTCTACAGTTATGTATGGTGACAGGTCCGGATACTATCATCGCATCCAGAGACTATCTTGAAGTTCGGATAAAAGGGAACCCGCCTTGCAATGCCGGAAACAATCTGCGCGCCGGACTCCTCATCATTGAAGCCAGGTTCAGGGGCTACTGAGGGAGTCCTGGACTAAGGGGTCCTCGGGCGTCCAACCTGTTATCTATTAGGCCGGACTGATGGGCTGTGAAGACATGAAGGCCGAAGACTGTACCTGTGTCCGGATTGGACTCTCCTTGGCGTGGAAGGCAAGCTTGGCGACTAACTATGAAGATTCCTTCTTATATAACCGACTCTATGTAAACCCTAGATCCCCTCGCTGTCTAAATAAACCGGAAGGGATAGTCTGGAAAGGATATATTCATTACCATAGTCATACATGCTAGGCTTCTAGGGTTTAGCTATTACAATCTCGTGGTAGATAAACTCTTGTAACACCCATATTTATCAATATCAATCAAGCAGGACGTAGGGTATTACCTCCATAGAGAGGACCCGAACTTGGGTAAACATTGTGTCCCCTATCTCCTGTTACCATCGATCCTAGACGCACAGTTCAGGACCCCCTACCCAAGATCCGCCGGTTTTGACACCGACACCCACCTAAAAAAGGTACGGTTCTCAATATGCCCATGTAGCAAGCATACCGAACTGTGACGTTTTCTGCTGCGTTGTATTTCAGGAAGAGCATCCACCGGACTATATTCGGAGATCCTGCCAGACATATGTCCGCCAATCCGACCCCGGACCCTGCCTCTAGGGCCAGAGTCGATACGGGTGCAATGCTGGATTGCTCTCTCTCTGGTGATTCGGATAATGTGTCCATCACCAATTCCAAAGTGGAGAGCGCCATGAACCATCGGCGCCGAAGGGCAGCTATGCGGGATCCCAATTTTACTAAAGAGGCATCCAATGCCTTTAGCTCGGCGGATGCTTATATCCGAGCTGCTCGGGATGGGCTTGCTGGAGCCACTTACCAGCTTTCAAAGGATATGTGGGTAAGATGATTTTGTGTGGATTTAATAGTCCTATACCAGTAGCCCTCGAGACTTGAAAACAATTGAAGCAACTGATTTTAAGGATTGATGTATAATCAGATACTCATGGAGAAGAACAACGTGCTATGTCGGGAGCTGGAACAGTGCCGGACCTAGCTAATTGCTGTTATCGATGAACCGGAGAAGTCCAAAGGAGGCACCGACTAGTAATGTCTCGTGCTGTCGAGAAAATATAATCATGTGCCAATCATGCCTATTCAGATGAACACTATTTGCATTTGATGATGGCGGGATCGTCGGATCAGCTGGAAGAGAAACTAAAGGCCGCGCAGGCGGACAAAGAACATGCCGAAAGGCAAGAGGCCACTGGTCAACACGTACTGACGCATACCAGGGAGGAAAAGAACAAGCTGTAGGATGCCAATACTCAGCTCAGCGAAGAGCTAAAAGACGTGCAAGCCCAGCTGGCAGACGCCTTAAAGGAGAACAGAAAACTGAGAGGTGGCATATCCAGTATGCCTTTTAACTTACTGACATATAGTTCGTTGATGCGAATCCTGACAGGTTTATTTCTGTAGGTGTGTTGACTGGGCGGTCCGAAGAAGAGGTGTCCGGATTTCAAGGCGGCCTGCTACAAGAGCTGTCCAAGGTGCTTGAACGAGCGTGGAAGGCAATGAGAAGCATTGCTAAGGCTTTATGGCCAGCCGATTCTCCTCCAGGAAGTATGGAGGACCTTGTGAATTTATTCAAGGGAGCTCAGCGCCGTTTTGGGCTATGGAAGATATCGGCATGCCGAGAAGGTGCTCGGGAAGCCTGGGCCATGGTAAAAACATGGTGCACCGGACTTGATCCCAATCATATGGCCCGGAATTTGTAAAACGATTATCATGGCAGACTTTCTGCTTCGACCTCCGAAAACCCTAGGTTAGGAGTGTTTCCGAATACTTTACCATAGGTAAACACCAAAGTATGTTCGGAAACCAGGCAGTCCGGTCATCATTGCTTGAACAGACAAGTTGTATTCGGGGAGTTATGTTATATTACATTTGATTGTAAGAAACATCTTCCAAAGAGAATAGTTCCGTTAAGGGTTCCTTTCCCTGGGCTTGTATGCGGTTCTTTGTGCATACCGAAGCTGTGATGCTAAAAAAAAATCACAGTACGCATTTATACTTGGGGTTTTGTAGTGCCACAAGGGCAGTTCGTCTTTTACTCACCGACCAATCATTCCCTTAAGAACACTAGCTTTCGGCTTCACCCGTCTGAGGTACATGTCCGGATGACCTGGTTGTAACAATCGCAGAGGTGCTCCCTTTATGCCCTAGCCGAACAAGCGGGAACGTAGGGCATAAGCACAGGAGCCAGGCAACCCAGCTTGGCAAAAACTTAAGTCATAAAGGTGCATATAATGGTGAAGAAAAGACATATATCGATAGATGACACATCTATATGGTGAGCTTGATGCTCAAAAAATAATAACAAGAATAAGCTTCTTGTGAAAAGAAGCCCCAGGTATTGTGGGGTAAGTACATTTGAGGATGTCTACCCTTCAGGTGTATGGTTTATCCGAAAACGAACTAGAAGTCGTATAGAAACGAGGCAAAAAAGGGAAAACTGTAAAAAGGGGAAAAGACAGAACGAGAAAAAAGGTATATGTGCGGACTTAGGCGTAGAATCTTCAGAGCCTTGCGGCATTCCATGGGTTTGGCTCCAAGTGATTGTCCGAAGAATTGTGAAGACGATAGGCTCCTCCACTGAGAACTTCATCTATAATGAAGGGACCCTCCAATTTGGGCTTGATCTTGTCCTTTTTCTTTTCTGGTAGGCGTAAAACTAGTTCACCAACATTGTAGGTCTTTGCCCGTACTTCTCTGCTTTGGTATCGCCGAGCCTACTATTGATAAATGCAGAATGGGCCTTCGCGACATCGCGCTCCTCCTCCAGGCCATCCAGGTCGTCCAGCCGACCGAGCTCGGCTTCTCTCTCTTCATACATGCGCACTTGAGGTGAGTCATGAATAATGTCGCAAGGCAAGACTGCCTCTGCACCGTACACCATGAAAAATGGTGTATATCCGGTCGTGCGATTGGGCGTGGTCAGCAGCCCCCAGAGTACAGAATCGAGTTCCTTAACCCAGTGTTTGTCTGATTCTTGCAGAGATCGCACTAGTCTGGTTTTGATGCCGCTCATTATCATGCCGTTAGCCCGTTCGACCTGGCCATTTGTCTGAGGGTGGTATATGGAGGCATAATCAAGCTTGATGCCCAAGTTGGGGCACCAAGTTTTCACCTCGTCGGCTGTAAGTTAGAGCCGTTGTTAGTAATAATACTGTGCGGGACACCGTAACGGTGTATGATGCCGGATATGAAGTCTATCACCGGTCCAGCTTCAGCCGTTTTAACTGGTTTGGCTTCTATCCACTTAGTGAACTTGTCGACCATTACGAACAAGTATTTCTTATTATGGCTTCCCCCTTTAATAGGTCCGGCCATATCGAGCCCCCGGACCACAAAGGCCCAAGTAATAGGGATTGTTCGGAGGGCAGTGGGCAGCATATGGCTTTGGTTATTGAAAAGCTGGCATCCAACGCAGCGCTGCATGAGGTCTTGTGCATCTTCCTGGGCTGTGGGCCAAAATAAACCCATGCGGAAGGCTTTACTTACAAGGGTCTGGGCTGCGGCATGATGGCCGCCAAGACCAGCGTGTATTTCAGCCAAGAGCTGCCGTCCCTCGTCTTCGGAGATACATCGTTGAAGGACCCCGGTATTACTTTTCTTGTACAGTTCTCCTTCATGAACTTTGTAGGCTTTCGAATGTGGAATGATGCGACGGGCCTCACTCTGATACTCAGGGAGCTCATTCCTAGTGAGGTAGGTGTCAGTGTTAAAACCGGCAGATCTCGGGTAGGGGGTCCCGAACTGTGCGTCTGAGGATCGAAGGTAACAGGAGACAGGGACACGATGTTTACCCAGGTTTGGGCCCTCTTGATGGAGGTAATACCCTACTTCCTGCTTGATTATCTTGGATGAATATGGGGTTTACAAGAGTTGATCTACCCCGAGATCGTAATGGCTAAACCCTAGACGTCTAGCCTGTATGATTATGATTTCCTCTACGGACTAAACCCTCCGGTTTATATAGACACCGGAGGGACCTAGGGTTGTACAGAGTTGGTTTACAGAGGAAGGAATCTTCATATCCGAGTGCCAAGCTTTCCTTCCACGTAAAGGAGAGTCCCATCCGGTCACGGCAGGAAGTCTTCTGTCTTCTATCTTCATGGCCCATTAGTCTGGCACATCATATAGCCCGGACGCCCGAGGACCCCTTAATCCAGGACTCCCTCAGTAGCCCCCGAAGCAGGCTTCAATGATGATGTGTCCGGTGTGCAGATTGTCTTCGGCATTGCAAGGTGGGTTCCTCCTCCGAATACTTCAAAGCATCTGACTAGAAGAGTTATACTCGAATTTTCATTTAATGTCATATCCTTCAGCTTCTGCGCCTCCGTTGCTTCCGCTTCCACGTGTCGAGCGAATACAAAAGGTCAGAGTATTTTTTGCACATAACACCCCGACCATGTAAAAAAGGCGTCTATTTAAAGGGATTGGATCTCAGATGCCATTCCACACCAGGCAGAAAATCCTTAGAGCTCGCTAGGAGAAACCACTCAAACATGGCTAGCGCTCCCAGTTCCTCCTCCCACCCTCATGGCTCCGAAAAAGGCGATTGGGAGAGATGTTCAGTATCGCATGACCAGCTGGTTAAGCTCCAAATGCAGGGATTGCTTCCCCCCACGGATCTAGTCCCCGTTCGAGCAGGATTAACCTTTTTCACTGGCAAAGCCGTGGTGGAAAATTTCCGCAATCCAACCAGGGGGAATGAGTGTGCTTCGTATCTTTTTTATTAAGAGGCGTCGGATTTCCAATCCACCCTTTCCTCCGAGGTCTCCTGGAGTACTACGGCCTCCAACTGCACAATCTTACGCCAGCCTCTATCCTGCACATTGCGGGTTTTGTTGCTCTTTGTGAGCTATTCCTGGGCTGCGAGGCCCATTTTGAGTTATGGAGGAAGCTTTTCTGCCTTGTCCCTCGCTCTCAAAAGGGATCTATATTCGAGGTGGGTGGCACCGAGATATGGAATATAGCCGGGACCGGATACCTGTCCGCTGTGCCGAACAAGGCGTCCAAAGAGTGGCCCTCGGAGTGGTTTTATATTGAATATGTCGCTCTCCCCGATCCAGCCCAAATGGGCCTTCCCGAATTTTCCAGCGCTCCACTGAGGAAACGCCACAGCTGGCGCCCTCGGAGCCTCGAGGAGGAAGATAGCGCGAAAGTTCAACAATTAATGGGCAAGATAAGGACACTCGCCCAGTCCGGATTATCAATAATCGAGGTAATGGCGACTTGCATAGCGTGAGGTGTTCAGCCACTCCAATTCAGAGGGCTCCCTATGTGGCATTACAACGGGGAAGACGACGCCTCACGTTGCGGACGAAAGGGCCCGAACACCCCTGCCACCCTGGCCACAATATTGGCCGATCTGTACAAAGGGGAGAAAGAGGAATTTACTTGTCTTAAGCGCCGAGAGGGATTCTCCATGTACAATCCCCCTAACTGGGTAAGTTTTAATCCCACCACCTTACTCAATCCTCTCCTTGAGTCATGTTTAATTAACATTAACCCATCCATTTTTTATAGGAATGGCAGAAGGTTATCGCGGGGATCCATAGCCCCGCTCCACAGCCAGAGAACCACAACCAGGACCTCCATCCCAGATTCGAAGAGGATCCGGACATATTTGTAGAGCTCAAGGAGGGAGTCTTCTACCAGGTGAGCTATGATGGCACAGAAGTGGCCATCATGGCTGATTATCCTAGCCTCCTTCCTACCTCATATGTAAGTAGTCAGGAGACATCTCCTCCGAAAGAGCTTCCTCATTATGCCTCACCCACCGCACTGTCTCATGCTCCAAAGGGGAGGCACTCGGCGCGCCATGCTACACCAGAGGCGTCTCATAAGAGAGCGGCGCCCGCGCCGGGCGGATCTTTGAAGAGGAAGGCAAATGACAACCCGACCAAGCCTTCATCAAAGAGGTATGGCTTTGAATACGCCCCTTGGCAGTCACATCGAACTGTGACATTGTCTGTTGTGTTTTATCAGGAAGAGTGTTCGCCGGACTATGTCCGGGGATCCTGCCGGTCGCGCCTCCACCAATTAGGTTCCAGACCCTTCCTCTAGGGCGGAGGCTGACACGGGAGTGACGCCAGATTGTCCTCCTTCAGAGGATTCGGATGATGTATCCATCACGAACTCTGAAGTAGAGAGCACCATGAATCATCGGCGACGGAGGGCCGCTCTTCCCGACCCCAGCTTTACTAAAGAGGCATTTGATGCCTTCAGCTCAGCCGATCCGTACATCCGAGCTGCTCGGGATGGGCTTGCCAGAGCCACTGACCAGTATTTGAAAGATATGCTGGTAAGCATGCATTGTACAGAACTGGTAATCATACACCAGTAGCCCCCGAGACTTGAAGCAGTTGAAACAACTAATTTAAGGATTATTGTATAATCAGGCACTCACGGAGAAGAACAACATGTTGTCTCATGAGAAGGAAAAGTGTCGGACCCAGCTAGTTGTTGCTACCGCCGAACTGGAGAAATCCAAAGAGGCACCGCCTGGTAATGTTCTCCTCCGTCCCGAAAAATATTAATCATTTACCAGTAATGTTAACACCGTTGTAGTTCCCATGGCAGGATCGTTAGATCAACTGAAAGAGGAACTGAAGGTCGCACATGCAGGTAAACATCAGGCCGAAAAGCAACTGGCCGCTGGCGAGCATGTGTTGACACGGACCAGGGATTATAAGAACAAGCTGCAGGATTCCAACACCCTGCTGGGCGAAGAGCTAAAAGATGTGCCAGCCCAGCTAGTGGACGCCGTAAAAGAGAACAGGAAGTTACGGGGCGGCATATTCAGTATGCTTTTGAACTTACCTTCGTGTAGTGTGGTAAAAAATGAGTTAATAGATTTATGTCTACAGGTATGCTGACAGGCCGACCCAATGAGGAAATGTCTGGAGCTCAAGGCGATCTGCTGCAAGAGCTGTCACAAATGCACGAGCAAGCTCGGAAAGCGATGCAGAGTGTTGCCAAGGCTTTATGGCCATACGCATCCCCTCCAGGAAGTATGGAGGAGCTTGTGAAGCTATTCAAGGGAGCTCGGCGCCGCTTTAGATTATGGAAGATATTGGCTTGCCGGGAAGGTGCACGAGAGGCCTGGGCCATGGTGAAAATGTGGTACACCGGACTTGATCCGAATCATATGGCCCGGCTAGGACCTCGGGGGTCAGACAGACAAGAGATTCCAGTGAGCTTGGTATATGACCAAGTAAAGATAGCCGCCAAGTTTTCACAACAGGATTGTAAGCTAGACAACCTATTAGACGAAGAAGCTTTCGACTCCAAGTGACTATGTACTTCAATTGACAAATTTCTCCCTAGCCGAATTGTAAAAAGATTGTCATGGCCGACCTTTTTGCTTCGACCTCTAGTCCCGAAGGTGCGGAGTGTTTCCGAATACCGGACCGGCGATAAATACCGGGGCATGTGTGGAAACCAGGCATAGGGGTCATAGTTGCTTGAACCGACAAGTTGTATTCGGCTAGCTATGTTATATTACTTACTGATTGTAAGAAACATCTTCCAGAGAGAATAGTTCCGTTAAGGGTTCCTTTCCCTGGGTGAACATGCGTTAATGTGCGTGCCCAAACCATCATTCGAAAAAATCACAGTATATATAATATCTGGGGGTTTGTGATGCAACAAAGGTAAAACGTCTTTAGTCCGCCGACCGATTATTCCCTTAAGAACGCTAGCTTTCGGCTTCACCCAGTCTGAGATACAAGTCTGGATGACCCGACTGTAACAATCGCAGAGGTGCTCCCTTTATGCCCTAGCCGAACAAACGGGAACGTAGGGCATAAGCACAGGAGCCAGTCAACCCAGCTTGGCAAAACCTTAAGTCATAAAGGTGCATATAATGGTGAAGAAAAGACATATATCGATAGATGACACATCTATATGGTGAGCTTGATGCTCGGAAAATGATAATAAGCTTCTGTAAAAGAAGCCCCCAGGTATTATGGGCATATACATTTAAGGATGTGTACCTCATAAGTGTGTGGTCTAGCCACACAAGAGCTATAAAGCTAAAGAAAAAATTTAAAGAGAGAGAAAATGAAAAGAGGAGAAAAAGAAAACAAACAATGAGTCCGGCTCTAGGCGTAGAATCTTCGGAGTCTGGCGGCATTCCACGGCTTCGGCTCTAAGCGATTATCCGATGCATCACGCAGACGATACGCACCTCCAGTGAGAACTTCATCTATAATGAAGGTACCTTCCCACTTGGGCTTGAGTTTGTCCTTTTTCTTTTCTGGCAAGCGTAGAACGAGTTCACCAACATTATAAGTCTTGGCCCGCACTTCTCTGCTTTGGTATATGCGAGCTTGTTGTTGATAGAATACGGAACGGGCTTTTGCAACATGGCGCTCCTCCTCCAGGGCATCTAGACTGTCCTGCCGATCAAGCTCGACTTCTCTCTCTTCGTACATGCGCACTCGAGGTGAGTCATGAATGATGTCGCAGGGCAAAATAGCCTCCGCGCCGTACACCATGAAGAATGGTGTGTAACCGGTAGTGTGATTGGGCGTGGTCCGTAGCCCCCAGAGTACGGAGTCGAGCTCCTCGACCCAGTGTTTGTCTGACTCTTTTAAAGACCGTACTAGTCTAGGCTTAATGCTACTCATGATAATACCATTAGCTCGTTTGACTTGACCGTTTGTTTGGGGGTGATAGAAGGAGGCATAATCAAGCTTGATGCACAGATTAGCACACCATGTTTTCACTTCGTCGGCTGTAAAGTTAGAGCCGTTATCGGTGATGATGCTGTGTGGGACACCATAACGGTGTACGACACCGGATATAAAGTCTATCACTGGTCCGGCTTTGGCCGTTTTAACTGGTTTGGCCTCTATCCACTTAGTGAATTTATCTACCATGACCAGCAGATATTTTTTCTTATGGCTTCCCCCTTTAAGGGGTCCGACCATATCAAGCCCCCAAACCGCGAAAGGCCAAGTAATGGGGATTGTTTGTAATGCGGTAGGCGGCATATGGCTTTGATTGGAGAAAAGCTGACATCCCACACAACGTTGGACAAGGTCCTGTGCATCTGCTCGGGCCGTTGGCCAGAAGAAACCGATAGGGAAGGCCTTGCTTACAAGAGCCCAAGCCGCAACATGGTGACCGCCAAGACCAGCATGGATTTCGGCCAGGAGCTGCCGTCCTTCTTCTTCGGAGATACATCTTTGAAGTATTCCGGTAGCGCTCTTCTTGTAGAGCTCTCCTTCATGAACCTTGTAGGCTTTCAAACGCCGAATGATGCATCGAGCCTCATTCTGATTCTCAGGGAGCTCTCGCCTATTAAGGTAGGCCAAGAAGGGTTTGGTCCATGGGGCAATTACTGCCATTATTAGATGGGCCGATGGTGTTATTTCGGTGGTTGAGCCCCCGATGATATCGGTATTGTGTTCGGAATCTGGGGGTATAATCGGATCCGGACTATTGTTGCCGCTCTCATCCTGCCATACCACGGATGGTTTGAAAAGCCTTTCCAAAAAGATGTTAGGCGGGACGGGGTCACGCTTGGCGCCCATGCGAGCCAGGACATCCGCCGCTTGATTACTTTCTTGAGCCACATGATGAAACTTGAGTCCCTCGAACCGAGCTGATATTTTGAGTACGGCGTTATGATAGGCTGCCATCTTTGGATCTTTGGTGTTGAAGCCTCCGTTTATTTGGGATATTGAGAGGTTTGAATCCCCGCTCACCTCCAGGCGTTGTATGCCCATGGAGACAGCCATCCGAAGAACGTGCAGTAAGGCCTCGTATTCGGCTACGTTACTGGAGTCTGTGTATAATATTTGGAGTACGTACTGGACTGTGTCTCCTATGGGGGACGTCAAGACAACGCCCGCTCCTAAACCGGCCAGCATTTTAGAGCCATCGAAGTGCATGACCCAATTGGAATATGTACCATACTCTTTAGGGAGTTAGGCCTCTGTCCATCCGGCGACGAAGTCAGCCAATACTTGGGATTTAATGGCTCAGCGTGGTTTGTATGTTATATCAAATGGCAAGATCTCAATGGCCCACTTGGCAATCTGGCCTGTAGCTTCGTGGTTGTTTATTATGTCATTGAGTGGTACTTCGGAAGCCATCGTGATCGAGCACTCTTGGAAGTAGTGTCGTAGCTTCTGGGATGCCATGAAGACCACATATGCTATCTTTTGGTAATGAGGGTACCGGGATTTGCATGGTGTGAGGATAGTGGACATAATATACCGGTTTCTGAACTGGGAATTTATGTCCGTCCTCCTCTCGTTCGACGACGAGCACCGCACTCACCACCTGGTGTGTTGCAGAGATGTATAATAACATGGGTTCGCCGATGTTTGGCGTGGCCAGGATTGGGTTGCTTGCTAAAAGAGCTTTTATTTCTTCCAGTCCGGCCGTTGCTGCGCCCGTCCACTCGAAGTGGTCGGTGCGTCGGAGCAGGCGATATAGTAGCAATGCCTTTTCTCCTAATCTGGTGATAAAGCGGCTTAAAGCTGCCATGCATCTGGCTAGTTTTTGGGCCTGTTTGAGGTCTGTTGGTGTAGCCAATTGTGACAACGCTTGGACTTTGGCTGGGTTTGCCTCAATTCCTCTATTGGAAATGATGAAGCCCAGCAGTTTTTCGACAGGGACACCGAAGACACACTTTTCCGGATTGAGCTTGATGTCATATGTACGGAGGTTGTCCAATGTGAGACGCAGGTCGTCTACTATTGACTCGACATGCTTAGTTTTGATGACGACGTCATCCACATATGCTTCGACCATCTTGCCGATTTTTTTCTCCAGGCATGTTTGAATCATGCGTTGGTAGGTGGTGCCCGTGTTTTTCAGCCCAAAGGGCATAGTGTTAAAGCAGAAAGGCCTGTATTGGGTAACGAATGCCGTTGCGGCTTGATCAGACTCCTTCATTTTGATTTGACGGTATCCGAAGTACGCATCGAGGAAACACAGTGAGTCGTGTCCTGCAGTAGCATCAATGATCTGATCGATGCGGGGGAGGGGGAAGGGATCCTTGGGGCAGGCCTTGTTGAGGTCTTTGAAATCGACGCATAGGCGCCATGATTTATCCTTCTTTGGTACCATCACCAGGTTTGCTAGCCAGTCCGGGTGTTTTATTTCTCTCATGAACCCGGACTCAATTAACTTGGCTAGCTCCTCCCCCATAGCTTGTCGTTTGGGTTCGGAAAAGCACCGCAGTGTTTGCTTGACCGGCTTGTATCCCTTTAATATATTGAGACTGCGTTCGGCCAATCTACATGGGGTTCCTGGCATATCATAAGGGTGCCACGCGAATATGTCCCAGTTCAAATGCAGGAACATGCGTAATGCGACATCGATCGACGGGTCTAGCTATGCTCCGATGGAAGCTGTCTTCTTGGGGTCCGTCGGGTGAACTTGAAATTTAACTATTTCATCTGCTGGTTTGAAGGAGGTAGATTTGGGCCACTTATCGAGGATTATGTCGTCCCTATCCACTAATGACCCGCAAGTATAGGGGATCTATCATAGTCCTTTCGATAAGTAAGAGTGTCGAACCCAACGAGGAGCAGAAGGAAATGATGAGCGGTTTTCAGCAAGGTATTCTCTGCAAGCACTGAAATTATTGGTAATAGATAGTTTTGTGATAAGATAATTTGTAACGAGCAATAAGTAACAAAAGTAAATAAAGTGCAGCAAGGTGGCCCAATCCTTTTTGTACCAAAGGACAAGCCTGGACAAACTCTTATATGATGTAAAGCGCTCCAGAGGACACATGGGAATATCGTGAAGCTAGTTTTCATCACATTCATATGATTCACGTTCGGTACTTTGATAATTTGGTATGCGGGTGGACCGGTGCTTGGGTACTGTCCTTACTTGGACAAGCATCCCACTTATGATTAACCTCTATTGCAAGCATCCGCAACTACAACAAAAGTATTAAGGTAAACCTAACCATAGCATGAAACATATGGATCCAAATCAGCCCCTTACGAAGCAATGCATAAACTAGGGTTTAAGCTTCTGTCACTCTACCAACCCATCATCTACTTATTACTTCCCAATGCCTTCCTCTAGGCCCAAATAATGGTGAAGTTTCATGTAGTCGACGTTCACATAACACCACTAGAGGAGAGACAACATACATCTCATCAAAATATCGAACGAATACCAAATTCACATGACTACTAATAGCAAGACTTCTCCCATGTCCTTAGGAACATACATAACTACTCACAAAGCATATTCATGTTCATAATTAGAGGGGTATTAATATGGATAAAGGATCTAAACATATGATCTTCCACCAAATAAACCAACTAGCATCAACTACAAGGAGTAATCAACACTACTAGCAACCTACAGGTACCAATCCCGGACTTGGAGACAAGAATTGGATACAAGAGATGAACTAGGGTTTCGAGAGGAGATGGTGCTGGTGAAGATGTTGATGGAGATTGCCCTCTTCCGATGAGAGGATCATTGGTGATGACGATGGCGATGATTCCCCCTCCTGGAGGGAAGTTTCCCCGGCAGAACAGCTCTGCCGGAGCCCTAGATTGGTTCCGCCAAGGTTCCGCCTCGTGGCGGCAGAGTCTCGTCCGGAAAGATGGCTTATGATTTTCTCCTCGTCGAAAGACTCCATATAGCAGAAGATGGGCATCGGAGGGCCACCAGGGGGCCCACGAGGTAGGGGGCGCGCCTAGGGGGGTAGGGCGTGCCCCCACCCTCGTGGGTAGGGTGTGCCCCCTGGTGAACTTCTTGTGCATAGTATTTTTCATATATTCTGAAAATGACTTCCGTGAAGTTTCAGAACTTTTGGAGCTGTGCAGAATAGGTCTCTAATATTTGCTCCTTTTCCAGCCCAGAATCCCAGCTGCCGGCATTCTCCCTCCTTATGTAAACCTTGTAAAATAAGAGAGAATAGGCATAAGTATTGTGACATAATGTGTAATAACAGCCCATATTGCAATAAATATCGATATAAAAGCATGATGCAAAATGGACGTATCAACTCCCCCAAGCTTAGACCTCGCTTGTTCTCAAGCGAAAGCCGAAATCGAAAAATATGTCCACATGTTTAGAGATAGAGGTGTCGATAAAAATAAAATGCGGACATGAGGGCATTCATGATCATTCTTAGAACAACAACTTATATAATTCTTGTCATATGATCTCTTATGCTAGAGTAACAATTCAATCACAATTTCAAGTATGAATCATAAACTTCATTGAAAACTAACAAACTATAATCTCAGTCATTGGAGCAATTGCAATTTATCATAACATAGGAAAGAGTCAATATATAAGAAGTCCAAGCAAGTCCGCGTACTCAACTATCATATAGTCTTTCACAATTGCTAACACTCACGCAATACTTATGGGTATGGAGTTTTAATCGGACACAGAGAAAGATAGGGGCTTATAGTTTTGCCTCCCAATGTTTTACCTCAAGGGTAATGCCAACAATAATAGTTCATGAAAACTCACATCCAATTAGCCATATATACAAGGATCTTTCCAACATGTTGTGCTTGCCAAAAGATAAAATTTAAAGAGGAAGGGTGAAGATCACCATGACTCTTATGCAAGGTAGGAGATAAAAGTAAAATATAGACCCTTCGTAGAGGGAAGTAGAGGTTGTCATGCGCTTTTATGGTTGGATGCACAAAATCTTAATGCGAAAGAACGTCACTTTATATTGCCACTTGTGATATGGACCTTTATTATGCTGTCTGTCGCTTTTATTTCTTCCATATCACATGATCGTATAAAGCTTATTTTCTCCCACACTAATAAGTCATACATATTTAGAGAGCAATTTTTATTGCTTGCACCGATGACAACTTACTTGGAGGATCTTACTCAATCCATAGGCAGGTATGGTGGACTCTCATGGCAAAACTGGTTTGAGGGTGTTTGGAAGCACAAGTAGTATCTCTACTTAGTGCAAAGAATTTGGCTAGCATGAGGGGGAAAGGCAAGCTCAATCATGTTGGATGATCCATGACAATATAATTTATCTCAGATGTAAGAAAACACAACCCATTACGTTGTCTTCCTTGTCCAACGTCAACTCTTTAGCATGTCATAGTTTAATGAGTGCTCACAATCATAAAAGATGTCCAAGATAGTGTATTTATATGTGAAGACCTCTCTTTCTTTATTACTCCCTATTAATTGCAACGATGACCAAAACTATGTTTGTCAACTCTCAACAACTTTTATTCATCATACTCTTTCTATGTGAGCTCATTACTCTCCATAAGATCCATATGATCTCTTTGTTTCTTTTTATTCTTTGTCTTTTATTTTATTCACTCAAGATCATGGCAAAATAATCAAGCCCTTGACTCAACACTAATCTTTATTATATATAGCTCACGGACTCGATTACATAGAAGGATCATAAAGAAAAACTCACAACTAGATCATACTAAAAACTTTATGCTACTAGATCAAGATATTATCAAAAGGATCGAACTAAGAAAAATGGGAAAGATAAAAGTGATGGTGATACGATACAGGGACACTCCCCCAAGCTTGACAGTTGCCAAGGGGAGTGCCCATACCAGATACTCAATTCTTCTTTGTTGGTGGAGAGGATGATGGTTTTGTTGATGGCGTAGGCTTGTTCCTTACTTTGCGCTTGAGGACAGAATTTTGGTCCCTTAGGTCATCGATCTCCTGCTCCAGGCTCAATATCTTTTTGCATAGTTCTTGTTTGTTTTCCTGCAAGAGGCAAAAAGGGATAAACTCGATCTTAGGTTTCTTTACTCTATCCGGTAGGCTTGACCTTTTGAACTCCACATGCATGTCCCCAGGTTGAGGTAATGGGACTTCATCTTCTTCTGAGCTTGTCTTCTCCGTTCCCTTGGGTTCATAGTCCTCTTCTTCTTCCGTAGTCCAACCACAATGCTCCACATCCCCATAGACCTTAGGATCTGCAAGGTAATCAGCCACATAGCTTTCTCCTTCTGAATCCTGGGACGACATGTTGCTCTAATCTGCAGCAAGACAGCTCGAAACAAAGACAGGAGATTTTTGCGTGATACGGTGGTCAAAACCTTCGGGAGGTTATATAATGAATTTTTAATAACCAAAATACGTGTCGTGTAAGAAAACGGAGTCCGGAGAGCACACGAGGTGCCCACAAGGTAGGGGGCGCGCCCAGTACGGTAGGGCGCGCCCTCCACCCTCGTGGAGGCCTCGTGTCCTTCCCGGACTACTTCTTATTTTTTCTATTTTTCTAAATATTCCAAAACAGAGAAATATTGCCATAAAAACTGTTTTGGAGTCGGTTTACTTACCGTACCACATACCTATTCCTTTTTGGAGTCTGAAACGTTCTGGAAAGTGTCCCTTATGTATTCCTCCGGGGTTATGGTTTCAATAACATTGGTTTTAACATTTATGGGATTACCTGAGATATAATGTTTGATTCTTTGACCGTTCACCACCTTCGGGTTTGTGCCTTCGAAGTTGTTGATTTTTATGGCACCGGAACGATAGACCTCCTCGATAACGTAAGGACCTTCCCATTTAGAGAGAAGTTTTCCTGCAAAAAATCTTAAACGAGAGTTGTATAGCAATACATAATCACCTATGTTAAACTCACGCTTTTGTATTCTTTTGTCATGCCATCTTTTAACCTTTTCTTTAAATAATTTGGCATTCTCATAGGCTTGGGTTCCCATTCATCAAGTGAGCTAATATCAAATAACCTCTTCTCACTGGCAAGTTTGAAATCATAATTGATATCTTTAATAGCCCAATATGCCTTATGTTCTAGTTCTAGAGGTAAGTGACATGCTTTTCCATAAACCATTTTATACGTAGACATACCCATAGGATTTTTATATGCAGTTCTATAGGCCCATAATGCATCATCAAGTTTCTTGGACCAATTCTTTCTGGATCTATTGATAGTCTTTTGCAAAATTAATTTGAGTTCTCTATTACTCAATTCTACTTGACCACTAGACTGGGTGTGATAAGGAGATGCAATTCTATGATTAACATCATATTTGGCAAGCATTTTATGGAAAGCACCATGAATAAAATGTGAACCACCATCAGTCATTAAATATCTAGGGACTCCAAACCTCGGAAAAATAACTTCTTTAAGCATATTAATAGAGGTGTTATGATCAGCACTACTAGTTGGAATAGCTTCTACCCACTTAGTAACGTAATCAACAACAACTAAAATATGTGAATATCCATTGGAGGCAGGAAAAGGTCCCGTATAATCAAAGCCCCAAACATCAAATGGTTCAATAACAAGTGAATAATTCATAGGCATTTCTTGACGTCTACTAATATTACCAATTCTTTGACATTCATCACAAGACAAGACAAACTTACGGGCATCCTTGAAGAGAGTAGGCCAATAAAAACCGGATTGCAATACCTTGTGTGCAGTTCTATCTCCAGCATGGTGTCCTCCATAAGCCTCGGAGTGACACTTGCATAGGATCTGTTGCTGTTCATGCTCAGGTACACAACGTCTAATAACACCATCTACCCCTTCTTTATAAAGATGTGGGTCATGCCAAAAGTAATGTCTCAAATCATAGAAAAACTTTTTCTTTTGCTAGTATGTGAAACTAGGTGGTATAAATTTAGCAACAATATAATTAGCATAATCAGCATACCATGGAGCAGTATGAGAAGCATTTATGACATTTAACTGTTCATCAGGAAAGCTATCATCAATAGGTAGTGGGTCATGAAGAACATTCTCTAACCTAGACAAGTTGTCTGCAACGGGGTTCTCAGCTCCCTTTTTATCAAAAATGTGCAAATCAAATTCTTATAGCAAGAGAACCCATCTAATAAGTCTAGGTTTAGCATCTTTCTTTTCCATAAGATATTTAATAGCAACATGATCAATGTGAATACTTACTTTAGAATCAACAATATAAGGTCTGAACTTACCACAAGAAAATACAACTGCTAAGAATTATTTTTTAGTAGTAGCATAATTTCTCTGAGCATTGTCTAGAGTTTTACTAGCATATTGAATAACATTTAATTTCTTATCAACTCTTTGCCCTAGAACAACACCTACATCTAATCACTAGCATCACACATAATTTCAAAGGGTAAATTCCAATCAGGTGGCTGAACAATAGGTGCAGAGATCAATGCTTTCTTAAGTATTTCAAATGCTTCTACAGAATCATCATCAAAAACAAATGGTATATCTTTTTGTAATAAATTAGTCAGAGGCTGAGAAATTTCTGAGAAGTCCTTAATGAACCTCCTATAAAAACCGGCGTGACCAATGTAACTTCTTATACCTTTGATGTCCTTGGGAGATGGCATCTTTTCAATAGCATCAACCTTGGCTTTATCAACTTCAATACCTCTTTCAGAAACTTTATGCCCCAAGACAGTACCTTCATTAACCATAAAGTGGCACTTTTCCCAATTCAAGACAAGATTAGTTTCTTCACATCTCTGCAAAACTCGATTAAGGTTGCTCAAGCAATCATCAAAAGAGGATCCATAGACAGAGAAATCATCCATGAAAACCTCACAAATCTTTTCACAAAAGTCAGAGAATATGGCCATCATGCATCTTTGAAATGTAGAAGGTGCATTACATAAACCAAAAGGCATACGTCTATAAGCAAAAGTACCAAAAGGGCAAATAAAAGTAGTCTTTGATTGATCATTGGCTGACACATGTATTTGAGAGAAACCAGAATAACCATCTAGAAAGAAAAAATGTGTATGTTTGGATAATCTTTCTAGTATTTGATCGATAAAAGGTAAGGGGTAATGATCTTTTTTAGTAGCTTTATTTAAGTTGCGAAAATCAATTACCATCCTATAACCTGTAATAATTCTTTGCGAGATCAACTCATCTTTATCATTAGGAACGACAGTAATACCTCCCTTTTTAGGGACACAATGGACATGACTTACCCACTTACTATCAGCAACGGGATAAATTATACCTGCCTCAAGGAGCTTTAGTATTTCCTTTCTTACCACTTCCTTCATCTTAGGATTCAGCCGTCGTTGATGATCACGAACTGGTTTGGCATCTTCCTCCAAATTTATTTTGTGTTGACACAGAGTGGGACTAATGCCCTTAAGATCATCAAGAGTATATCCAATAGCAGCACGGTGCTTCTTCAGAGTTTTCAATAATCTGTCTTCTTCATGCTCTGAAAGGTTAGCACTAATAATAACAGGATATATCTTTTTCTCATCAAGATAAGCATATTTAAGAGTATCAGGTAACGGTTTAAGCTCAAACACGGGATCACCTTTGGGTGGAGGAGGATCCCCTAGGATTTCAATAGGAAAATTGTGTTTCAGGATGGTTCCTGTTTAAAGAATACTTCATCTATTTCCCTTCTTTCATTCATAAACATATCATTTTCGTGGTCTAGCAAATATTGTTCTAAAGGATCACTAGGAGGTACAGCAATAGAAGCAAGACCAATAATTTCATCTTTATTAGGCAATTCCTCTTCACGGTGTTGTCTACGAAATTTAGAGAAATTAAATTCATGAGACATATCACCTAAACCAATAGTAACAACATCCTTTTTGCAATCTATCTTAGCATTAACTGTGTTCAAGAAGGGTCTACCAAAAATAATGGGACAAAATCTATCTTGTGGGGAGCCAAGAACAAGAAAATCATCAGGATATTTAGTTTTCCCACACAAGACTTCAACATCTCTAACAATTCCCATTGGTGAAATAGTATCTCTATTGGCAAGTTTAATTGTGACATCAATATCTTCTAACTCAGCGGGTGCAATGTCATGCATAATTTCTTTGTATAAGTCAAAAGGTATTACACTAGCACTAGCACCCATATCACATAAGCCGTGATAACAATGATCTCCTATTTTAACAGAAATAACAGGCATGCCTACCACAGGTCTATGTTTATCTTTAGCACAAGGTTTAGCAATTCTAGTAGTCTCATCACAGAAATGAATAACATGCCCATCAATATTATCAGACAAGAGATCTTTAACAATAGGAATATTAGGTTCAACTTTAATTTGCTCAGGAGGTGTATAAGTTCTAATATTGCTTTTACAAACCACAATTGAAGCTTTAGCATGATCTTTTATCCTAACAGGAAAAGGTGGTTTCTCAACATAACCAGTACGAACAATAGGATCATTATAAGTGACAGTCTTTTCTTCAACTTTAATAGGTGCAGCTACTTTTACTTCTATGGGAGGATGATATTTAAACCACTTCTCCCTAGGGAGATCAACATGAGTAGCAAAAGTTTCACAGAAAGAAGCTACTATTTCAGAGTCAAGTCCATATTTAGTGCTTAATTTACGGAAAACATCGGTATCCATAAATGATTTAACACAATCAAACTTAGGTGTCATACCTGACTCCTTACCTTCGTCGAGGGCCCAATCTTCAGAGTTGCATTTAATTCTTTCGAATAAATACCATTTGAATTCAATAGTCTTCATCATAAAAGAGCTAACAGAAGAAGTATCGAGCATGGTGCGATTGTTATCAGAAACCCGAGCATAACAATTTTGAATAATCATTTCTCTTGAGAGCTCATGATTGGGGCATGAATATAACATTGATTTAAGCCTCCCCAAGCTTGAGCGATGCTTTCTCCTTCGCGAGGCCAGAAATTATATATATAATTGCGATCACGATGAACAAGATGCATAGGATAACACTTCTAATGAAATTCCAAATTCAATCATTTGTAATTCCATGACCCCGTATCATCACATAAGCCTATACCATGTCAACGCATCTCCCTTCAAATATAAAGAGAAGACCTTTTTCTTAATAAAATCACCGGGCACACCTGCAAGCTTAAATAATCCACAAACTTCATTCACATATATTAGGTGTTGATCAGGATGCTTTATTCCATCTCCTGCAAAAGGATTAGCTAGCAGTTTTTCTAACATACCCGAAGGAATTTCAAAGTGAACATTTTCATCTTCAGTAGGTTCAGTAGGTTGAGGAGCAACTCTTTGCTCTACTGGTCGGGGTGAAGATACCCTGAACAAGCCCCTTAGAGGATTACTTTCCATAGTAACAAGTGATAGTAAATTTCAGCAGACTATATAAATTTTTCCTTACCAAATTCCACCTACCAAAGGCACTTCACTCCCCGGCAACGGCGCCAGAAAAGAGTCTTGATGACCCACAAGTATAGGGGATCTATCGTAGTCCTTTCGATAAGTAAGAGTGTCAAACCCAACGAGGAGCAGAAGGAAATGATGAGCGGTTTTCAGCAAGGTATTCTCTGCAAGCACTGAAATTATTGGTAACAAATAGTTTTGTGATAAGATAATTTGTAATGTGCAACAAGTAACAAAAGTAAATAAAGTGCAGCAAGGTGGCCCAATCCTTTTTGTAGCAAAGGACAAGCCTGGACAAACTTGTATATGATGTAAAGCGCTCCTGAGGACACGTGGGAATATCGTGAAGCTAGTTTTCATCACGTTCATATGATTCACGTTCGGTACTTTGATAATTTGTTATGTGGGTGGACCGGTGCTTGGGTACTGTCCTTACTTGGACAAGCATCCCACTTATGATTAACCTCTATTGCAAGCATCCGCAACTACAACAAAAGTATTAAGGTAAACCTAACCATAGCATGAAACATATGGATCCAAATCAGCCCCTTATGAAGCAACACATAAACTAGGGTTTAAGCTTCTGTCACTCTAGCAACCCATCATCTACTTATTACTTCCCAATGCCTTCCTCTAGGCCCAAATAATGGTGAAGTGTTGTCGGCGTTCTGGGAACGGGGGTCCCTAGACTTGCCTTCCTGCGGCCTGCGGCGTGGCTCAAGTGGGGGCCCAGCGCGGCCCATCTTCATCAGCTCAAGCTCAAGACCCTCGCGAGGGGCCAAGCCTCGCGGGGCGGACGACATGAAGCTTCCTCAGAGGCAGCCTCATCAGGCAGGCCCGCGAGGAGGCAGAGAGATCAAGGCAGGGGTACCTCGCGAGGAGCCCGTGATGCAAGCCATGACGTTCGAGACCAGGCGGGCGCCGTTCTACGCAGTGTCCTTGTTTCCCCTTTGGTGCAAAGGGGGAAAGCACATGCCAAGGCATCGGACAAAGGTTACCATTCTGGTGCAACGAGACCAAGACCAGCAGAGCGGCAGGACGGAGGTCACCGTGGAGCCCAAGACGACATCATCACCAGTACTTTTGGCAGCCGAAGACCACCTTTGGTCAGGATAACTTCTACTAGATGTTCCCCATCAAAATGGCCAATTGTTGGCGCCATTCCCGCTCATTATTTGGGAAGAGGCCCAGGGCCTCTACAAATAGAGCTGGCCACCACAGAGTAGGGGATGGAGAGAACAATATAGAGGGATCCAGAGAGCGATCTAATAGGGGGACGGCTAGAGATCTGGTAGAACCCCAGCAGAGAGAGAGAGAGGCGACTGAAATCACCCTAGCAGTTCATCACACCAGCTCAAGAACACCTCTCGCGAGGCTGTTCTTCCCTTGTACTGTTCATCATCAGCCCCTGAGGCAATCCACCACACCACACACTGGAGTAGGGTATTACACCACAACGGTGGCCCGAACCAGTATAAACCTCGTGTCCCTTGTGTTGTTCGTTGTTTCTAGCTTAGATCACGCAAGGAGATTGGACGTAGATTGGTAGGGGAGAGATCTCCGCGTGCACCCCAGTGTTCGAACCTCAAGGGTCTGCCGGAACCCGAAATCCGACATTTGGCACGCCAGGTAGGGGTGCGCCAGAATATTTCTTCCGCTGTTCGCATGTGATCTTCCGTCATGTCCATGGCTGACGCTCGTCGGGCTCACGCCGAGCGCCGGGCTGCTCTCACCACCCGCGTCGCCCAGACGACGCCCGTCGGCGGACGCCCTCGTCATTCCCCGTCGCCTGCCGCCAACGCCGCCACCGGCCTGACGGGGAACGAGCAGCAGGCCTCGTCCCAGCATCCTTCGGTACGGAGGGAAGGCCGCACCGCCACACCGTCGCTAACTCCAGCCGCTTCGTCGTCCCATGCCCGTCGCGCCCCCACGGATGCGCACGCCGCACTGCTCCTGGCAAGAGAGCTCTTGCAATACCGCCCAGTCGATGACCTCTACGAGGACTGGCTCGCCCGCATCACCGAGCTCGTTAGTGCCGCAGGGGGCTCCCCCTTGCCGTCCTTCTCACTGCCTCACCCTCCATTCTGCGCAGGAGGCGAGGATCAGGAGATGCCTCCACCACCTCCTCCCCAAGAAGGCGCCCTGGCTCCAAGGCAAGCAGCCCCAAGGCGAGACCCTCCGCGTCCGGCACCTGCGCAACAAGAAAGGAGCTGCCAAGAGATCCCTCGTCCCCAAGAAGGTGCTCGCGCGCTCCCAGCGCCGGCACGCCAAGATCGCGTCCCTGCACCTCCACGCCAAGACCCCGCGCTGCTCCAAGCGGCGGCACGCGGTAATCCCCAGGAACAAGCCCAGTACCAGCAAAAGGCACTAGTGGCCACAGCAGGCTGCCGTGCTCTCACCCCCGAGCTACACTGCGTCGCATGGCCAGGCAAGTTCAAGCCTGACCTGCCCCCTTGCTACGATGGCACGGCGGACCCCGTGGAGTTCCTACAGCTCTACGAGCTATGTATCGAAGCCACCAACGGAGACGAAAGGGTCATGGCGAACTGGTTCCCCATGGCGCTCAAGGACGGGGCCCGCACCTGGCTCCTGAACTTGGCTCCTGGCACGATCTCCTCCTGGGACAAGATGCGCACTCGCTTCATCACCAACTTCCAGGGCACTCGCGACCGGCCCCCGGCCGTGAGCGATCTGCGCCGCATCAAGCAGCAGTAAGGGGAAACCGTGCAAAAATACATCCAGCGCTTCAACAACGCTCGCCTCAAGATCCCCAAGGTGACTGAAGAAGCCATCATCTCGGCCTTCTCCGATGGCGTACGTGACATCAAAATGAAAGAGGAGCTAGCAATCCATGAAGACCTATGCACATCCCTGGAGCTGTTCAACTTGGCGACCAAGTGCGCCAGGGCTGAGCAAGGGCGCCTTTCCCTCCTCGAACTCCCGGCTGCCGACCCAAAAGGGAAGAAGCCCAAGGCCAAGGACGTGAACCGCAAGGGGGCTGCCGTGCTTGCAGCGGAACTAGACACCAAGCAAGGCAGGGATCAGCCTGAGTCATCCAAGGGCAGCCGGTACTGCGTGTACCACGACCTCCACACCCACAACACCGACGAATGTCAAGAGCTCAGGGCCATGAGAGATGGGCGTGTCGGCCGACGCCCCGAGCGCAACGACAGGGGCTATGGCCGAGGAGGAGGAAGAGGTGGCGGACGATGGGAAGACTGTGGCCCTCGCCAAGGGTGGCGTGACTGACCTCGCGAGGATCGCTGGCAGGACCAGCCTCGCGAGGGAGACTGGAGAGATCAGCCTCGTGAGGATCGCCCGCACGGCAACGCAGGCCTTCCTCCTCTGCCGCCACCGCCAAGGAGGAACGAAGACCAACATCAAGACGAGGGAGCTGGGGGCTTCCAGGAGCCGCACATGATTGCTTGCATCTTGGGTGGCGCGCAGGCCCCAGCCTCATAGCGCATCTTCAAGTAGTTTGCTCGCGAGGTGAATGCAGTCCTCCCCAAGATTGAGGCCACGCGCCCTCTCAGGTGGTCCGCGTGCGCTATCACGTTCAGCTCGACGGATCAGCTCAAGTGCGCGGCAATGGCCGGGCTCCTCCCGATGCTTTGCTCCGCAGTCATCAACAATGTGCAGGTCACCAGGACCCTCATTGATGGCGGAGCAGGACTCAACATCCTGTCCGTCGAGATGTTGGACAATCTCCAAGTGCCATACAATCAGCTTCAGCCAACCAAGCCCTTCTCAGGAGTCACTGATGGTTCCACTGTTCCAATAGGGCAGGTTCGCCTTCCAGTCACCTTTGGGCAGCGCAACAACTACCGCACCGAGCTCATCGACTTCGACGTCGCCCACATCCGTCTGCCATACAACGCCATCCTCGGGTACCCAGCCCTGGCCAAGCTCATGGCAGTGACTCATCATGGATACAATGTCCTCAAGATGCCGGGAAGCGGTGGAGTCATCACCGTACCCTATGAAGAAAGGGACGCAGTGTGTTCACTTGAGCGCGCGTTCCAAGCCACAACAATCGAAGACCCAGAGTGCAGGAACGGAACACTTCCCGAGGTGACCCTTAAGAAGAAGAAGGTTTGGCTTGGCCCAAGCCACAAGGAGGCAGGCGCCTCCAGAGGTGTTGCGTCAGGATCTGTGCCCAATCAGGGAGCACCACCCTCCCTCGCATAGGAAGGCGCGCCCGGCGCCCTCCTCAGGAAGGGCTCGGGGGCTCTTTCTTGGAGAGCCACCGACTTTGCCAAGGTCGCGAGGGTGGCGCTCGGGCACCACTTGGAGGGGTGCTTCCAGGCACGTTTCCCTCAGGAAGGTACAAGGCAAGGAAGACCAAACCCACAGGAGTTCATCGCAAGGAGCACCCAGGAGCTACAGGAGTCGAGGATCATGCGCGGCAGCCGCCGCTTACCCACCGTGGCCCCACATCTAGGCGAGGATGGTGGGCTGCGCGTCTGCGTCGACGTGCCAGGGCTCAACCGAGCCGCGTCTTAGGAGCGCCTCTGGCCTTCGCGCGTGGGGCGTTGCGAGGGTCCACCTCACAACTACGTTCGCATGCCTTTCGGCCTGCCGGACGCGGTCGCCGCTCATCAGCGCATGCTGAGGAGCATTCTGGAGGCTCAGGAGGTCAGGCATTGTGCGGTCCTGGCGGAGATGGAGATGGCCCTCGGAGACCCGCCTGTGCTCCCGGAGCCTCCCGAGGCTCCGGGGCCTGGGGGCTCGTGAGGGTCGACGCCTTCATCGCGCATCACCCGCTTCTTCAGCACCACTCCATCTTCAACGGCACTAGGTGACATCTTTCTAAGTTCCATTTTTAGCTGGGAGCGCCCACAGGGCCGCATCATTCCCAGGTCGCGTGGGTCCGTCCCTGCGGCATGTATCTGTTTTGCTTATGCTCTTTACTTACCTTGTTGGGTGCGCCCCTCGGGCTGCATCATCCCCGAGCTGCTCGGGCCTGGCCCAGCGGCGTTTGCTTTTCCTGCGTCTACTTAAAATAACTTTCCTCCTGTGTGCTTAACGTACCCGGCCTAATCGCCTGCTCGATTGATGCCTACCTATGGAGCCGCTCGCTCTGGCATGACATTTGTGCACGGGTCTGTCCCTGCAACGCCGATAAATCTGAGTGGTCGAGCTCTGGCCGCAGTAGCCCCGCAAGGTGCCACCTCACCAGGCCCTCAGTGCCCCAATCACTTCCCCGGAGCAACAAAGGTTGGCCGGCAACCATAACAACAGGTCTTGTTTCTCTTCATGATTGGTGTGCAGGACCTACTCTAGGAGCAACGCTAGGGCGTCGCGAGCTGTCTCTCCCTCTCTCCGGCACGGACCGCTTGCACGTTAAAAGGGGGGCGCCTGAGCATCGCGACTCATGGGCTCCAACTGGCTCTCCAGCCCTCACCCCCTGGCCTTGACCCACGGCATCGCGACCTGTCATACCAGCGGCAGCTGAGCTCGCTCAAGGGACGGGACCTGAGGACGTAGAGCATTAAGGAAAGTGCGGGGGAGTGGGAAGAAGCTCACGAGGACCTAACCCAGCAGCGCCTCAGCTGCCACCACTCGGGCCGGGCACTTCATCAAGGAACTACACCAAACTCAAGAGATAAGTCACGCCCTTACAAGAGTTGGACCAACGAAGCACAAAACCCTCGCCCAGTGCGGCTCTGTCACGACGACGTTACCTTCCTTTCTCGCCCAGCGAGGGCTGCTTGAGCGCTGAAGGGGACCTCCCGAGCATCGCGACTCGGGGGCTCTTACCGGACCTCGGACCGCTCACCTCCTGGCCTTGACCACGGCATCGTGACCTGGCATACCAGCGACGACTGAAGCCCGCCTGGGGACTGGGACCTGTCACCGTAGAGTGCTAAGTCCTCGCGAGGATAGAAAGGGGGTGCCAAGCCGAGACAGGACAAGCACCTCGCATTGATTCATATTGAGATATAATGTTCACAAAAGACATGGCAGGTGCCTTACATACCCCCACGGGGTGTTGCTTCGATTCCTTGCAGGGAACAAAAGTAATAATCCTAAGGAGCGCTAATCACCCGCACCTCTGCAAGGGACGCTATCATCAACAGTGGGCTGCCCAACCGCCGAGCACCACGATCGCAGGTAATCATGACCGGTTTCTCTACATGCGGGGACTTGTCAAGTCGTGCGGTCGCCGAGGCATTGCGGGGAAGCGCATACGCCCACGTCCAATCAATTGCTAGGCCGCAGGCTGTTAGGGCCCGCGGTGCTTCGCGCTTGCCCCTTCGCTTCCCTGCTAGGCCAAGCCCGGACGCGCCTTGGGCCCGGGGGCTATTATCGGCGTTCTGGGAACGGGGGTCCCCAGACTTGCCTGCCTGCGGTGTGGCTCAAGTGGGGGCCCAACGCGGCCCATCTTCATCAGCTCAAGCTCAAGACCCTCGCGAGGGGCCAAGCCTCGCGGGGCGGACGACATGAAGCTTCCTTAGAGGCAGCCTCGTCAGGCAGGCCTGCGAGGAGGCAGAGAGATCAAGGCAGGGGTACCTCGCGAGGAGCCCATGATGCAAGCCATGACGTTCGAGACCAGGCGGGCGCCGTTCTACGCAGTGTCCTTGTTTCCCCTTTGGTGCAAAGGGGGCAAGCACAGGCCAAGGCATCGGGCAAAGGTTACCATTCTAGTGCAACGAGACCAAGACCAGCAGAGTGGCAGGACGGAGGTCACCGTGGAGCCCAAGACAGCGTCATCACCAGTACTTTTGGCAGTCGAAGACCACCTTTGGTCAGGATAACTTGTACTAGATGTTCCCCTTCAAAATGGCCAATTGTTGGCGCCCTTCTCTCTCAT
The DNA here is from genome assembly GCF_003073215.2 of Triticum urartu. NCBI lineage: Eukaryota > Viridiplantae > Streptophyta > Magnoliopsida > Poales > Poaceae > Triticum > Triticum urartu. The sequence goes on from NC_053023.1 coordinate 198,491,758, forward strand.
TATTTGGGAAGAGGCCCAGGGCCTCTATAAATAGAGCTGGCCACCATAGAGTAGGGGATGGAGAGGACAATATAGAGGGATCCAGAGAGCGATCTAGTAGGGGGACGGCTAGAGATCTGGTAGAACCCCAGCAGAGAGAGAGAGAGAGGCGACTGAACTCACCCTAGCAGTTCATCGCACCAGCTCAAGAACACCTCTCGCGAGGCTGTTCTTCCCTTGTACTGTTCATCATCATCCCCTGAGGCAATCCACCACACCACACACTTGAGTAGGGTATTACACCACAACGGTGGCCCGAACCAGTATAAACCTCGTGTCCCTTGTGTTGTTCGTTGTTTCCAGCTTAGATCACGCGAGGAGATTGGACGTAGATCGGTAGGGGAGAGATCTCCGTGCGCACCCCAGTGTTCGAACCTCAAGGGTATGCCGGAACCCGAAATCCGACAAGTGTTATGTAGTCGATGTTCACATAACACCACTAGAGGAGAGACAACATACATCTCATCAAAATATTGAATGAATACCAAATTCGCATGACTACTAATAGCAAGACTTCTCCCATGTCCTTAGGATCAAACAAAACTACTCACAAAGCATATTCATGTTCATAATCAGAGGGGGTATTAATATGCATAAAGGATTTGAACATATGATCTTCCACCAAATAAACCAACTAGCATCAACTACAAGGAGTAATCAACACTACTAGCAACCTACAGGTACCAATCCCGGACTTGGAGACAAGAATTGGATACAAGAGATGAACTAGGGTTTTGAGAGGAGATGGTGCTGGTGAAGATGTTGATGGACATTGCCCTCTTCCGATGAGAGGATCATTGGTGATGACGATGGCGATGATTCCCCCTCCCGAAGGGAAGTTTCCCCGGCAGAACAGCTCTGCCGGAGCCCTAGATTGGTTCCGCCAAGGTTCCGCCTCGTGGCGGCGGAGTCTCGTCCGGAAAGATGGCTTATGATTTTTTCCTCATCGAAAGACTCCATATAGCAGAAGATGGGCATCGGAGGGCCACCAGGGGGCCCACAAGGTAGGGCGCGCGCCCAGGGGGTAGGGCGCGCCCCCACCCTCATGGGAAGTGTGTGGCCCCCCTGGTGAACTTGCGCTCAATATTTTTCATATATTCTAAAAATGACTTCTGTGAAGTTTCAGGACTTTTGGAGCTGTGCAGAATAGGTCTCTAATATTTGCTCCTTTTCCAGCCCAGAATCCCAGCTGCCGGCATTCTCCCTCCTTATGTAAACCTTGTAAAATAAGAGAGAATAGGCATAAGTATTGTGACATAATGTGTAATAACAGCCCATATTGCAATAAATATCGATATAAAAGCATGATGCAAAATGGACGTATCAACTCCCCCAAGCTTAGACCTCGCTTGTTCTCAAGCGAAAGCCGAAATCGAAAAATATGTCCACATGTTTAGAGATAGAGGTGTCGATAAAAATAAAATGCGGACATGAGGGCATCATGATCATTCTTAGAACAACAACTTATGATTCTTGTCATATGATCTCTTATGCTAGAGTAACAATTAAATCACAATTTCAAGTATGAATCGTAAACTTCATTGAAAACTAACAAACTATAATCTCAGTCATTGGAGCAATTGCAATTTATCATAACATAGGAAAGAGTCAATATATAAGAGCTTTTCAGCAAGTCCACATACTCAACTATCATATAGTCTTTCACAATTGCTAACACTCACGCAATACTTATGGGTATGGAGTTTTAGTCGGACACAGAGAAAGATAGGGGCTTATTGTTTTGCATCCCAATGTTTTACCTCAAGGGTAATGTCAACAATAATAGTTCATGAAAACTCACATCCAATTAGCCATATATACCAGGATCTTTCCAACATGTTGTGCTTGCCAAAAGATAAAATTTAAAAAGGAAGGGTGAAGATCACCATGACTCTTATGTAAGGCAGGAGATAAAGGTAAAAGATAGGCCCTTCGTAGAGGGAAGCAGAGGTTGTCATGCGCTTTTATGGTTGATGCACAAAATCTTAATGCGAAAGAACGTCACTTTATGTTTCCACTTGTGATATGGACCTTTATTATGCAGTCCGTCGCTTTTATTTCTTCCATATCACACGATCGTATAAAGCTTATTTTCTCCCACACTAATAAGTCATACATATTTAGAGAGCAATTTTTATTGCTTGCACCGATGACAACTTACTTGGAGGATCTTACTCAATCGATAGGCAGGTATGGTGGACTCTCATGGCAAAACTGGTTTAAGGGTGTTTGGAAGCACAAGTAGTATCTCTACTTAGTGCAAAGAATTTGGCTAGGATGAGGGGGAAAGGCAAGCTCAATCATGTTGGATGATCCATGACAATATAATTTATCTCAGATGTAAGAAAACACAACCCATTACGTTGTCTTCCTTGTCCAACATCAACTCTTTAGCATGTCATAGTTTAATGAGTGCTCACAATCATAAAAGATGTCCAAGATAGTGTATTTATATGTGAAGACCTCTCTTTCTTTATTTCTTCATAAAAGATGTCCAAGATAGGATCATAAAGCAAAACTCACAACTAGATCATACTAAAAACTTTATGCTACTAGATCAAGATATTATCAAAAGGATCGAACTAAGAAAAATTGGAAAGATAAAAGTGATGGTGATACGATACCGGGGCACTCCCCCAAGCTTGACAGTTGCCAAGGGGAGTGCCCATATCAGATACTCAATTCTTCTTTGTTGGTGGAGAGGATGATGGTTTTGTTGATGGCATAGGCTTCTTCCTTAATTTGCGCTTGAGGACAGAATTTTGGTCCCTTAGGTCATCGATCTCCTGCTCCAGGCTCAGTATCTTTTTGCATAGTTCTTGTTTGTTTTCCCGCAAGAGGCGAAAAGGGATAAACTCGATCTTAGGTTTCTTTACTCTATCTGGTAGGCTTGACTTTTTGAACTCCACATGCATGTCCCCAGGTTGAGGTAATGGGACTTCATCTTCTTCTGAGCTCGTCTCCTCCCTTCCCTTGGGTTCATAGTCCTCTTCTTCTTCCGTAGTCCAACCACAACGCTCCACATCCCCATAGACCTTAGGATCTGCAAGGTAATCAGCCACATAGCTTTCTCCTTCTGAATCCTGGGACGACATGTTGCTCTAATCTGCAGCAAGACAGCTCGAAACAAAGACAGGAGATTTTTGCGTGATACGGTGGTCAAAACCTTCGGGAGGTTATATAATGAATTTTTAATAACCAAAATACGTGTCGTGTAAGAAAACGGAGTCCGGAGAGCACACGAGGTGCCCACGAGGTAGGGGGGCGCGCCCAGTAGGGTAGGGCGCGCGCTCCACCCTCATGGAGGCCTCGTGTCCTTCCCGGACTGCTTCTTGTTTTTCTATTTTTCTAAATATTCCAAAACGGAGAAATATTGCCATAAAAATGTTTTGGAGTCGGTTCACTTACCATACCACATACCTATTCCTTTTCGGAGTCTGAAACATTCCGGAATGTGTCCCTTATGTATTCCTCCGGGGTTATGGTTTCAATAACATTGGTTTCAACATTTATGGGATTACCTGAGATATAATGTTTGATTCTTTGACCGTTCACCACCTTCGGGTTTGTGCCTTCGAAGTAGTTGATTTTTATGGCACCGGAACGATAGACCTCCTCGATAACGTAAGGACCTTCCCATTTAGAGAGAAGTTTTCCTGCAAAAAATCTTAAACGAGAGTTGTATAGCAATACACAATCACCTACGTTAAACTCACGCTTTTGTATTCTTTTGTCATGCCATCTTTTAACTTTTTGTTTAAATAATTTGGCATTCTCATAGGCTTGGGTTCTCCATTCATCAAGTGAGCTAATATCAAATAACCTCTTCTCACTGGCAAGTTTGAAATCATAATTGAGATCTTTAATAGCCCAATATGCCTTATGTTCTAGTTCTAGAGGTAAGTGACATGCTTTTCCATAAACCATTTTATACGTAGACATACCCATAGGATTTTTATATGCAGTTCTATAGGCCCATAATGCATCATCAAGTTTCTTGGACCAATTCTTTCTGGATCTATTGACAGTCTTTTGCAAAATTAATTTGAGTTCTCTATTACTCAATTCTACTTGACCACTAGACTGGGGGTGATAAGGAGATGCAATTCTATGATTAACATCATATTTAGCAAGCATTTTACGGAAAGCACCATGAATAAAATGTGAACCACCATCAGTCATTAAATATCTAGGGACTCCAAACCTCGGAAAAATAACTTCTTTAAGCATCTTAATAGAGGTGTTATGATCAGCACTACTAGTTGGAATAGCTTCTACCCACTTAGTAACGTAATCAACAACAACTAAAATATGTGAATATCCATTGGAGGCAGGAAAAGGTCCCATATAATCAAAGCCCCAAACATCAAATGGTTCAATAACAAGTGAATAATTCATAGGCATTTCTTGACGTCTACTAATATTACCAATTCTTTGACATTCATCACAAGACAAGACAAACTTACGGGCATCCTTGAAGAGAGTAGGCCAATAAAAACCGGATTGCAATACCTTGTGTGCAGTTCTATCTCCAGCATGGTGTCCTCCATAAGCCTCGGAGTGACACTTGCGTAGGATATGTTCCTGTTCATGCTCAGGTACACAACGTCTAATAACACCATCTACCCCTTCTTTATAAAGATGTGGGTCATCCCAAAAGTAATGTCTCAAATCATAGAAGAACTTTTTCTTTTGCTGGTATGTGAAACTAGGTGGTATAAATTTAGCAACAATATAATTAGCTTAATCATCATACCATGGAGCAGTATGAGAAGCATTTATGAAATTTAATTGTTCATCAGGAAAGCTATCATCAATAGGTAGTGGGTCATGAAGAACATTCTCTAACCTAGACAAGTTGTCTGCAACGGGGTTCTCAGCTCCCTTTCTATCAATAATGTGCAAATCAAATTCTTGTAGCAAGAGAACCCATCTAATAAGTCTAGGTTTAGCATCTTTCTTTTCCATAATATATTTAATAGCAACATGATCAGTGTGAATAGTTACTTTAGAATCAACAATATAAGGTCTGAACTTATCACAAGCAAATACAACTGCTAAGAATTCTATTTCAGTAGTAGCATAATTTCTCTGAGCATTGTCTAGAGTTTTACTAGCATATTGAAGAACATTTAATTTCTTATCAACTCTTTGCCCTAGAACAACACCTACATCATAATCACTAGCATCACACATAATTTCAAAGGGTAAATTCCAATCAGCTGGCTGAACAATAGGTGCAGAGATCAATGCTTTCTCAAGCATTTCAAATGCTTCTACAGAATCATCATCAAAAACAAATGGTATATCTTTTTGTAATAAATTAGTCAGAGGCCGAGAAATTTCTGAGAATTCCTTAATGAACCTCCTATAAAAACCGGCATGACCAAGGAAACTTCTTATACCTTTGATGTCCTTGGGAGATGGCATCTTTTCAATAGCATCAACCTTGGCTTTATCCACTTCAATACCTCTTTCAGAAACTTTATGCCCCAAGACAATACCTTCATTAACCATAAAATGGCACATTTCCCAATTGAAGACAAGATTAGTTTCTTCACATCTCTGTAAAACTCGATCAAGGTTGCTCAAGCAATCATCAAAAGAGGATCCATAGACGGAGAAATCGTCCATGAAAACCTCACAAATCTTTTCACATAAGTTAGAGAATATGGCCATCATGCATCTTTGAAAGGTAGCAGGTGCATTACATAAACCAAAAGGCGGCATACGTCTATAAGCAAAAGTACCAAAAGGGCAAGTAAAATTAGTCTTTGATTGATCATTGGCTGATGCAGGTATTTGAGAGAAACCAGAATAACCATCTAGAAAGCAAAAATGTGTATGTTTGGATAATCTTTCTAGCATTTGATCGATAAAAGGCAAGGGGTAATGATCTTTTTTAGTAGCTTTATTTAATTTGCGGAAATCAATTACCATCCTATAACCTGTAATAATTCTTTGCGGGATCAACTCATCTTTATCATTAGGAACGACAAAAATACCTCCCTTTTTAGGGACAGAATGGACAGGACTTACCCACTGACTATCAACAACGGGATAAATTATACCTGCCTCAAGGAGCTTTAGTATTTCCTTTATTACCACTTCCTTCATCTTAGGATTCAGCCGTCGTTGATGATCATGAACTGGTTTGGCATCTTCCTCCAAATTTATTTTGTGTTGACACAGAGTGGGACTAATGCCCTTAAGATCAAGAGTATATCCAATAGCAGCACGGTGCTTCTTTAGAGTTTTCAATAATCTATCTTCTTCATGCTCTGAAAGGTTAGCACTAATAATAACAGTATATATCTTTTTCTCATCAAGATAAGCATATTTAAGAGTATCAGGTAGCGGTTTAAGCTCAAACACGGGATCACCCTTGGGTGGAGGAGGATCCCCTAGGATTTCAATAGGGAAATTGTGTTTCGGGATGGGTTCCTGTTTTAAGAATACTTCATCTATTTCCCTTCTTTCATTCATAAACGTATCATTTTCGTGGTCTAGCAAATATTGTCCTAAAGGATCACTAGGAGGTATGGCAATAGAAGCAAGACCAATAATTTCATCTTTACTAGGCAATTCCTCTTCACGGTGTTGTCTCCGAAATTTAGAGAAATTAAATTCATGAGACATATCACCTAAACCAATAGTAACAACATCCTTTTTGCAATCTATCTTAGCATTAACTGTGTTCAAGAAGGGTCTACCAAAAATAATGGGACAAAAGCTATCTTGTGGGGAGCCAAGAACAAGAAAATCAGCAGGATATTTAGTTTTCCCACAAAATACTTCAACATCTCTAACAATTCCCATTGGTGAAATAGTATCTCTATTGGCAAGTTTAATTGTGACATCAATATCTTCTTATTCAGTGAGTGCAATGTCATGCATAATTTCTTTGTATAAGTCAAAAGGTATTGCACTAGCACTAGCACCCATATCACATAAGCCATGATAACAATGATCTCCTATTTTAACAAAAATAACAGGCATGCCTACCATATGTCTATGTTTATCTTTAGCACAAGGTTTAGCAATTCTAGCAGTCTCATCACAGAAATGAATAACATGCCCATCAATATTATCAGACAAGAGATCTTTAACAATATCATTATTAGGTTCAACTTTAATTTGCTCAGGAGGTGTATAAGTTCTAATATTGCTTTTACGAACCACAGTTGAAGCTTTAGCATGATCTTTTATCCTAACAGGAAAAGGTGGTTTCTCAACATAACTAGTAGGAACAATAGGATCACTATAAGTGACAGTCTTTTCTTCAACTTTAATAGGTGCAGCTACTTTTACTTCTATGGGAGGATGATATTTAAACCACTTCTCCCTAGGGAGATCAACATGTGTAGCAAAAGTTTCATAGAAAGAAGCTACTATTTCAGAGTCAAGTCCATATTTAGTGCTAAATTTACGGAAAACATCGGTATCCATGAATGATTTAACACAATCAAACTTAGGTGTCATACCTGACTCCTTACCTTCGTCGAGGGCCCAATCTTCAGAGTTGCGTTTAATTCTTTCCAATAAATCCCATTTGAATTCAATAGTCTTCATCATAAAAGAGCCAACACAAGAAGTATCGAGCATGGTGCGATTGTTATCAGAAAGCCGAGCATAACAATTTTGAACAATCATTTCTCTTGAGAGCTCATGATTGGGGCATGAATATAACATTGATTTAAGCCTCCCCCAAGCTTGAGCGATGCTTTCTCCTTCGCGAGGCCAGAAATTATATATATAATTGTGATCACGATGAATAAGATGCATAGGATAAAACTTCTGATGAAATTCCAATTTCAATCGTTTGTAGTTCCATGACCCCGTATCATCACATAGCCTATACCATGTCAATGCATCTCCCCTCAAAGATAAAGGGAAGACCTTCTTCTTAATAAAATCACAGGGCACACCTGCAAGCTTAAATAATCCACAAACTTCATCCACATATATTAGGTGTTCATCAGGATGCTTTGTTCCGTCTCCTGCAAAAGGATTAGCCCGCAGTTTTTCTAACATACCCGAAGGAATTTCAAAGTGAACATTTTCATCTTCAGTAGGTTCAGTAGGTTGAGGAGCAACTCTTTGCTCTACTGGTCGGGGTGAAAATACCCCGAACAAGCCCCTCAGAGGATTACTTTCCATAGTAACAAGTGATAGTAAATTTCAGCAGACTACATAAATTTTTCCTTACCAAATTCCACCTACCAAAGGCACTTCACTCCCCGGCAATGGCGCCAGAAAAGAGTCTTGATGACCCACAATTATAGGGGATCTATCGTAGTCCTTTCGATAAGTAAGAGTGTCGAACCCAACGAGGAGCAGAAGGAAATGATGAGCGGTTTTCAGCAAGGTATTCTCTGCAAGCACTAAAATTATTGGTAACAAATAGTTTTGTGATAAGCTAATTTGTAACGTGCAACAAGTAACAAAAGTAAATAAAGTGCAGCAAGGTAGCCCAATCCTTTTTGTAGCAAAGGAGAAGCCTGGACAAACTCTTATATGATGTAAAGCGCTCCTAAGGACACGTGGGAATATCGTGAAGCTAGTTTTCATCACGTTCATATGATTCGCGTTCGGTACTTTGATAATTTGGTATGTGGGTGGACCGGTGCTTGGGTACTGTCCTTACTTGGACAAGCATCCCACTTATGATTAACCTCTATTGCAAGCATCCGCAACTACAACAAAATTATTAAGGTAAACCTAACCATAGCATGAAACATATGGATCCAAATCAGCCCCTTACAAAGCAATGCATTAACTAGGGTTTAAGCTTCTGTCACTCTAGCAGCCCATCATCTACTTATTACTTGCCAATGCCTTCCTCTAGGCCCAAATAATGGTGAAGTGTCATGTAGTCGACATTCACATAACACCACTAGAGGAGAGACAACATACATCTCATCAAAATATCGAACGAATACCAAATTCACATGACTACTAATAGCAAGACTTCTCACATGTCCTTAGGAACAAACGTAACTACTCACAAAGCATATTCATGTTCATAATCAGAGGGGTATTAATATGCATAAAGGATCTGAACATATGATCTTCCACCAAATAAACCAACTAGCATCAACTACAAGGAGTAATCAACACTACTAGCAACCTACAGGTACCAATCCCGGACTTGGAGACAAGAATTGGATACAAGAGATGAACTAGGGTTTCGAGAGGAGATGGTGCTGGTGAAGATGTTGATGGAGATTGCCCTCTTCCGATGAGAGGATCATTGGTGATGACGATGTCGATGATTCCCCCTCCCGGAGGGAAGTTTCCCTGGCAGAACAACTCCACCGGAGTCCTAGATTGGTTCCGCCAAGGTTCCGCCTCGTGGCGGCGGAGTCTCGTCCGGAAAGATGGATTATGATTTTTTCCTCATCGAAAGACTCCATATAGCAGAAGATGGGCATCGGAGGGCCACCAGGGGGCCCACGAGGTAGGGGGGCGCGCCCAGGGGGGTAGGGCGCGCCCCACCCTTGTGGGAAGGGTGTGGCCCCCCTTGTGAACTTCTTGCGCTCAGTATTTTTTATATATTCTGAAGATTACTTCCGTGAAGTTTCAGGACTTTTGGAGCTGTGCAGAATAGGTCTCCAATATTTGCTCCTTTTCCAGCCCAGAATCCCAGCTGCCGGCATTCTCCCTCTTTATGTAAACCTTGTAAAATAAGAGATAATATGCATAAGTATTGTGACATAATGTGTAATAACTACCCATAATGCAGTAAACATCGATATAAAACTATGATGCAAAATGGACGTATCATCCACCATGGAGCGTGTGTGGTTAATTCTTCGGCTGCAAGGGCCTGGGATAGTGCTTCGAGGGCCAGGGATGCGGTTTTGTTTTTGGCGCGGAGCGCTATGTCCGGATCACTGGCAAGAGTGATAATACCATTTGGCTCGGGCATCTTGAGCTTCATATACCCGTAGTGAGGTATGTCTTGAAAGTGCGTGAATGCGTCTCGCCCCAACAGGGCGTCATATCCACTGTTGAAAGGGGCCACTTGGAAGGTTATCTCTTCAGACCAATAGTTCTCCGGCGTGCTGAATACCACGTCGAGTTTATTTTTTCCTGCGCATCTTGCTTCCCGACTGGGAATGATTCCTCGAAAGGTCGTAATACTTTGCTCGATGCCGCTCCTATCCATTTGCATTTTATTGAGCATGTCCTCGTAGATGAGGTTCAACCTGCCGCCGCCATCCATGAGCACTTTAGTGAGTCGAAAGCCATCCACAATTGGATTGAGAACCAAGGCGGCTGGTGCCCGGAATGACCGGACTTTTGGTTCGTCCTCAGCATTAAAAGTTATGGCCGTGTCATTCCAGGGATTTATTGTTGCGACTTGGCAGACTTCAGCGAGGTCACGGTGTGCCCTCTTGCGCCGATTGTTTGAAGCGAAAGTCTCGAAGACCGTCAATACTCTGAGTTCATTGTCTTTCGAAGGGTACTGCTCTAAGGTGTTTTTGATGAGGATATCCTCGCCGCTCTTGGCCACTTGCCGGAGTATCCAACATGCTCTGAGGCTGTGGGTTGGTTCATTATCCGGTGTCGTGTGTATTTTGCATGGCTTATCAAGCCATCCCTCAAGGACGGTTCCACGCCCCGTAATGGGTTTAATTTTCTTGCCTACGGGGTTGGGTGCCCCGCGAGAGTGCATCCTTTTTGCCCACCAGGGAGGTGGCATGCATGCCAGTGGTTCCTAGTGAGCTATCTGAGTTTTCCAGACGCTTTCCATTGCGCAATACTTCTGTACCATGGTTGCCAAGTCAGTGAAGTGTAGTACGCGATGACGGTTGAGGGCGTTGAGGATTCCTTCATTCGTGCAATTATTGCAGAATACTGAAGTCGCGTCCTCATCGTGACAATCTTTAATCTTGTCCTTGACAAGAAGGAACCTGAGCCAAAAGTGATGGACTGTTTCCTGAGGTTGCTGCCGGTCGTACATGAGGTCGCATATATCCGGGGGACCAGAATTGCTTGGCGAATATTGCTTGTGGTGGGTGGGTGGCGTTAAATTTGAACCCTGACCCAATGTGGAGTCCGGAGTTTGAAAAACTTCCGAGTTTATTAGTTCAGGCTCTGGGGTGTCCAATGATTCTTTAGGCCCAACGCCCGATTCTAAGTTCGGAGGACTGGGAGTGTCACCCCGCAGACGGGTATCCGGCTCTCCGAGCTCGGAAATCCGAACGTAGCTTGTTTTCAGCATAGGGGAAGAGTTGTTGTTTTGCTCCTCTACGACCGCTATCTGATGGGTGACCGACCGAGATTTGATTTCTCTCTGATCGGGTTTAAGCCCAATCCGATCATAGTCTGTAGCGACCCCCAGGGCGGCGATGCGATCCAGGAGTTCGTTTAAAGACGACAAATCTGCCAGATCCATCCGTTTGGAGTATTCGGGGTCAACACGGAGACGATATTTGATGACTTGGGAAGTCAGCATCGACTTAAAGGCCAAACGGGCGACCATAGTAAAGCTGCCTAGCCGGAGGGTTTGGCTTGAGGCCAGGGCTTCTCCGGAAGTGATACTGCCCTTGATAACAAGGCGAGCCATCAATCCTGTTGTCGACGCCACAGAGGAACTCTCAATGAAAGCACCAATGTCAGTGTCAAAACCGGCAGATCTTGGGTAGGGGGTCCCGAACTGTGCGTCTGAGGATTGAAGGTAACAAGAGACAGGGACATGATGTTTACCCAGGTTCGAGCCCTCTTGATGGAGGTAATACCCTACTTCCTACTTGATTATCTTGGATGAATATGGGTTTTACAAGAGTTGATCTACCTCAAGATCGTAATGGCTAAACCTTAGACGTCTAGCCTGTATGATTTTGGTTGCCTCTACGGACTAAACCCTCTGGTTTATATAGACACCGGAGGGACCTAGGGTTGTACATAGTTGGTTTGCAAAGGAAGGAATCTTCATATCCGAACGCCAAGCTTGCCTTCCCCGTAAAGGAGAGTCCCATCCAGTCATGGGAGGAAGTCTTCTGTCTTGTATCTTCACAACCCATTAGTCCGGCCCACATCATATAGCCTGGATGCCCGATGACCACTTAATCCAGGACTCCCTCAGTAGGCGAGGAAAGGCTCGGTCCATGGAGCAATTACAACCATTATTTCGTGGGCCGATGGTGTTATTTCGGTGCCTGAGCCCCCGATGATATCGAGACTGTGTTTGGAATCGGGGGGGTATGATCGGCTCCGGGTCAGTGCTCCCGTTCTCGTCCTGCCACACCACGAATGGCTTGAAGAGCCTTTCCACAAAGGTGTTAGGCGGGATGGGGTCGCGTTTAGCGCCCATGCGAGCAATGATGTCCGCGGTTTGATTACTCTCTCGAGCCATGTGATGAAACTTGAGGCACTCGAACCGAGCTGATATTTGGAGTATGACGTTGTGGTAAGCCGCCATCTTCGGATCTTTTGCGTCGAAGTCTCCATTTATTTGTGATATTGTGAGGTTGGAATCCCCGCGCACCTCAAGGCGTTGTATGCCCATGGAGACAGCCATCCAGAGACCATGCAATAGGGCCTCGTAATCGGCTGCATTGTTAGATTCTGCCTTGTTGACCCTACCCAATGTTGGGCGTGTGTGAGCTTCGTTGCAGCGCCTGAGACGGCGGCCTCTGGGATTGACTTCAAGCTCCCTCCGCCCGTGGCTGGGTTCCGCGAGCGGTGGCTGTATGTAGATGCTGGGGTGCCCAGCCCCCTGCTGTCGGAGCCAACTTCACCTGCTGTCCCCAATTCGGGCTGGGGCCAGGAGACGCTTGAGAGCCCCCGGCTCGTCTTCGTCTGGCACCGCTTCGCGTTCTTGAGGTCGCTTGGTGCGACAGCGCCCAAGGTGGTGAAGGAGTTCCTGCTACGCCGTGTTGCTCCTCTCCAGCGTCACTCCTGCCAGATGTGGGCCTTCAGCGGGTGCGATGATCGTATGAGGCTCCAGGAAGAGGACCTGACGCCTGAAGTGCTGAGGACGGCGCTCTTGACCCTGACGGGGGACCCCAACCCTGGCAGTATCCAGCAGGGAGGGGCCTTGCTGTACCTCTGCCAGAGCGGGGGCGATTTCGTGAGGCAGATTCGTATCTTCGATGAGTGGGGGCCGTGCCCCGCCGGCCTTCAGGGGCCTCGCAAGAACCCAGTGGTGGTGACTGCCCTTCCAGTCGGCCAAGGCGACTCTTCCTCAAGTGGCGGAGCAGGGAGGCACGAGGCGCCAGAGGCCGAGGGGGCTCCCGGCGGGGTGACATCGCTAGGCGAGGCTCATGAGGAAGCAGTTATCGGGGCCCGTGCCGCCGAGGCTGAGGGTGACAAGCAGCTGCCCTCCGCGCCTACGATCGAGGCCACTGAGGCTCCGGCGGCTTCTCTTGGCGAGGCGATTGGCGGCGCACGTCAGGTAGGCGCCCCTGACGCAGATTGCCTTGATGCTCCATCTTCGTCGCTGGTTGATCCCTCCACCCGACTCTTAGGCCGCTTCCGCGTGGACTTTGAGGCCCTCCGGGAGAGAAGGGAGGCCCTGGGCGACGATTACCCTTGTCGCCTGCTGAAGCATAGGAAGTACTTCGCCACTGACGAGTAAGCCTTCTCCTTTCCCAGCTCCTGATCCTTTTGTTGCTCTTACTAACCATTGCTCCGCAGGCCCCTTCCAGCCGAGCTTGCCGAGACGGCTGAGGAGCCGCCCCCCTTGGCCTCGCCCCCTCCACCATCCTCAAGCGCTCCAAACAGTGGAGCCCTTGTGGTGAGGGCGATCGATGAGGCGAGCCGTCCCGAGGCGTATTGTGGCCCCGCGCGCCTCGCGATCTTTCGCGGGCCTTCTCGTGGCATAACCAGCCTGCCGTGGGCTTCTCGCTTGGTCGTGGACTGCGATTGGCTGAGGCGCTTCCTGTGCTCTTCACCTGGGGACGGGCTGGCCCCAGGCCAAGCTTCTGACGCGGCATGCCCGGCCGTCGCGAGGGTGCCAGCCCCCAGCCCCCAGCCCAGAGGGGGAGTGCTGACTCGCGGCCCCCGGCGCTTGCTTGGGCAGATGGTGGTGTGGAAGACGTGCTTGAGCGCGCTCGGGAGCGTCGCGCCCTTCGCCAAGGATTCCTTCGGAGGGCGGCTGACGCGGTAAGCCTGCTTGGAGAGGATCTTGCCGATGAAGACGCGCGCCTTGAGGCCGAGGGCCTGCGCCTGGCTGCAGAGAGGCGCGAGCTGGAGGGCGCCATCGCCCTCGCGCGCCGTCAGCGCGATCTTGATGACGCAGAGGCCAAGGCGTCGCTGGTGGCCTCTCAGGAGGCCCGATCTTGGGCCGCTGAGGAGGCTCGGGAGGCTGACCGGCGGAGAACGGTGGCGGAGGAGCGGGCTCGGGAGCTCATCGCCTGGTGCCACTCGCTGGAGGAGCAGGTGGAGCTGCGCGAGGTAGCCCTCGCGTCGATGAAGGTGGCCTCCGGCGACTCAACAGAGCTCTAGAAGCGTGAGGAGGCGCTGACGCTGGAAGCCGCCAAACGTACCCGTGAGTACGAGCGCCTGGAGACGAGGGAGCGCTTGGTGATGCAGGCGGAGGATGATGTTGCTGCACAGGAAGCCCGCGTTCTGGAGGAGGTCGGACATCGAGTGGCGATGGTGCATTTGAACCTCGAGCACGAGTTCGAGGAGAAGCTGGGGTTGATCCGGGCCGAAGCTGAAGGCAGGACTGCTGCCTTGAGGGCCAAGCTGGAGGAGGCGACACAGCGGGCCGACGCTTTCCGGGCCGCTCTTGAGGTGTCGCAAGGTGAGTTAACCGCCTCCCAGGCCGAGGTGCTCCTTCTCTGCCAGCGGGTGGAGGAGGCTGAGGTCGTCGCGGGCCAGAATGCGGACGAGATCCGTCAGCGGCGGACCCTGTAGCATGAGCACGGCCCCATCTGTGAGGCGGCTGTTGGCGAGCCGCACGCAGTCAACTAAGCTGGCAATCTTCAGTTCTTCACTGACGTGGTGACACAGCTGGAGGCGCGGTCGGTCAGGGCTGACAGGTTGGTGGAGGAGAGGAGCCGCGCCCTGCTTGGGCGCGCCTTTTCTCGCGTCTTCAGCCACCTCCGGAACATGGATCCCCACTTTGATTTTGACGCCGCCATCGCCCCAGTCCCCCAGGCCGTCCGAGGCGACTTGGCGCACTGGGTGGAAGACAATGTGGAGGCTCTTATCAGGGCCTTCGCTTCAGACAACGACGACGCGATCGTGGCGACCGTCGAGGGCGGCGTGGTGAACGGCCCTGACGCCACTGACGGTGACGCGGACAGTGATGGCGGGTTCAGTGACGCTAGCAACGACTCGGGTGGAGCTCCTGAGAACGCATTGGGGGATTCATCTGACTGATTGTGCATCGCTCCTACTTCCTTACCCTGCATGAATAGAACTCAGGTTTCGGCCTGATTGCAGTGAGAGCATTTTGAAGGGGGAGCCCCTTATGTAAAACTTGTGTTCATCGTATTAGTAGACGCGACATTGCCCAAGCGCCCGCGCCAAGTGGTTGGCCCAAGCGACGCGCTGGTCGGCTAGTTTACCTTCGTCCCGTGCTGGCCCTGAGGCAGCCTGTGGGAGGTTGTGGTGTCTTGAGTGTTCCCTGACTGGGTTCGTAGGATCTGTAGTAAAACACCCTCCAGAGAGGTCACGTCTACGGCAGTCTAGGATGCGCGCAAGCTAGGCCCGTCCCTGCTCGCGAGGGGCTCGCGAGGGGAGGCAGCTGAGGCGAAGCGGTAACAAAAATGCGAGAAATTCCTCGAACGAGACTAAGAACCCCTTCCCCGGACACACGCAAATCTCAAATTCAAATCCAACTTGAATCCAGTGGGGGAAAGCGACAACCAAAGTGAGGGAGTCCTGGATTAGGGGGTGTTCGGGTAGCCGGACTATACCTTCAGCCGGACTCCAGGACTATGAAGATACAAGATTGAAGACTTCGTCCCGTGTCCGGATGGGACTTTCCTTCGCGTGGAAGGCAAGCTTGGCGATGCGGATATTCAAGATTTCCTACCATTGTAACCAACTCTGTGTAACCCTAACCCTATCCGGTGTGTATATAAACCGGAGGGTTCTAGTCCGTAGGACAACTTCATCATACAACAATCATACCATAGGCTAGCTTCTAGGGTTTAGCCTCCTTGATCTCGTGGTAGATCTACTCTTGTACTACCCATATGATCAATATTAATCAAGCAGGAGTAGGGTTTTACCTCCATCGAGAGGGCCCGAACCTGGGTAAAAACATCGTGTCCCTTGTCTCCTCTTACCATCCGGCTAGACGCACAGTTCGGGACCCCCTACCCGAGATCCGCCGATTTTGACACCGACATTGGTGCTTTCATTGAGAGTTCCTCTGTGTCGTCACTTTTGGGCTCGATGGCTCCTTTGATCATCAACGACGATGCGGTCCAGGTTGAGACTTTTCTCCCCGGACAGATCTTCGTCTTCGGCGGCTTCGCACTGCGGGCCAATTCGCTTGGCCACCTGGAGCAGATCGAAAGCTATGTCCCTGGCCATCAGGTCAGGTTTGGAAGCTTAAACTACACGGCACACACCCGCGGGGATTCGATCTTCGACGGGTTCAAGCTACAGCTGAGCGCGCCGCACTGTGTCGAGAGGCATGATCTAGCTCTGCCGCCGAACAGTGCCCTGGAGGCCGCACAAGCACCGGTTTCGACCCTTTATTCGGAGCCTATTGCGCCAATCGAGGATGAGCGGTTGGACATCACCTCGGGGGCTACGATCTCAAAGGCGATCGAGCCGAATGTCAGCCCTGCGTTCCGCACGACCCGTGACTCCAAGGAGCCGGATTCCTCTCCGAACTCCGAACCCCCTGCGCCCCTGCCGATCGAATCCAATTGGGCACCGATAATGGAGTTCACCGCCGCGGACATCTTTCAGCACTCGCCTTTTGGCGACATCCTGAATTCTCTAAAGTCTCTCTTTATCAGGAGAGCCCTGGTCGGACTACGGTCAGCGAGGATGGGATACGGACGATGAAGAAATTGAAAGCCCACCCACCACCCACTTGGTAGCCATTGTCGACAATTCAAACGACCTGCTCAACTTCGACTCCGCAGACATCGACAGCATGGACGACGATGCAGGAGATACAGATGAGCCAACGCCCATAGGGCATTGGACAGCCACCCCATCTCACGATGTGTACATGGTGGATACCCCTAAAGGAAACGACAACGAGGAAAAAGGGGATGGAATGGGGGACCGATCCCTCGAAAAGCAATCAAAGCGTCGGCGTAAACGCCGACCCAAGCCCCGCCTCAACAAAGACCCAGCCATAGAGCAGGATGAGCCGGTAGACGACGAGCAGGCCTTAGAGCAACCGTCCGAACAGGGCAACACGGATAGAGAAACCAAACATCCCTCCCCCGGCGAAAACGGCACTCCGGACGGCCTTACGCCGGATAAACCCACGAAGCAGAAGAATCTCCACAAGAGGCTCGTTGCAACAGCACGCAGTCTGAAAAAGCAGAAGCGGAAGCTAAAAACGGCGGAAGATGCACTCAAGATCCGATGGAGCAAAGTAATCAATACCATAGATAAATACGGCGATAGTCGCCGCATTAAAAGCTATCCGAAGAGAAGGCTACTGCCCGAATTCGATGAAGAGGCCCTAGAGCCCTCGCATTCAAAAAATAAGAAAGCCACACGGTCGGATAGACGACCCCATGGCCAGCATAAAGCGGCAAGCGGCGCCGCACTTAAATCGGCATGCGACCCACTTAAGGATTCGCATCAGGGCCCAGTCAGGTCCATTTACGGGCCAAGAAAGCAAGCTCTCGTAAGCAATGCAATAAAGCCATCATCAGAATCCGGCACACCCAAATACAGGGGCGCCGCACACCCCCTATGTTTCACCGATGAGGTCCTGGACCATGAATTTCCAGAGGGATTCAAACCCTTAAACATAGCGGCATATGATGGAACAACAGACCCTGGAGTCTGGATCGAAGATTATATCCTCCACATACATATGGCTAGAGGAGATGACCACCACGCCATAAAATACTTACCCCTTAAGCTTAAAGGGCCAGCCCGGCATTGGCTTAAAAGCCTTCCTGAAAACACAATCGGAAGTTGGGAAGAACTCGAGGACGCTTTCCGAGCAAACTTTCAAGGGACCTATGTCCGCCCTCCGGATGCATACGATCTTAGTCACATAACTCAACAGCCCGGAGAATTAGCTCGGCAATTCTGGAATAGATTCCTCACTAAAAAGAATCAGATAGTCAACTGTCCGGATGCCGAAGCCTTAGCAGCTTTCAGGCATAACGTCCGAGATGAATGGCTCGCCAGACACCTCGGCCAAGAAAAGCGAAGAACAATGGCCGCACTAACAAGCCTCATGGCCCGCTTTTGTGCAGGAGAGGACAGCTGGTTGGCAAGATGTAGCCCCAGCGACCCAAGTACATCCGAAACTAGGGATGGAAATGGAAAACCGCGACGCAACAAGGACCGTTGCCGGACTAAGGGAAAAAGTTCGAAGAACACGACAGTCAACGCCGGATTCAAGAGCTCACGATAGAATCAGACAAAGCCACCCCTCCAGGATAACAGGGATGATCCATCCAACTTTAACAAAATCCTGGACAGGATATGTCAAATACACAATACTCCTGGTAAGCCTGCTAACCATACCCACAGAGATTGTTGGGTTTTCAAACAATCCGGCAGACTCAACACCGAACACAAGGGGCTCGACACACCAAGCGAAGACAAGGACGAACCCCAAAAGCAGAGCACGAGGAAACAAAAGAACTTCCCACAAGAAGTAAAAACAGTAAACTTACTTCACATAACAAAACGTGCGGCGCCCATAAAGGTACGCACCACACGACCTATCCCAAAGGGGTCCCGCCATTGGTTGTCAAAACCAATCATCTTCGATCAGCTGGATTATTCTAGAAGTATTAGGAACACAGGCTGGACTGCCTTGGTACTCGATCCAATAATTGGTGGACTCCAGTTTTCAAATGTCCTTATGGACGACGGCAGTGGACTAAACCTGATATATCAGGACACAATCCGCCACATGGGGATAGACCCAGCAAGAATCCGCCGCAGCAAAACCGCCTTTCAAGGGGTCACGCCTGGTCCGGACACCCATTGCATGGGTTTTCTCCGGCTCGACGTTATATTCAGCTCTACCGATAACTTCCGCCACGAAAAGCTGACCTTCCACATCGTCCCATTCTCCAGTCGCTATCAAGCACTACTAGGACGCGAAGCTTTCACCCGCTTTAACGCAATACCGCATTATGCATCTCTAACACTTAAGATGCCCGGTCCACGAGGCATCATCTCTTTAAAGGGGAAGCATTGATGTGCCCCTCCCCCAAGCGGAGGACTGTGCGGCCGCTTTGACAGCCCCATAGTAAAATGGCTTCACCGGCCAAAAATTTCGGAATAGGTCATTAAAGACCACGAACGCGGATAGACGAGTTCGGTACAAAATCATCATTGATGCAGGCTTAGTGGCCATATACCCCCACACTAGGGGCTCCGTACATATAGAATAAGAGACAATAAAGCTCAGTTCTATATATTTTACTTTATACTTTGCTTATTTCAAACTTTTGTTCAGCACGACCCATTTTCAGCTCAGTTCCTCTCTTTCGCAGATGAACGTCATGCGGCGCCCGTCCAGGATACGGCACAACGGAGACACAGGCGCAGACGTGCAGTAGGGACCCGTCCTAAGGATTCTTTTTAGATTAAGACCCTGCGTAAACCTTTTTTACTGTCTCTTGTTGCTACATATCCCCTGGTTTTCTCTGATATAACCAAGGAGGAGGCTGGCGTCTTGGCATGTGGCCACGTCAGAATTTTTGCGCGTACCTGGACACTAGGGGCTTTTTAATAAAGAGTGTTGTTTTGCCCGCACTCATAAAGACCGAACACCTTAGGGAGTGTTCGGCATCGCGGGTTTTGGCATTATATGCATCAACTCTGAATCATGTCTTTGGTCAAATGTTGGGTTGCCCGGCTCCTGAGTTCGGCTACCTTACGTTCCGCTCTATCGGCTAAGGTAGCACCAGGAGAACTACTGCGATTGTGCCCCGGTTAGGCCGGGCGAGCGCCTCAGTAGAGAAAGCCGAAAACTGACTGTCATTATGTGGCGTGAGACTGGTCAGCCACCCAATGACCTATCGGAATCTATAGGATTCCTCCGTTTTAACGAAGGGCCGTTTCCCGGCCAGGCACATACGCGCCCCGAACTCGGGCGAGCGCAGTCGCCTCCAAGGGGCTACCTAAATAGTCCCACTATCAAGCTCCTATGGCTAAGTGAAAGTGTTAAAGCATTATAGTCCGGTTGCCCGGCCCGCTGCGCTATCACCTCCTTTGTAGGACCAAGACGTTGGGTTAATTGTGAAAATGCATCTTCTGCGAGCACCCCCGCACTATGTGCGTGGGGGCTGAAGCCAACGACCGCCATCTTTCAGATTATATATATATATATATATATATCTTAAAACGGCCGCACAGGAGGTGTTCCCAATACTTGAAGGCACAAGTATAAAAGGCCACTACAATTTATCAAAGTATTGCTCTATAATTACATATGCTATCATAACATAGCATCCTTCGAGCACTACGTCTCTATTACACGAGCGCCTTCAAGGACTTCCTGAAAATAGTGCTCGGAGGGTACTCGGCTTTTGTCCGAATCTCGGGACGCAACAACGGTGGTCTCCATCTCTGCCTAGTATGTCTTGACACGGGCAAGAGCCATCCGTGCGCCCTCTATCCATGCTGACCTCTTCATCACATTGATACGCGGCACCGCGTCAAGGAATTGCTGCACCAAGCTGAAATAACTCTTCGGCTCCGATCTCCCAGGCCACAGATGACCCATGACGTACTTCATGGCGAGTCCGGACAATCTATTCAGTTCGGCCCATTGAGCCAGGCGATCGTCCACTGCCACTGGACGCTCTGGATTGTGGAACTGTGACCAGAAAAGCTTTTCCACTTCGCGATCTTTTAGATCTCGAAAGTGTTCGGTCGCATCAGCAGCACTTGCTGCCAAATCCAGATAGGTGTCCTCCACACTCCACATCCGGTCCAATGGAGCAAACTTCGGATCGCAAAACTTCCTCCACAGCATAAAGGGCTTTCCAGCCGCAATCTGTTCGGCCTGACGCAGCTCCTCCTTTGTAGCTCTCATCGCAGAGCGAGCGTCCTTGGCATCGGCAACGGCCTTCTCTAAGTCCGTCTGTCTCGCCCGGTCTTCTTTCTCAAGAAGTTTGCAACGGTCTGCAGTGCTCTTTAACTTCTCGGCCATCTCGGCCATCTCTTCTGTGCTTCGGCAGTGAGCAGCCTATTCGGCTCTCAGCTCTTCAAGGGCCTTCTCGGCAGCCGCATCGCTTTTTCTGGCTTGCTCCTTAGCTCGGGCAAGTTCTGCCCTAAGATTCTCCACGGCGGCTGTACCATCTGCGTCAAGCAGACACATTGTAAGACACTGGCATGAAGCTCCTCTTACCTGATGCCGCCCGAGGAATTACATACCTTGAGCCTCATCAAGCCGCTTGTTGACAAGCGCGATGTCGGCATCTGCCACGTCCAGTCGCCGCTTTAGTTCGGCCAAATCATCAGTTCGGCTTGATTCCAGACACCTCGCCACCTACATTCAAAGGCGACATCTTAGACCTGGGATTATGATCCTCTGCGTGCCGTCATTTCTTGACAACGCGCAGAGTCTCAGGGGCTACTATCTACACAGGGCGCATCCTGTTTTATGCGCAACTGACGAAGAAGTACATTATCAAACGTACCTCAAAACCCGTCAGCAAACTTCTGATGGCCACATGCAATCCGCTTTCCGCGGACAAAATCCTTCCAATCACCGTACCCATCAATGCATGGTGCTCCTCTGAGATAGAAGCTCGCCCCAGCAGAATCATGAGCTCCTCCGACCACGCACCAGACGGTGCCGGGCTCGTCCTATGACCTCCATCGAAGGCCGGACAGAGAGAACATTGGGGGGACATATGCCTACCTTCCACCCCTGCCGGATTCGGAGAAACCCTCCGCGACGACACCTCAGGGTCGTCTGCCTCGCCAGGCGGTACGGCAGGGGGAGGTGTTCCACTCTCCATCATCTCCGGAAGAAGATCCCCCGAAGACGAGCTCTGCTGAGAAGGGCTAAGGTCCGAGCTACAAAGTAAAATTTCGGTTAATCTTCTCAGATAAAAAGCAAGGATTTCTCTCATCCCTCTAAAGGAAAATCTTTCTCTACTTACGGCTCGCTGGAGGGCTGATCCCTTTGAGGGCGTAGTTCGGCCGAGGATCTCCCCGGCATCGAACCCTCTGACGAGGACTTTTTCCCCCGCTTTGAGGCCATGGTCTCCGGGTCGTCAGAGGCGGCCCTCTTCTTCCCCTTAGGAGAGGAATTGTCGGTTCCTCCCTTCAGAGCAGCCTCCTTCGAGGAGGCCATAGTTTCCTTGTCCTCCCCCTCACTTCCCTCCAAAGGAACGATCTTCAACATCCTGACTAGCACGGGATCCGGCCTGGTCTCAGGAAGGGGAGCCGGACACCTGATCAGCTTTGCCTTCGCTATCCACTCCTGTTTAAAAGGACAGCTCTTTTACGGGCAAATTTATAACAATTTTACGGATAGCGAGTCCGGGCACAAGGTTACTTACTTGAGTATCCGGGCGATTGCAGCTTAAACCTGCGTCCTCGGTCAAATCCGGACACATTGCTTGTGATCCGAAGAACATTTTATACATCTCCACGGGCGTTGCGCCCATAAAATGCTGGAGAGCTCGTGGTCCCTCCGGATTAAACTCCCACAGATGAAGGGAGCGACGTTTGCCAGGCAGTGTTCAGCGAATCAGCATGACCTGCATCACCTTGACCAGGTTGAGGTCTCTTTCTAAGAGATCCCTGATGCGGCCCTGCAACAAGGGCACGTCTTTGGATAACCCCCAATCTAATCCTTTGTTGACCCATGACGCTAGCCGTGATGGGGGACCCGAGCGAAAGGCAGGAGGCGCCACCCACTTGGCGCTCCTGGGAGCGGTGATGTAGAACCACTCTCGTTGCCACAAGCCGAGCTCCTCTTGAAAGGAGCCCTCGGGCCATGGAGCATCAACATTCTTACTAATGACAGCGCCTCGGCACTCTGCGTGCCGTCCCTCGATCATCTTCGGCTCCACTCCAAAAGTCTTGAGCCATAATCCAAAGTGAGGAGTAACACGGAGGAATGCTTCGCACACAACGATGAATGAGGAAATGTGGAGGATGGACTCCGGAGCTAAGTCATGAAATTCCAGCCCGTAATAAAACAGCAGCCCCCTCATGAAGGGATCCAGCGGGAAGCCTAACCCCCGAAGGAAGTGAGACATGAACACTACGCTCTCACCGGGCTGGGGACTGGGAATAGCCTGCCTTTGATCAGGCAACCTATGCGAAATTTCGGTGGTCAAGAACTTAGCCTCTCTCAACTTTAGCACGTCCTCCTCCATGATGGAGGAGGGCATCCATCGGCCTTGAAGGTCGGAACCGGACATTGTCGAAGGTCCGAAGCGCCTGGAATCTAGAGCCTAGGGTGTTGGAACTCGAGGCGACGGGCGAACTTGTTTTGAGATTGGGGAAAAGGAGTAAGGCCCTGGTCTCTTTATAAGAGGTTGAATACCAGGAGCCCTCCCTGTAACCGTTTGGGAGTCGCCTTTAATCGAAAAGATATGCTAATGGGCACGATTGGGTTACCCACGCCCGTATTGATGAGAATCCCGTAAAAGGGGGGACATGATCTCTGCTTTGACAAGACGTGCCAAGGAAACCGCCTCGCTAAACGTGCTGAGGTGGAAAAGTAAAAACAATTCGAGTAAAGGACTTGGCCGTAGTGTGATGTCACGCTGTAGAATACGTCAGCAGATTAGATTTGTGTTGATATTATTCTCTCTATGGCAATATGTGGAAACTTATTTTGCAGAGCCGGACACTATCCTTGGTGTCTAAAATCTTCTTGAAGGACTTGGAGGAGGAACCCGCCTTGCAATGCCGAAAACAATCTGCGCGCCGGACTCGTCATCATTGAAGCCTGGTTCAGGGGTACTGAGGGAGTCCTGGATTAGGGGGTGTTCGGGTAGCCGGACTATACCTTCAGCCGGACTCCAGGACTATGAAGATACAAGATTGAAGACTTCGTCCCGTGTCCGGATGGGACTTTCCTTGGCGTGGAAGGCAAGCTTGGCGATGTGGATATTCAAGATCTCCTACCATTGTAACCGACTCTGTGTAACCCTAACCCTATCCGATGTCTATATAAACCGGAGGGTTCTAGTCCGTAGGACAACTTCATCATACAACAATCATACCATAGGCTAGCTTCTAGGGTTTAGCCTGCTTGATCTCGTGGTAGATCTACTCTTGTACTACCCATATCATCAATATTAATCAAGCAGGAGTAGGGTTTTACCTCCATCGAGAGGGCCCGAACCTGGGTAAAAACATCGTGTCCCTTGTCTCCTGTTACCATCCGCCTAGACGCACAGTTCGGGACCCCCTACCCGAGATCCGCCGGTTTTGACACCGACACAAAGGGAAGAGCAATGAAAGCAAACAAAAGGCCGCGTCCGGCACCTAGTCTAGTCTTGGATGTCTTCTCACCAGCGCGGAGCTAAGTGCTGCCACTGGGCGTGGGAGGGAGCCCCAGGGCCTGAGGCCGGCACCCCTGAGACTCCGGGGCGTGTACAGCCCCACTCATTATTATGTGAGAGTGTCACGGGGCAGTGAGCTTTACAGGCACTGGGCCTTCTTCACAGGTA
The DNA here is from genome assembly GCF_003073215.2 of Triticum urartu. NCBI lineage: Eukaryota > Viridiplantae > Streptophyta > Magnoliopsida > Poales > Poaceae > Triticum > Triticum urartu. Next base: position 198,516,579 of record NC_053023.1, read on the forward strand.
CTAGCCTTGCTTCATATCGCCAGATGAGGGCCCCGCCTTGCACCACACTCTAGTGCCATCAACGACGACCGGAAACCAGGACGCCGCCGATGGGGTAGAGCGGTCGCCAGCGGTTCCCCCGACGACCATGGGTCCTCCGCCGGGGGCAGGCTCTGAGGCACCTCCCCAGCGGAGGGCCTACCTCCTGAGAACACCTTGCTCCGAACGCCGCGGTGGTGATGTCGGATCCCGGCCCCTCTCCTGCAGCCCCCTGCGCCCACCTCCCGAGGGGCAGGAGACTGTGGGAGCGGGGCAGCTGCTCGCTGTGGCGACCTGCACCTCCTGTGATCCATGGTTAGCGTATACCTGCTCCTGAAGAATTAGTGGTACCCGATAATCGTTGCCCCCAGCGCGGCCAGTAGGACCGTCCCGGGGCTCCCGGAAAGGCTCAGCTTCTGGCGCCTCGTCCCCCCAGCCTGGGCTGAGGAGCGAGCCTTGTTCGCTCTCGTGTGGGTGTCCTTGGTCCATCATGAGGTGCACGTATTCCTCCGGCGCCGTCATCCCGAATGCCACGCCGTAATGCCCCGCATGCCACGCGGTCCTGCCTGATGCGCCCACCGTGGGGTGGCAGCGCGGCCGCCCACTAGGGCCGCGGGTCACGTCGAGTCCTTCTTCGCGGACCGGGAGCGGGGGCAACGCCGCCGCCGGTCCGGTGCTGATAGCTTCGCTGGTGTCGGAGTAGCCTTGGAGCCCGCGGGCGCGCGTGGAGCCCCCGCGCGGGCCGCCCTGGGCTTGAGATGGGAGCTGGGTGGAGAAGGGGTGAGCCCCCGAGGCGGCGAAGCCCAGGAGCTCTGCCACTCGCTCCAGCAGCACGTCGTGGCCGCCCTCCAGCAGCCTGCACTGCAGCAGCTCTCGGGCCACTGTGAGCGCGGCCCACGAGTTCGCCTGCTCCCTGCGAGTGTACGGCATCGTGGTCGCGGCGTGATTGGAGGCCCTTGCTGCTGACCGCGCCTGCCGCGGCGTGAGAGCTGTCGAAGCCTGTCCGCGTTGCCCGCGGCCTGCGGACCGCGAGCTGCCTGGGGCACGGGGTCGCCCGAGGCAAGCAGCTCTGCGCAGGTGGGCCACGCCGCCCACGGATCTGGGTTGCCCGCCTGGTCGCCGGACATGGTGATGACGACGCGACGGGGCGCGAAGCGGTAGAAGGTGGACTCCGGCGCACCCCTACCTGGCGCGCCAAATGTCGGATTTCGGGTTCCGGCAGACCCTTGAGGTTCGAACACTAGGGTGCGCGCGGAGCTTTCGTCTCCTACCTACCTGCACCCCTCCGCCTTGCTAGGATCTAAACTAAGGAAAGAACAACACAAGAGACACAGGGTTTATACTGGTTCGGGCCACCGTTGTGGTGTAATACCCTACTCCAGTGTGTGGTGTGGTGGATTGCCTCTTGGGCTGATGATGATGAACAATACAAGGAAGAACAGCCTCGCGAGGGTCTATTGTTGGCTGGGGCGATGAACTGTTGGGAGGAGCTCAGTCGCCCTTCTCTCTCTCTCTCTCTCTCTCTCTTTCTTTTTGCCCTTGGTCCATCCTCTCCTCACTGTCTAGCGGGTGGCCGGTCCTATTTATAGGGGCCCTGGTCCTCTTCCCAAATATCAAGCGGGAAGGGAGCCAACAATGGCGGGCTAATTTGAAGGGGGACATCTAGTACTAGCTATCCTGACAAAAGTAGTCTTCGCCTGCGCAAAGCTCTGGTGATGACGCCGTCTTGGGCTCCACGGTGACCTCCGTCTCATAGTCCTCCTGGTCTTGGTCTCGTTGCACCGAATGGCAACCTTTGCCTGATGCCTCGGTACTCCGCGGCTGCGCTTGCCCCCTTTGCACCAAAGAGGAAAGGAGGACACTACGCGGGCTGGCACCCGCCGGGCACCCTTGGTCGTCATGGCTTGCGTCATGGGCACCTCGTGAGGTACCCCGCCTTGGTCTCTCCGCCTCCTCGTGAGCCAGCATCCAGAGAAACGTGTGGTTTCTGAACCCATTGAGATGACCCAAGAATTGCCTGACGAGGCCGTGCCTGAGGAGGCTCCGTGTCGTCCGCCCCGCGAGGCTTGGCCCCTCGCGAGGGTCTTGGGTTTGTGTTGGTGAAGATGGGCCGCGCTGGGCCCCCTTTTGAGCCACGCCGCAGGCCGCAGGCAGGCAAGTCTGGGGACCCCCGTTCCCAGAACGCCGACAATGGTAAAGCTGCCTAGCCGGAGGGTTTGGCTTGAGGCCAGGGCTTCTCCGGAAGTGATACTGCCCTTGATAACAAGGCGAGCCATCAATCCTGTTGTCGACGCCACAGAGGAACTCTCAATGAAAGCACCAATGTCAGTGTCAAATCCGGCAGATCTTGGGTAGGGGGTCCCGAACTGTGCGTCCGAGGATTGAAGGTAACAAGAGACAGGGACATGATGTTTACCCAGGTTCGAGCCCTCTTGATGGAGGTAATACCCTACTTCCTACTTGATTATCTTGGATGAATATGGGTTTTACAAGAGTTGATCTACCTCAAGATCGTAATGGCTAAACCTTAGACGTCTAGCCTGTATGATTTTGATTGCCTCTACGGACTAAACCCTCTGGTTTATATAGACACCGGAGGGACCTAGGGTTGTACATAGTTGGTTTGCAAAGGAAGGAATCTTCATATCCGGACGCCAAGCTTGCCTTCCCCGTAAAGGAGAGTCCCATCCAGTCACGGGAGGAAGTCTTCTGTCTTGTATCTTCACAACCCATTAGTCCGGCCCACATCATATAGCCTGGATGCCCGATGACCACTTAATCCAGGACTCCCTCAGTAGGCGAGGAAAGGCTCGGTCCATGGAGCAATTACAACCATTATTTCGTGGGCCGATGGTGTTATTTCGGTGCCTGAGCCCCCGATGATATCGAGACTGTGTTCGGAATCGGGGGGGTATGATCGGCTCCGGGTCAGTGCTCCCGTTCTCGTCCTGCCACACCACGAATGGCTTGAAGATCCTTTCCACAAAGGTGTTAGGCGGGATGGGGTCGCGTTTAACGCCCATGTGAGCAATGATGTCCACGGTTTGATTACTCTCTCGAGCCACGTGATGAAACTTGAGGCACTCGAACCGAGCTGATATTTGGAGTACGACGTTGTGGTAAGCCACCATCTTCGGATCTTTTGCGTCGAAGTCTCCATTTATTTGTGATATTGTGAGGTTGGAATCCCCGCGCACCTCAAGGCGTTGTATGCCCATGGAGACAGCCATCCAGAGACCATGCAATAGGGCCTCGTAATCGGCTGCATTGTTAGATTATGCATACAGTATTTGGAGCACGTAACGAACTGTGTCTCTTGTGGGGGATGTCAAGACGACACCAGCCCCTAGTTCGGCTAACATTTTAGAGCCGTCAAAGTGCATCACCCAGTTGGAATACGTGCCGTACTCTTTAGGGAGTTCGGCCTCTGTCCATTCGGCGACGAAGTCAGCCAACACCTGAGATTTAATGGCTTGGCATGGTTTGTACGTTATTTCAAATGCTAGGAGCTCAATGGCCCATTTGGGAATCTTGCCGGTGGCGTCCCGGTTGTTTATAATATCATTGAGTGGTACTTCAGAAGCCACCATGATTGAGCACTCTTGGAATTAGTGTCGTAGCTTCCGGGATGCCATAAAGACCGCATATGCTATCTTCTGATAATGCGGGTATCGGGATTTGCATGGTGTAAGGACCGTCGATACATAACATACCGGTTTTTGGAGTGGGAATTGATGTCCTTCCTCTTCTCGTTTGACGACGAGCACCACACTTACCACTTGGTGAGTTGCCGATATGTAAAGCAGCATTGGTTCACCGACGTTTGGTGTGGCCAGGATGGGATTACTTGCTAGCAAAGTTTTTATTTCCTCCAGCTCGGCTGTTGCAGCATCCATCCACACAAAGTGGTCGGTGCGTCGGAGCAGGCGATACAGTGGCAACGCCTTTTCTCCTAATCTGGAGATAAAGCGGCTCAAGGCTGCCACGCACCCGGCTAGTTTTGGACCTGCTTGAGGTCGGTTGGTGTTGCCAATTGTGACAAGGCTTGAATTTTGGCTGAGTTTGCTTCGATTCCCCTATTCGAGACAATAAACCCGAGTAATTTGCCGGCGAGAATGCCGAAAACACACTTTTTCAGATTAAGCCTTATGTCATATGTTCGGAGGTTGTCGAATGTGAGGCGTAAGTCGTCCACCAATGATTGAACATGCTTTGTATTGATGACTACGTCATCTACATATGCCTCCATAGTCTTGCCGATTTGTTTTTCCAGGCACGTTTGAATCATGCGTTTGTAAGTGGCACCGGCATTTTTGAACCTGAAAGGCATAGTATTGAAGCAGAAAGGCCCATACGGGGTAATGAATTCCGTTGTGGCTTGGTCGGATTCCTTCATCTTAATTTGATGGTATCCGGAGTATGTGTTGAGAAAATACAGTGAATCGTGTCCCGCGGTTGCATCGATAATGTGGTCGATGGGAGGTAGTGGAAAGGGGTCCTTAGGGCAGACCTTGTTAAGGTCTTTGAAATCGACACACAGGTGCCAGGATTTATCCTTGTTTGGTAGCATGACCAGGTTTGCTAGCCAGTCCGGATGTTTGGTCTCTCTGATAAACCCTGCTTCGAGTAGTTTGGCTAGCTCCTCCCCCATAGCCTGTCGTTTGGGTTCGGAAAATCACCGGAGGGTTTGCTTGACCGGCTTGTATCCCTTTAGTATATTGAGACTATGTTCGGCCAAGGCACGTGGGATTCTTGGCATATCCGAGGGGTGCCCGGTGAAGATGTGCCAGTTCTCACGCAAGAACGCGCATAATGCGGTGTTGACCATTGGGTCCAGCTGTGCCCTAATGGAAGCTGTTTTATTTGGATCCGTCGGGTGGACTTGAAATTTGACTATTTTGTCAGCTGGCTTGAAGGACGTGGATTTGTGCCTTTTGTCAAGAATTACGTCGCCCCTATCCACTATGGAACACAGAGCAGTGAGTTCGTCGGCCGCTAGGGCTTCGAACAATGCCTCAAGGGCCAGGGACGCGGTTTTATTTTCGACGCGGAGTGCTATGTCCAAATCACTGGAGATAGTGATAACGACATTGGCCGGGCATTTTGAGTTTCATATACCAGAAATGAGGTACATCATGAAAGCGTGTGAATGCATCTCGCCCTAACAGGGCATGATATCCACTGTTAAAAGGAGCCACCTGGAAGATTATCTCTTCGGACCTATAGTTTTCTGGTGTGCCGAATACCACATCCAGCTTAATTTTCCCCGAGCTTCTTGCTTCCCTGCTGGGAATGATTCACGTGAAGTATGTATTGCTCTGCTCAATGCGACTCCTATCCATTTGCATTTTATTGAGCGTGTCCTCGTAGATGAGGTCCAGTCCGCGGCCATCGTCCATTAGCACTTTAGTGAGCCGAAAACCATCCACAATTAGGTTGAGGACCAGAGCGGCTGGTGCCCGGACTGAGCGGGATCTTGGTTCGTCATCGGCATTGAAAATAATTGCCGTATTGTTCCAAGGGTTTATTGCTGCTACATGGCAGACTTCGGCAAGGCCGCGAAGCGCCCGTTTGCATCAGTTATTTGATGAGAAGGCCTCAAAGACTGTGAGTACTTCGGGATCGTGTTCCGAAGAGTACCTTTCTGGTGTAGTGTTAGTGAGGATACCCTCGCCGCTCTTGGCCACCTGCCGGAGTATCCAACATGCCCGTAGGCTGTGCATTGGTTCAGTGTTTGGTGTCATGTGTATTTGATAGGGCCTGTCAAGCCAGTCTTCAAAGAAAGTTCTGTAGCCCATAAAGGGCTTGAATTTCTTGTCCACGAGATGATGATTAGGTGCCCCGCGAGGGTGCACCCTTTTTGCCCGTGCGAGAGATGGCTTAATGGCATGCGGTTCCTAGCGGGTTGTCTGAGTTTTCCAGGTGTTTTCCACTGTGTAGTACTTCTGTACTATGCGTGCCAAATCTGCGAAGTGCAAGACACGACGGCGATTGAGGGCATTAAGGATTCCCTCGTCCGTATAGTTGTTGCGAAATACTGAAATTGCGTCGTTGTCGCAGTAGTCTTTTATCTTGTTTTTGATAAGGGGGAATCTGGCCCAGAAGTGATGGACTGTTTCCTAAGGCTGCTGCCGCACATACATTAGGTCGCATATGTCCGGAGGGCCGGAGTTGCTTGGAGAATATTGCTTGTGGTGGGTGGGCTAGCTCAAATTCGCACCTTGACCCACAGTGGAATCTAGAGCTTGAAGAATTTCCGAGGTTACCAACCCAGGATCCGGAGTGTCCGGGAAATTCTCAGGCTTAACGCCCAATTTTGTGTTCGGAGGATAGGGAGTGTCCTCTCGAGGGTGGGTATCAAGTTCTCCGGGTTTGGAAATCTGAACATAGTTGTTTCTCAATGTAGGAGAGGAGTTATTGTCAGCCTGTTCCTCCACAACCACTACCTGATGGGTGACCGGCGGAGACTTAATTTCTCTTTGATTGGGTTTAAGCCCGATTCGATCATAGTCAGTTGAGACTCCTAGGGCGGCGATGCGATCTAGCAGCTCATTTAAAGATGATAGATGTACCTGATCCATCTTGTTGGAATATTCTAGGGTTGATACAGAGGGGATTTTCGGCGACTTGGGGGGTTGCCTTTGGCTTAATGGCCGGACGGGCACCCACAATGAAGTCACCGAGCTAGAGGGTTTGCCCTGGAATTAGGGCTCCTTCGGAAGTGATATTGTCATTCCTGACAAGGCAAGCCATCGGTCCCTCATTTGATGCCACAGAGGAACTCTCAATGAAAGCACCAATGTCGGTGTCAAAACCGGCAGATGTCGGGAAGGGGGTCCGGAACTGTGCGTCTAAGAATTGATGGTAACAGGAGACAGGGGACACGATGTTTACCTAGGTTCGGGTCCTCTTGATGGAGGTAAAACCCTACTTCCTGCTTGATTGACTTTGATGAGTATAGGGGTTACAAGAGTTTATCCACCACGAGATCGTAATGGCTAAACCCTAGATGTCTAGCCTATATGATTATTATTGTGATTGCCTCTATGGACTAAACCCTCTGGTTTATATAAACAACGGAGGGGGCTAGGGTTGTACAGAGTCGGTTTACAGAAAAAGGAATCTTCGTATCCGCATGCTAAGCTTGCCTTCCACGCCAAGGAGAGTCCCATCTGGACATGGGAAAGAGCCTTCCATCTTGTATCTTCACGGCCCGTCAGTCCGGCCCATGTCACATAGCCTGGACGCCCGAGGACCCAGTAATCCAGGACTCCCTCAGAGGTTAAAGGAAAATAAGCTGTAGAGTGATGGTACATGAACAACTACATGTCAATATAAGTACACTGATAAAGGATGGCAGGTACTTACAAGAACAATGTAGAGCTAAAAAATTTCATTGGCATTGGATATATTCTACACTAATGTAACCATTCATACAAATCAGATAATTTGGGCGAAAAATTGATAAGCAAGCTATCATGCATACTGCTGTCACATAATGAACTAGGTATGAATGCAAGTACAGTGATACAGGACAACAGGTACTAACAAGAGCAAAGCAGCGGGCATCATATTTGTGATATCTTGCCATTCTTTTCAAACCAGAATTCTTCTTCGAGCCGATTTCCTGCAAAAAAGATCCGTAAGGCACATGCGAAAAAGTAGAAGTTCAAATTGTCATGTGATATCATAGACAATACCTCATCCTGGGAACGAGACCAGTGCATAACAAGGTTTTTCCATTCAGTGACTTCTAAATTTAGCATAGGAGACTTCACCGGAAATTCGTTTATAGACTTGCCATCAAAATGTGATTTCCTCAGGTAACACCGATACTGCTGCAATGCTTCCTTGAAAAGCGCAAGCAAGCTTTGCTCGTGAGGACTATCCAGATTGGCCCTCGCCTACTTACAACAATGTAATGTAAATCATTGATGTGTTCAATCAGCAGAAAACATGAAAACAATCACCATGAATAACAGCACTTACATGTAAGTGGGACAGGAAGATGTGAAAATGGTGTTTGTCTTCACTATAATCTTCCCATGATGGGAATATATGCACGTAGTCCCTAACAACATTAAAAGCATTGTGTTTTAAACTTGGAATAACTGGAATGGGTTTCCAATCTGCAAGATTGGCCGTCTCTGTAGTTGGGATAGGTCTTCGGCCGGTGGACTTGCTGTACTTTTTGCTGGAGTGAGATTTTTCTGTGGTACGGCTGGTGCTATGGCAACTGAAATCGGCATACCTTTTGCTGGAGTGCAGGTCCTGTGTGGTGGGGCTAGTGGTTTGGCCAGTGAAGTATGGGTACAGTCTGCTGGAGTCAGTCCTACGTTTTGTGTCACTGGTTGTACAACCAATATAAGTGGGGTGCTGTCTGATTTCTCTGGCACCACCACATTTTTCAAGGACTTTGCTGGTGCTCCTTCAGGTTCGGCAATCACCCTCTTCCTTTTTGATGTCTGATGCACAAGGACAACATTTGAGTGAAAAACATGGTATGATGACAAATGGAATATGTATTGATAATGGATGGGCATGGCATCTTGACATATATGATGAGTAAACTAAGCAGATGGCGGTGCAACAAAGTAGAAGAAATGCAAGACAACATATGCAATATACGCGCAATCAATAAAACCTTGCCAAATTAGAACAGGCACCTTGATGGGTGAACAGGACAGGCCATCTACCTTTGATTCCTCGAGGTTAGAATAGTTATTAGGATCATATTTTGAACAAGAATCTATAGTTGGGGAGCGTATGAGTTTCATTGCATCTAGAATGACACTTAATGCCTTGGTGCCAATTTTGTAAGTCGTTGCAGTGTTCCACAATATTCTTCTGATGCGTGGATTCTGATATTCACTGTAACTACGTACAATATTAGAGAACCATGAAAACATAAATAGTAGTGAGATTATCTTTGTAATGCAGAGGATATTTTAATATAGTGGCGCCTCTATAAACCCTTGTGTGATATCACCAGATTCTGATGAGAGAGCTCATGTGTGTTGTAATAGGGTGCATGCATTAATATAGTCTGGCACAAGTACAGAAAAATAGGCTCCAGAAGTAAGGATAGTTGGCAGATGATAGGTTCATAATATACTCTATAGAGTTTATTGCCAAACCATGATAACAAGAGCACACAACAACTAGGCATATTATAGTGTACATAAAAGGGGTACACCATAACCACGATATATAAATCGGAAAAGTGGAACTGGCTGGAAAATACGGTGTTGTATTGCCGCTACTAATTGAAAGTCTATCGATCACGTACATGCCAGCTCTATCAGCTATTGACTACAGATCTCCCTGCTCCCCTTCCCGATAAGGAACATACTATACGTACTAAATACAGAATAACAAAAGAGGAACATGTTAAAGAACAGAAGAGGGAGCATATTCTTGAGGTTCCGCTTCATTGCATACAATGTTGGTTGCCCACACATGATGAATCATAGCTCCCAAAGAAATGAAATTCCATGTTGTCGCTCTATATGTGGCGAGATGCATTTGGAAAATCAAGTGGGAGCATTACTTGGCCAATTAAATGTGTGTCTGTTAACTGATATCAGTATCATATCACAATTCGTATTTGAAGAAGTAAGCTTTGGACTTATGATTGGTGTGTTGTTTAGCTTCAAGAGTGGACTGCTGCTAGTGCGACACAAAGCAGCTACACAGATCATAGTGTAGATGTAATGAGAAAACCATAAGCATCAGGAGTAAAATCAGCAAAGTGGATCTTGCTAGAATATATGTGCTAGTATTGCCAGTACGGCTAGAAAGGCTTCGGATACCAGCTCTCTTCAACTGAAGGTGTGGTACTGTTAATATTAGTGTAACTCTCAAAGGCGACATAGCTCCCCACATTTCCTTGCTAATCTTATAGGATTCAAGTGGGCAGGCCACTACAATTCCTATTCCTATGTTTACAAAATCCTACGAATCAAAGAGGCCCTACGAGTTCAAAGTGTCCATCACAATCGACCGTATAGACCTCTACACTGCATATGTCCCTGCTCATCTTCACTACAAGGAACATACTGTACTACTATCATACTCCCTTCGTTCCAAAATATAAGTCTTTGTAGAGATTTCCACTATGGATCACATACAGATGTATACATATACATTTTAGAGTGTAGATTCACTCATTTTGCTCCATATGTAGTCCATGGTGGAATATATACAAAGACTTGTATTTAGGAGCAGAGAGAGTACTTATTAAAGAAGAACGGAAGAGGAACATGCTAAAGAAGAGCAATCAGATTTTGGATAATAAAATGTTCGTTGCGCAATGCCCACACATGATGAACCAGAGCACATTAAGAATGCAACCCCCTGCTGTCTCTCTATATGTGGTGCACGTGCTTTTTGAAAGTAAAGTAGGAATATTAGCTGACCAATTAAATGTTATCTATTTTAGTAATATCAGCATCATATCAGATTCATATTGGAGCAACAAGTTTGGAATTATGAGTGGCACGTTGTTTAGCTTGATGGATTTAGGAGCAGTGCTAAGCAGGTACGATGATGGTACTGAATATAAAGGCATGTCTGCATGCAACTCGCGTGACTTTTTTCATTTGGGTTAGTTGACCATTACAGGTGGTTGGATGAAGATCCTACGTCTCCTAACCCTTCTTCTTCCTCATCTCTGATTCTTCCCATATAGAACACCACACGGGCCGCCGACCGAACCACCGGCCCCGACCCCGCTCCCTCCCCTGAACCGCCCCCACCGCCTGTGTTCCTCCACCACCCCCACCTCCCAACCCCGCCCCACCCGCGTTGAGTTTTCTTTGTTTGGCGAGGCCCCACCAATGCCCCCCACAACCACCATCCCCACCCAAGCCCCTTCCTTCGCACCGACGAACTCCGGCGAGCTCTCAAAAATCGAGTGACCCAATTTTGAAATTTAGTCTACTGTCATTTAGCTAGGGTGGAATATAAAAGGGGAAAACCATAAGCATTGTGAGTATAGTGTTGACCGTGCCATGGCGGATCTGAAGGTGCAAACCGGACAAAGGCAACTTTGCAACCAATGTTTGCTTTCAACTAACAAGTAAGTGATTGACAAGAAATTAGAGTAAAGTAGTGGCGATCTATTTTCTTGATGTGATAAATAAGTTGAGCAGATACGAAAGAGTACCGCCCCTGGTGCGGGCCCATGTATGCATCTGCTGAGAATTTGATGGTGCTGCAGTAGCGATGGCTATCGGCAGCGTGGAAGCAGATCTAGGAGGGTAGACGGTGGCGGCGGGGCGCGATGGACGAGACTGTCGTAGGAGCAGTGCCGACAAGGTGGACGACAGCGGCATGAAGTGAGAGGACGGGATGCAAGGATCCTGGTCCGAAGCTGTGGAAGAGAGAGGTCAATCTCTTGTAATGGACGACGGCGTCGGGGTATCAGCTCTGGCATGGTGGAGGAGGACGGCGGTGGATGGGGTGGCGGACGGAGGAGGCTGGGATAGAGAGGGTGTTTTGGCGCCCGCGGAGTACGAATGGGGGAAATGGAGGGAGAGAGGAAGGGGAAACCATGTCATCATGTCATGCTTATCTCAAATGCGAGGAAATTTACAAACTTAGCCCCCGTTCAAAATTTCCTACGTCACAACAATATTAGTCGGTTGGGGATAGGACGATAATATCGCATACACCGAATATTTGCAGATGAGAGTTTGTTTTTGGTGCCCACCATGTATGAATCGGGGAGGAGTCTATTTTGGCCGAGGAGACATTGTGTTTTGGCGCCCACTATGTATGAATCCGGGTGAGAGGCGGTTATGTCACGTTTGAGTGAAATTACAAACCTACCCCTATCAAAACCTATAGAAATCGAGCCGATAGGCTTTGCGTGTCAGGGATAGGCATTAATTTCCATCTCGCAGATTTTGATTTTGGGCGATTACTGCGACTTTCCCCGCTTCATTTAAATTTTTGCAAAGCAAGAGTGCACGTTTACCGTGCCAACTCAATTCGAATCCAGTTTGTATTCTATTTTTGTTCGGGCAGGATCCATTTTCGATTGGAATAAAATTTTATATGCATCATTTTTTATATATACTTTCAAAAGCACACCAAAGAATTCTGCTCCTTTATATGTATAATATGATTTACAAATACAATGATCTCAAAATCATAAGGTTGAATTCAATTTTTTTAACCAAATTATGTTCTACAAAAATGTATGGATCAGTAATATCTACATATTAAATAACATAAATGCGCATGGATTCATATGAGTATGCATGTTTGATAGATCAATTTTTGTTTGAGTATGAATTACATGTATCATCATCTCGAATTCAAATATTTGAATCCCTTTTATGTTGACTCCTTTCACGCCCATCTCTTTTGCATGCTCCTTCATGTAGCTATCATTCTCTTTTCTCCAGCTCACCCGCACGCTCACTTCATGTTTCTCCTATCTTCGCAAACATGGTCTCTCGACATCACACTCTCCCTATCATTATACATTACACAGTTTTCATTATCTCTCACGTCTCTACCGTTCTCTGGTATCACTAGGTACCTAAGCTTTCTTTTTCACCGCCACACACACAGTCTCATTCATCTTTCACTTTGCCTTTCTCTCTATGGGGTTCTCTCACACACCCTATATGTCTCTAGATATGACTCATACCACTAAAATTACTCTCTCCTGCAGACACAACATTTGTCGCGGTCTCCTTTCCATCTCCATCCCAGTTAGAAAACTGACATTATTCATTTGTTTACTGATCATACAAACTACCCCCCGCTCACACACACGCACACACACAACTCTTGCTTCCACTCCCCTTCCCGACTACCGTCTCTCTCTCACACACATGAAACTATTGCTTTCACACCCTGACTCATATTTCTCTCACAAACATTGATCGACTAGCCTCTAGATAGGTTTATACACCCGCACACTCGTGCTTCCACCATCACGTACATCTCTCTCTCGCGCTCCTTGTATCTATGTAGTTTCTTCGTCCCTTCTTGAGACATGCCCTCTCGATTGTGCACACACACACTATCACCTCATTTTAAGCTGATACCTATTGCACACACACTCTTTGTGTCTTTGTCACACATGCACTCCGTCATCCTCCTCTCTCCCTCTCTCTCACACACACAACACACACATGGGCTTTTTGCAACAACTAGCAAGATGCCCATGCGTTGCACGGAACATCAAGATGCATTTGTATGAGTATCTTGTTTGAGAAAAGGATGAACGAGGGAAGGACTTATTTGCAAATGTGGAGAGGGGTGTGGGTATCTTTTTGCAAAATTGCCATAGTTCCCTTCCTATCTGTCAGATATAAATCAGATGCCCTATATTGAAGGATGGTATGCACATCATCATCACCAACTCTATTTTTTTATCTCTATACTCTTATAAAAAGCATAGTCGGTGATGATGTGTAACACCCTCAATGCGACTATATCTCCCACGTGTCGAGGCACGACTTAGGGGCATAATCGCATTGAAGGCATATGTCGCAAGTTAGGCAATCTTCATGACATCCCATGTAATATAGATAATAAAAGGGGAGATAACATAGTTGGCTTACACTCGCCACGTCAATCAAGTACATAAATAACATTACATCATCCAAACACTCATGGCCCGACCACGGCGCCAAAATAAAAGATAACCCAACATGCGACACGGTCCCGATCACCCCCAACTGGGCACCACTACTGATCATCAGGGAAAGACACGTAGTATCGTTGAGAGTCCTCATCGAACTCCCACTTGAGCTCAAGCGCGTCACCTGGAGCGGAATCATCAGGCCCTTCATCTGGTGTAATAGTAATCGGTGAGCCACAGGGACTCAGCAATCTCGCACCCTCGCGATCAAGACTATTTAAGCTTATAGGTAAGGCAAGGTAAACATGTGGAGCTGCAGCAAGCGACTAGCAAAATATGGTGGCTATCCTGTTCGCAAAAGAGAGCAAGAAGAGGAGGCAAGGCGCGAGCGAGAAACTAGAGAGCAACTTGCGCAAGCATTACTCCAACACCGTGTCCACTTCCCGGACTCCGCCGAGAAGAGGCCATCACGGTAACACACTCAGTTGATTCATTTTAATTTAGTTAAGGTTCAAGTTATCTACAACCGGACATTAACAAATTCCCATCTGCCCATAAACCGCGGGCACGGCTTTCGAAAGTTCAAATCCCTGCAGGGGAGTCCCAACTTAGCCCATGACAAGCTCTCACGGTCAACGAAGGAATAGACCTCCTCCCGAGACATTCCGATCAGACTCGGTATCCCGGTTCTTCAAGACAACTCCGACAATGGTAAAACAAGTCCAGCAACACCACCCGCTGTGCCGACAAATCCCGATAGGAGCTGCACATATCTCGTTCTCAGGGCACACCGGATAAGCTAAGCGTACGGGAGCCAACGTAACCCAAGTTGCCAAGGGACGGCCCCGCACGGTGCTCTAGGTTGGACCAACACTCAGAGGAGCACTGGCCCGGGGGGTTTAAAATAAGATGACCCTTGAGTCCGCGAAACCCAAGGGAAAAGGCTAGGTGGCAAATGGTAAAACCAAGGTTGGGCATTGCTGGAGGAGTTTTATTCAAGGCGGACTGTCAAGGGGTTCCCATTATAACCCAACCGCGTAAGGAACGCAAAATCCGGGAACATAACACCGATATGACGGAAACTAGGGCGGCAAGAGTGGAACAAAACACTAGGCGAGAGGCCGAGCCTTCCACCCTTTACCAAGTATATAGATGCATTAAGATAACAAGATAATATAATGATATCCCAACAAGTAAATAATGTTCCAACAAGGAACGGTCTCCAATCTTCACCTGCAACTAGCAACGCTATAAGAGGGGCTGAGCAAAGCGGTAACATAGCCAATCAACGGTTTGCTAGGACATGGTGGGTTAGAGGTTTGACATGGCAATTTGGGAGGCTTGAAAGCAAGTGGTAGGCATCGTAGCATTGGCATAGCAAAAGAGCGAGCAATCTAGCATAGCAAAGATAGTAGTGATTTCGAGGGTATGATCATCTTGCCTGCAAAGTTGTCAGAGTTGACTGGATCCTCGAAAGCAAACTCAACGGGCTCCTCGTTAGCGAACTCGTCTCCCGGCTCTACCCAAACAAGACAAACAAGCAAACGGAACACAATCAACCACGTGCAAAGCTCAAACAATATGATGCAATGATGGTATGCTATGCGGGATGCGATGCGGGATGCATATGCAAGATTTGACAAGGGATGCATGAACCTGGCCTCAACTTGGAAATCCAAGTGTGCCACTGGAAAGATGAGATGAAATCGCTTGAAAACGATATAAAGAACGCCAGAATCGGAGTTACGGTTTGGAAATGGCAAGCATTCAAATATGACCACGTTCTGCGATTTACAGCAAGTAGCCATCTAAATGCAACAAGATGAACATGCTACAGCACCCAAACATGACAACAAAATACATGGCAGGGATGCATTCATGATGCTTAACAAAAGTCTAGCACTGAGCTACGGCCAATTCATCCATTAACAGGTTCAAACAAGCATGGCAAAAATGCATATGGCAAACAGATCTCAGACTTAGTGAAATTAACACTTGTCTGGAATTTCAGATCAGATAGCACTCTTCGGAGCAACAAAACTATATGCTACAGGACCTGAACATGGCAAAGTAAAGCATGGCATGGAGCTACTCAAAGAGCTTAACAAAAGTCCCTTAGTGACCTTGAGCCAAAAGGGATCAGAAAATACAATTGCAAGCATGTGAACATGGCAAAAACATAATCAGTTCTCAGACTTAGTGAAAACTGGAGCATGCTGAAAACAGATATCAAGTAGGCATGTTTACGAGCTCGATGCACTCACTACGGAGCAAGGTCATGACAAGCTAAGCATACATCCATCAAGAATACACAAAATGCAAGCTAGACATGGCAAGAACAATAGCATAGCATGCACGGATCAACTACAACATCATCGGCAAAATCGCTAACAAGTAGACAATCTGCCCAGATTCACGAAGTAGCAAAAGTAGAGCTCGATTGACTCAAGCTAGGGTGCTCCATAATTGCAAACAAAGACATGGATGGATAGAGCACTACAAGATTAACAAAACATCCTTACTGATCATCCTCAAAAGAGGCACGGATCACTAGGAAACAACATGAACATATGGCATCATGAGATAAAACAGATCAAGGACTTAGTGGAAATGCTAAGTCCCTGAAATCAGCATTACCAAGTGCCTCACTTTGCAAGCTTGTGCTAGTCACCACACACATCACAAAAATACATGGGTTGCACCTCTGGAAAGATGGCAAAACCCTTAACAAAACATATGTAGAGCTCATGGGCATATCATGCACACAATAATCATGGCAAAAATGACAAATATCTAAATGGAGCAGCAGATCTGACAATTATCTCAAGTAGCACTCTTCTAACAGCATTTCGGGCATCAAGATGAACTCAAATGAAAATGATGCAATGGAGATGAAATGATGTACTCTCTGAGACGAACATTTTGATATGCTATATGCCCAAAACGGAGCTACGGATGCAAAGTTATAGCATGAAGAACATGAGCAAATAATATGCAGACTTAGGGAAAAATCGAGGTCAACCCTAGGGTTACTGTAGCTCAGATCTGGATCTGGGCGCACGCCGACCGAGGAACGCCGGAGTTCGTCGGGGAGGTAGGCCGGCGGCTTGCCGGAGAGCTCGGGGAGGCGGCGTTGAGGAGGGAGGAGGAAGGCCGGGGCGGCGGCGCGATGGTGATGGCCGGCGGGCGCATGCGGTGGCCGGAGGCGGCGGCGGACGCGGTCGGGCCGGGGTCATGTCGGCCGGCGGACGTGTCCGGCCGGCGCGAGGTGTTTTTTTTAGGGTTTGACGGGGGGATCCGAATTTGGAGAGGGGGAGTATATATATAGGCATAGAGGGAGCTAGGAGTGTCCAAATGAGGTGCGGTTTTCGGCCACGCGATCGTGATCGAACGCTCTAGATGATGGAGAGGGTTTTGGTGGGTTTTGGGCCAAATTGGAGGGGTGTTGGGCTGCAACACACACGAGGCCTTTTCGGTCCCTCGGTTAACCGTTGGAGTATCAAACGAAGTCCAAATGGTACGAAACTTGACAGGCGGTCTACCGGTAGTAAACCAAGGCCGCTTGGAAAGTCTCGGTCCAATCCGGAAATGTTTAATCCCCACACACGAAAGAGAAAGGTAGAAATGACCACCGGAGGAGAACGAAGCGCCGAAATGCAAAACGGACAACGGGGAAAATGCTCGAATGCATGAGATGAACACGTATGCAAATGCAATGCACATGACGACATGATATGAGATGCATGACAACGACAACAACACACGGAGACAAAGACCCGAACCCGAGAAAATAAAATAACTTAAAGCCGGAAAGGGCAAGAGTTGGAGTACATATTGGGAAAGTCATATCCGGGGTGTTACAACACTCCACCACTACGAAAGGATCTCGTCCCGAGATCTAGGACTGAAAGAACGCCGGGTACTCAGAACGGAGGTGATCCTCGCGTTCCCAGGTAGCTTCACTGTCGGAATGGTGTGACCACTTGACTTTGAGGAATTTGATTGACTTGTTGCGAGTCTTGCGTTCAGTCTCTTCAAGAATAGCAACTGGGTGCTCACGATAAGAGAGATCTTCTTGGAGCTCAATGTCCTCGAAGTTGACGGTGCGATCAAGAGTCTTGAAGCACTTTCGGAGCTGAGAGACATGGAACACGTCATGAACATTTGCAAAGTTTGAAGGAAGATCGAGTTGATAGGCGAGATCGCCTCTCTTGCTGACAATCTTGAAAGGTCCCACATATCTGGGGGCAAGCTTCCCTTTGATACCGAAGGGACGAGTACCTTTCATAGGAGAGACGCGGAGGTAAACATGACCTCCGATCTCGAAAGCCAAATCACGGTGCTTACTATCATAGTAGCTCTTCTGACGGGATTGGGCTGCTTTGAGGTTATCTCGAATGACTTTGCACATCTCCTCTGCCTCTGTGATTAAGTCATTACCCAATAGCTGACGTTCACCGGTTTCAGACCAGTTGAGAGGGGCACGGCACTTCCTGCCATACAGGATTTCAAATGGGGCCTTGCCCGAGCTTGCTTGAAAACTGTTGTTGTAGGAGAATTCAGCATATGGAAGACAATCCTCCCACTTCATGCCGAAGGAGATCACACAAGCCCTGAGCATATCTTCAAGAATCTGATTGACACGCTCGATTTGACCGCTAGTTTGAGGATGGAAAGCTGTGCTGAAACGGATGTTGGTGCCCATGGCCTTCTGAAAAGAA
The DNA here is from genome assembly GCF_003073215.2 of Triticum urartu. Classification (NCBI taxonomy): domain Eukaryota; kingdom Viridiplantae; phylum Streptophyta; class Magnoliopsida; order Poales; family Poaceae; genus Triticum; species Triticum urartu. Next base: position 198,534,921 of record NC_053023.1, read on the forward strand.
TCCCAAAACTTGGAGGTAAAGATGCTGCCACGGTCTGAAGAGATCACTTGTGGGATACCGTGCAGAGAGACAATTCGAGAGGTATAGAGTTCCGCCAATTGAGCTGCAGTGATTGACTCTTTGTTACGCAGAAAGTGAGCCACTTTAGTGAGTTTGTCGATGACAACGAATATAGCATCATTGCCACGCTTGGACTTTGGAAACCCAGTCACGAAGTCCATTTCAATGTGGTCAAATTTCCATTCTGGAATGGCAACAGGTTGAAGGAGACCAGCTGGCCTTTGGTGTTCTGCCTTCACTCTTCTGCAGACATCACACTCATTCACGAATTGAGCAATCTCGCGCTTCATTCGAGTCCACCAATAAGCCTGCTTGAGGTCCTGATACATCTTCGTGCTCCCAAGGTGGATGGAGAGGAGAGAATTGTGAGCCTCGTTCATGATCACTTTACGGAGGTCACCTTTGGGTACAACAATACGATCCTCAAAGAAGAGAGTGTCCTTGTCATCAAGGCGGTAGCACTTGTACTTAGGTTGACTCTTGGCAATCCCAATCTTCACCTTTTTCACCATAGCATCAAGAAGCTGGGCTTGGCGAATCTGGTCTTCCAAGGTAGGAGAGACTTGAAGGTTGGCGAGGAAACCTTGAGGAACAACTTGCAGATTAAGTTTGCGGAAAGCTTCACAAAGCTCGGGTTGATAAGGCTTGAGAATCAGACTGTTGCAATAAGCTTTCCTGCTCAATGCGTCAGCAATCACATTGGCCTTTCCTGGAGTATACTCGATACTCGGATTATACTCTTGAATCATTTCGACCCATCGAGTTTGATTGAGGTTGAGATTAGGCTGAGTGAAGATGTACTTGAGACTCTTGTGATCAGTGAAAATGTCCACTTTTCTTCCCAATAAGAGATGTCTCCAAGTCAAAAGAGCATGCACAACTGTCGCCAACTCGAGATCATGAGTGGGGTAGTTCTTCTCATTGGGCTTCAACTGGCGAGAGGTATAAGCAACAACTTTCTTTTCTTACATCAACACTGCGCGAAGACCTTGGAGAGAGGCATCACAAAAGACCTCGTACGGCTTGGATTTATCAGGCGGAGTCAGAACTGGAGCAGTGATCAATTTCTCTTTCAAAGTGTTGAAAGCAATGTCACACTCCGGAGACCAAACGTACTTGACGTGCTTCTGGAGAAGATTTGAGAGAGGCTTCGCGATCTTGGAGAAGTTTTCAACAAATCTTCGACAATAGCTTGCGAGACCGAGGAAGCTATGGAGTTGCTTCACGTTCTGAGGAGGTTCCCAATTCACAATTGCAGACACCTTCTCAGGATTCACCGCAATGCCCTTGGCAGAGATGATATGACCAAGATAAAGAACCTCATCGAGCCAAAATTCGCACTTGGAGAACTTGGCGTAGAACTTGTGTTCCCTCAACTTATCGAGTACCAAACGCAAGTGCTTGGCATGATCTTCCTTGTTCTTCGAGAAAACCAGAATGTCGTTGAGATAGACCAAAACGAAGTCATTGGTGTAGGCGTTGAAGATGAAGTTCATCATGCGAGAGAACGTCAGAGGAGCGTTGACGAGGCCAAAAGACATGACAGTGTATTCATATGAACCATAGCTTGTCCTGAAAGCCGTCTTGGGAATATCTTGCTCACGGATACGAATCTGATGATAACCCATACGGAGATCAATCTTGGAGAATACTTGGGCCCCTTTGAGTTGTTCGAACAGCTCATTGATGTTGGGAAGTGGGTATTTATTCTTGATGGTCTTCTGGTTCAATGGACGGTAATCAACACAAAGTCGGTCCGTTCCATCCTTCTTCTTCACAAAAAGAACACCACAACCCCACGGAGAAGAACTAGGCCGGATGAGACCCATTCTCTCTTGAATATCGAGTTGCTTCTTCAGCTCCTTCAACTCTTCAGGTCCAAGCTTGTAAGGACGCTTGCACACTGGTTCCGTGCCAGGCTCAAGATCAATAACGAATTCAACTGGCCGGTGCGGAGGCATTCCTGGAAGCTCTTCTGGAAAGACGTCTTGATATTCGCAAACGACTGGAATTTGCGAGATGGCATCGAGTTCACCCTTCTCATTGAGAGAAAACAGACGGATGGTATCATCACGAGCGGCAAACACAATTACATCCTCAGACGAATGAGTCAATTGAATCTGCCTGGCTACACAATCAAGCTGAGCCTTGTGCTTAGAAAGCCAATCCATTCCGAGAATAAGATCAATATCCGAGTTACCAAGAATCATTGGAGAAGCCAGAAACTTGAAATCACCCATCATGATAGAAATATCCAGGACTATTGAAGTAGCCCTCATAGACTTAGCCGGAGAAACCACTCCCATAGGTTTACCCAACATTTGCGAAACGATGTCATGCTTGGAAACAAATGATCTCGACATGAAACAATGCGATGCACCAGTGTCAAAAAGAACTTTTGCGGGAAAAGAGTTAACTGGAAAGTTACCCATGATGACATCTGATGAGTCCTCTGCCTGAGCTGCATTCAGCAAGTTGACCTTAGCGTGCTTGGGGTTATTCTTGACCACAGCTGTACTTTCCGATCTCACAGGAGGAGGAGGAGGGAGACGCCTCTGGTTGAGACACTTGTTGTCATAGTGACCCTTCTGTTGGCACTTGTTGCACGTGACCTCTGAAAGCGGACGGTGGTACGGAGCACTCGATCTTGGAGCTTGAGACGAAGTCTTGTTCTGAAAACCAGGGTTGGGTGGGTGGGAAGATCCACTGCCACCTTTGCTCTTCTACTGATACGGCTGCCGAAACGGAGGAGGAGGAATCCAATACTTATGCTGCTTGGCCACTTGAGCAGAGGAAGAAGGAGTAACAACGCTGACTCGCTTCTTGGAAGCATCACACTGTTGGGGAACGTAGCATAAATTCAAAATTTTTCTACGTGTCACCAAGATCTATCTATGGAGAAACCAGCAACGAGGGGAAGGAGAGTGCATCTACATACCCTTGTAGATCGCTAAGCGGAAGCGTTCAAGTGAACGGGGTTGATGGAGTCGTACTCGTCGTGATTCAGATCACCGATGATCCTAGTGCCGAACGGACGGCACCTCCGCGCTCAACACACGTACGGAACGGAGACGTCTCCCATGCCTTGATCCAGCAAGGAGGAGGGAGAGGTTGATGAAGATCCAGCAGCACGACGGCGTGGTGGTGGATGCAGGGCGTCACAGTAGCAGGGCTTTGCCTATACTACGAGAGAGAGACGTAACGGGGAGAGAGGGAGGCGCCAGGGGCTGGTCTGTCAAGTCCCTCCTCTCCCCCACTATATATAGGAGGGCCAAGGGGGGTTGGTGCGCAGCCTAGGAGATCCAATCTCCTAGGTGCGGCTGCCAAAGGGAGGTTTCCCTCCCCCCCAAGGCACCTAGAGGTGCCTTCCACCATAGGGACTCTTCCCTTAAGTGAAACCCTAGGCGCATGGGCTTTTGGGGCTGGTGCCCTTGGCCCATCTAGGCCAAGGCGCACCCCCTACAGCCCATGTTGCCCCCCGGGACAGGTGGCCCCACCCAGTGGACCCCCGGGACCCCTTCGGTGGTCCCGGTACAATACTGATAACCCCGAAACTTGTCCCGATGGCCGAAACAGCACTTCCTATATATAATTCTTTACCTCCGGACCATTCCGGAACTCCTCGTGATGTCCGGGATCTCATCCGGGACTCCGAACAATATTCGGGTTACTGCATACACATATCTTCATAACCCTAGCGTCACCGAACCTTAAGTGTGTAGACCCTACGGGTTCGGGAGACATGCAGACATGACCGAGACGTTCTCCGGTCAATAACCAACAGCGGGATCTGGATACCCATGATGGATCCCACATGTTCCACAATGATCTCATCGGATGAACCACGATGTCAAGGACTTAATCAATCCCGTATACAATTCCCTTTGTCTAGCGGTATGTTACTTGCCCAAGATTCGATCGTCGGTATCCAATACCTAGTTCAATCTCGTTACCGGCAAGTCTCTTTACTCGTTCCGTAACACATCATCCCTGTGATCAACTCCTTGGTCACATTGCGCATATGATGATGTCCTACCGAGTGGGCCCAGAGATACCTCTCCGTTTACACGGAGTGACAAATCCCAGTCTCGATTCGTGCCAACCCAACAGACACTTTTGGAGATACCTGTAATGCACCTTTATAGCCACCCAGTTACTTTGTGACGTTTGATACATACAAAGCATTCCTACGGTATCCGTGAGTTGCACAATCTCATGGTCTAAGGAAATGATACTTGACATTAGAAAAGCTTTAGCATACGAACTACACGATCTTTGTGCTAGGCTTAGGATTGGGTCTTGTCCATCACATCATTCTCCTAATGATGTGATCCCGTTATCAACGACATCCAATGTCCATGGTTAGGAAACCGTAACCATCTATTGATCAACGAGCTAGTCAACTAGAGGCTCACTAGGGACATGGTGTTGTCTATGTATCCACACATGTATCTGAGTTTCCTATCAATACAATTATAGCATGGATAATAAACGATTATCATGAACAAGGAAATATAATAATAACTAATTTATTATTGCCTCTAGGGCATATTTCCAACACACACCTCAATTGAGAGGCCTCTTGCTTCAATGCCATGTTGTAGAACTCATCGTACCTCAAGGGCTCAAAGAGGACAAGAGCGAGCTGGATTTCTTCTCTGAGACCACCCCTGAACTGGTATATCATGCTCTTCTCATCAGGGACGTCCTGCTTGGCAAAACGGGCGAGCTTCTGAAACAACTTGTTGTAGTCGTAGACAGACAAAGAGCCTTGCTTCAGGTTGCGGAATTCCTCACGCTTGCTTTCAACCACGCTCTGAGGGATATGGTGAGCTCTGCAATCTTGACGGAATTCATCCCAGGTAATAACACGTCCACCTCTGGAATCCTTGTATTGCTGGAACCATTCTGCAGCTTGATCTTTGAGTTGGAAGGAAGCGAACTTGACAAAGTCCTCAGGCCTGACATTACTGCACTCGAAATGCTTGCACAGATCCACGAGCCAATCGTCAGCATCAGTTGCCTCAACACAATTGCTGAAAGTCTTTGGCCCGTTAGCAAGGAACTGGTTGAGTGTAGCAAAGTGATTCTGATTGTTGCCTTGGTTCCCTTGGTTGCCTTGATTACGCTCTTGAAGAATTTGCATGATCAACTGTGTGTTTGCATTGGTTGCGGCCATCACAACTTGCCATGCCTCCGGAGGAGGTGGAGGTGGTGGCGGATCAGGATTCGGAGTCGTGCGCGTTGGAGGAGCCATCCTGAAGAGGTTGACATCCATTAGCACATTGATAGACAAATATTGAAGCTGAATCCAATAGAATGAAAATTGCAACATAAAGTCTTCACATCCGAACAAAATGAATGAATGCATTCCTCTTGAAATGGTCACATATCCATAAATTGAGAAGCCACTTAGAATTAAGGTAGAGAAATAAATCAACAAGGTACGGATCAAGAACGAATACTCGGTAAGAAATCCCAATCTCAAACCAAATATCCGTGGAAGAAGAACTAGAGCTACGAGAATTCCCACCTATGAAACTCCCGAACCTTTCCGGTTATGCAATCAGGTGTTGGGGATACAGGGGAAGCATAATATCTCACCCAAATCTAGCTGTATCCATGCGACACGGTCCCGATCTAGCTAACATGCCTCCGGATAACCCAACATGCGACACGGTCCCGATCACCCCCAACTGGGCACCACTACTGATCATCAGGGAAAGACACGTAGTATCGTTGAGAGTCCTCCTCGAACTCCCACTTGAGCTCAAGCGCGTCACCTGGAGCGGAATCATTAGGCCCTGCATCTGGTGTAATAGTAATCGGTGAGCCACAGGGACTCAGCAATCTCGCACCCTCGCGATCAAGACTATTTAAGCTTATAGGTAAGGCAAGGTAAACATGTGGAGCTGCAGCAAGCGACTAGCAAAATATGGTGGCTATCCTGTTCGCAAAAGAGAGCAAGAAGAGGAGGCAAGGCGCGAGCGAGAAACTAGAGAGCAACTTGCGCAAGCATTACTCCAACACCGTGTCCACTTCCCGGACTCCGCCGAGAAGAGGCCATCACGGTAACACACTCAGTTGATTCATTTTAATTTAGTTAAGGTTCAAGTTATCTACAACCGGACATTAACAAATTCCCATCTGCCCATAACCGCGGGCACAGCTTTCGAAAGATCAAATCCCTGCAGGGGAGTCCCAACTTAGCCCATGACAAGCTCTCACGGTCAACGAAGGAATAGACCTCCTCCCGAGACATTCCGATCAGACTCGGCATCCCGGTTCTTCAAGACAACTCCGACAATGGTAAAACAAGTCCAGCAACACCACCCGCTGTGCCGACAAATCCCGATAGGAGCTGCACATATCTCGTTCTCAGGGCACACCGGATAAGCTAAGCGTACGGGAGCCAACGTAACCCAAGTTTCCAAGGGACGGCCCCGCACGGTGCTCTAGGTTGGACCAACACTCAGAGGAGCACTGGCCCGGGGGGTTTAAAATAAGATGACCCTTGAGTCCGCGAAACCCAAGGGAAAAGGCTAGGTGGAAAATGGTAAAACCAAGGTTGGGCATTGCTGGAGGAGTTTTATTCAAGGCGGACTGTCAAGGGGTTCCCATTATAACCCAACCGCGTAAGGAACGCAAAATCCGGGAACATAACACCGATATGACGGAAACTAGGGCCGCAAGAGTGGAACAAAACACTAGGCGAGAGGCCGAGCCTTCCACCCTTTACCAAGTATATAGAAGCATTAAGATAACAAGATAATATAATGATATCCCAACAAGTAAATAATGTTCCAACAAGGAACGGTCTCCAATCTTCACTTGCAACTAGCAACGCTATAAGAGGGGCTGAGCAAAGCGGTAACATAGCCAATCAACGGTATGCTAGGACAAGGTGGGTTAGAGGTTTGACATGGAAATTTGGGAGGCTTGAAAGCAAGTGGTAGGCATCGTAGCATTGGCATAGCAAAAGAGCGAGCAATCTAGCATAGCAAAGATAGTAGTGATTTCGAGGGTATGATCATCTTGCCTGCAAAGTTGCCAGAGTTGACTGGATCCTCGAAAGCAAACTCAACGGGCTCCTCGTAAGCGAACTCGTCTCCCGGCTCTACCCAAACAAGACAAACAAGCAAACGGAACACAATCAACCACGTGCAAAGCTCAAACAATATGATGCAATGATGGTATGCTATGCGGGATGCGATGCGGGATGCATATGCAAGATTTGACAAGGGATGCATGAACCTGGCCCCAATTGGAAATCCAAGTGTGCCACTGGTATGATGCAAAGATGGTATGCTATGCGGGATGCGATGCGGGGATGCATATGCAAGATTTGACAAGGGATGCATGAACCTGGCCTCAATTGGAAATCCAAGTGTGCCACTGGAAAGTGAGATGAAATCGCTTGAAAACGATATAAAGAACGCCGGAATCGGAGTTACGGTTTGGAAATGGCAAGCAATTCAAATATGGACCACGTTCTGCGATTTACAGCAAGTAGCCATCTAAATGCAACAAGATGAACATGCTACAGCACCCAAACAGACAAAAATACATGGCAGGGATGCATTCATGATGCTTAACAAAAGTCTAGCACTGAGCTACGGCCAATTCATCCATTAACTGGATCAAACAAGCATGGCAAAAATGCATATGGTAAACAGATTTCAGACTTAGTGAAATTAACACTTGTCTGGAATATCAGATCAGATAGCACTCTTTGGAGCAACAAAACTATATGCCATAGGACCTGAACATGGAAAGGTAAATTATGGCATGGAGCTACTCAAAGAGCTTAACAAAAGTTCCTTAGTGACCTTGAGCCAAAAGGGATCAGAAAATACATTTGCAAGCATGTGAACATGGCAAAAACATAATCAGATCACAGACTTGGTGAAAACTGGAGCATGGCTAAAACGATCCAAGTAGGCATGTTCGAGCTCGATGCACTAACTACGGAGCAAGTCGTGACAAGATAAGCATACATTTTGCAAGGACTTAGTGGAATTGCCTAAGTCCTGAAATCAAATTACCAAGTGCCTCATTTTGGCAAGCTTGGTGCTAGTCACCACACACATCACAAATACATGTCTTGCATCTCTGGATAGATGGAAAAACCCTTAACGAACATATGGTAGAGCTCATGGGCATTATCATGCACACAAAAATCATGGCAAAATGACAAATAGCTAATGGAGTAGCAGATCTCAATATCTCAAGTAGCACTCTTCTAACAGCATTTGGGCATCAAGATGAACTCAGATGAAAAAGATGCAATGAGATGAAATGATGTACTCTCTGAGATGAACATTTTGATATGCTATATGCCCAAAACGGAGCTACGGATGCAAAGTTATAGCATGAAGAACATGAGCAAATAATATGCAGACCTAGGAAAAAAATCGAGGTCAACCCTAGGTTACTATAGCTCGGATCTGGATCTGGGCGCACGCCGACCGAGGAACGCCGGAGTTCGTCGAGGAGGTAGGCCGGCGGCTTGCCGGAGAGCTCGGGGAGGCGGCGTTGGGGAGGGAGGAGGAAGGTCGGGGTGGCGGCGTCGATGGTGACGGCCGGCGATGGCGGCGGGGAGGCTCCTGCCGCCGAGGGACGAGGCGGCCGCCGGCGAGTTCGTGCTGCGGCGGTGGCGCGGCTCCGCCGGAGAGAGAGGCGAGGTGGCGCGGGCTCGCGCGGAGCTTGAAGACGAAGGGCGGCGGGCGGCGGTGGGCAGGTGGCGCGGGGGCCCGGTGGGCCTGGCGGGCCCGCGCGGCGGCGGCGAAGTGGGGCTCTCCCCCAGGCGACGTGGCGCGCCGGTTGCCCGGAGGCGGCGGCGGACGCTGTCCGGCCGGGGACGGACGTGTCCGGCCGGCGCGAGGTGTTTTTTTAGGGTTTTGGACGGGGAGATCCGAAATTTGGAGAGGGGGAGGTATATATAGGCATAGAGGGAGCTAGGAGTGTCCAAATAAGGTGCGGTTTTTGGCCACGCGATCGTGATCGAACGCTCTAGATGATGGAGAAGGTTTTGGTGGGTTTTAGGCCAAATTGGAGGGGTGCTGGGCTGCAACACACACGAGGCCTTTTCGGTCCCTCAGTTAACCGTTAGAGTATCAAACGAAGTCCAAATGGTACGAAACTTGACAGGCGGTCTACCGGTAGTAAACCAAGGCCGCTTGGCAAGTCTCGGTCCAATCCGGATATGTTAAATCCCCACACACGAAAGAAAGGTAGAATTGACCACCGGAGGAGAACAAAGCGTCGGAATGCAAAACGAACAACAGGGAAAATGCTCGAATGCATGAGATGAACACGTATGCAAATGCAATGCACATATGACAAGATATGAGATGCATGACAACGATAACAACACACGGAGACAAAAACCCGAACCCGAGAAAATAAAATAACTTAAGGCCGGAAACGGCAAGAGTTGGAGTACATATTGGGAATCATATCCGGGGTGTTACAATGTCATATCCGGGGTGTTACATGATGGTGTGCATGCCATCCTGCAATATAGGTCATCTGATCTATATCTAATGGATAGGAAGGAAACTATGGCAATTTGCCCGCACTCCTCTCCACATTTGCAGATAAGGCCTTCCCTCGTTCACCCTTTTCTCTCACAAGATCTTGATGTTTCGTGCAACAAATGTCCATCTTGCTAGTAAGAATAGAAATTAGAGATATACCACTTCTCGAATCTTGAAACTAACAACATTCCTCCCTTATCTCATCAAAACCGCCAAAGGAATATATTTTGAGTGAAACATAACATATTTTTAGTGATACACGTATTTCAAAACTAGACTCTTTTTTCTATCAAATCGGTGAATATGTATTAATATACTTTGATCATGTGGCAACGCATTGCCACATTGCTAGTAGTTAATACTACTGTATAATTTTTTGGACACCAAACAAACGGTGGAGTACATATACGAAGAGAAGAGGCGCACGCACGCAGTTGGTCTCTTGCTGTCTCGCACACATGAGAGTTACGTAAAGGTACCGTTAACAAATAAAGCCTAAAATGATTGCTGCATGCGGGGGTACCGGGTATGTGGTGGAGCACACCTTTGTAGGAATAGTCAGCTGGTGTGATAATTTGATCCACATGAGTTGATGGTCGGGACCATAGGTGAACGACCTGGAGGTGGTGGCTCGCCAGTTGCCACAAATCGAGTAGCTACATTTAAAATATCATTTTTTTAGCGGGGTAAGAGTTCCAATTTTCAATGGCGCGTTATAAGTACTTAGTTTTTAGAATGATTGGTATGGAGTGAAAATGGAATTTATAAGTACTACCTCCTTGGCGTATGGTTGTATGGGGTTATGTTGCGAGATGTTGAACCTGGTAGTTCTAGGGAAAATACTATGGTTTAGATGTTGGTTTTCAGTAATGAAAATCAGAAGGGGGAAAACCTTCTTTGATAAAAAAACTACTACCTCCGTCCTGGTGTACTAGTCCCCATCGTATTTTGGGTCAAAGTTTCTCCATGAATTTTACTTGTAAAATGTGAAAGGAAAACAAGATTTTGTTATACCCAAACAAAAATGGACTGGAGGGAGTGATTGCTCTGACACGGACGCAACCTCTCATAGTGCATGCATTGAACCGGCGCACCGGCCAAGAGGGCCCCACTCGCTGCAGGCCCGGCTGAACACGCCTCCTCGCCGCATGCAACCGGCTTCAGACTGCCCTGCCTTCCTCCATTGAATCCGCGCGTGTGCCGACAACACGTCCTTCCGCGAGCCGGGCGGCATTTTAGAACACAAAAAATGATCAAAATATAATTAATTACGCATGGTCTTGACTTGTTGTGCTCGCACTGGTAGCAGGAACTGGAGGTTTTTTCTTTATTTATAACTCTCCTCACATTTTTTGGCTTTGAAGTGAATCATGGTTTTGGACATTATCTATGAATGTGCAGATATCTGTGAACATGAGTTTGATGTGGAAGTTGAACTTGGAATGTTGGGCTTGCGCGTGAACTATACCATGTCCAATGCTTCGCCTATTATTGTTTGGAAAGTAATTGTTGTTTTTACATGACCCTAAAAAAATTATTTTGTGCCACATTAGTAGATGCACGGATATCACAACAAGCATGTTGACTGGATAACCATTTGAACCTAGCTATTATGAAGGAAAATTTGTATTGACAATAGTTTTAGATAGCAGGAGACGCCTAGCCTGCTCTGCCTCTTCTAGCTTCTTTTTGGCTTCTTCCATCTCTTCTTTGGCTTGGGTGAAGAGAGCATCTGATTGCTCTTTTCGCTTCTTCAGAAACTCAACTACATTCTCAAGGGTTGCTCCACGCTTTCTTTCAGCCTTTACTAGAGCCACGAGGACACAAACAGTTGATGACTCCACCTGGCTTGTGTGTAATCCAGCATCATCTGGGAATTTGCACCTTGTGTCTAATGTAGCATCATTAGGGAACTGACACCTTGTGTGTAATCCAGCCTCATTTTGGAAACATGATCTCGAGGTTGACCATACTTCCCTCCTCACAAGAACTGCATCCTGACATGAAGTTACTTCTTTTTTAGATCAATACTCAGAGCAATCCAGATCCATTTAGTAGAAGCCAGATAAACAGGACTCGAAGAAGTGAAATCAAAAGGAAAAAAATTATAAAAATAGACTACAAGGTGAGAACACCCACTTCCTACATCAAGCTAAAAGCGAAAGCACTAGGACAATTAAGACTCTTCTTATTACACATCGAAGAACACGAGGCTAAGAGAAACATAAACTACAACATATACACATTGAAGAACACGAGGCTAAACGAAAGTAATTGAAAGGGTGTTACTTACCAAAGCTCATTTTACAGGTTCGGTGCAGATCCTCTTTAACTTGCCATACTCCTTGAAGATGGCCCCAATATCCTGTGTTTGGTATTCATTGCTCCTCTGCATGTTCAGACTCGTAGTTTTAAAATCTCAACATGGCAAGAAAAATATACTAGTAGTAATACTCACACATATTGTAGGCAACATTAAAGCACTCGTCTGCCATGTTAGAGCATCTCCAACAGAAGCACAATGTGCGGCGCTTTAAAAAAGCGTTTACAGTGCTGAGATCGAGAAGTAGAGATAGAGAGTAGAGACTAGAGAGTATAGACATAGATAGTTCTCAACATAGATATAGCATAGATAGATAAAAAAATAGATAGTTCAACTACTCCTCATCGTCTGACTCCTCCTCAGTGATTTCCTCGTCCAACGTCTCAATGTAGGCGTGAATATACCGATTGTCATTGGATTCCCAGGGTGACGCTGCTCCTAGCCTCATGTTGAATTGAGCGTCCGCTTTTCGTGTACGCTTGTCCTTGCGATAGGTGGATCACTCCGTCCTCCTCTTCTTCCTCTCCGCCCTCCTTTGCATGTAGAACTCGCTGTCGGTGTCAAAACTGGCAGATCTCAGGTAGGGGGTCCCGAACTGTGCGTCTAAGGATCAAGGGTAACAGGAGACATAGGACACGATGTTTACCCAGGTTCGGGCCCTCTTGATGAAGGTAATACCGTACGTCCTGCTTGATTGACTTTGATGAGTATAGGGGTTACAAGAGTTAATCTACCACGAGATCGTGATGGCTAAACCCTGGATGTCCAGCCTATATGATTATGATTGCCTCTACGGACTAAACCCTCCGGTTTATATAGACACCAGAGGGGGCTAGGGTTGTACAAAGTCAGTTTACAGAGAAAGGGATATTCGTATCCGCATGCCAAGCTTGCCTTCCACGCAAAGGAGAGTCCCATCCAGACACGGGGGAAAGTCTTCTATCTTGTATCTTCACGACCCATTAGTCCGACCCATGTTGCATAGCCCGGATGCCCGAGGACCCCGTAATCCAGGACTCCCTCAGTAGCCCCCGAACCAGTCTTCAATGATGACGTGTCTGACGCGCAAATTGTCTCCGGCATTGCAAGGCGGGTTCCTCGTCCGCAGATCTCCAAGCATCTAAACCAAAGGACTATATTCGGATCTACATCTTCGGTCTTCGATCTTTGGCTTTACATTAAATGTTATATCCTTCGGCTTTTTGCCATCGCCGCTCCAGCTCTCACGTGTCAGATGAATACGAAGGGTCCAAGCATTTTTACACATAACACCCGGGCCGTGTAAGGAAGTCGTCTATTTAAGGAGATTGAATCTTAGATGCCATTCCACACTAGGTGGAAAATCCTTATAGCTTGTCACAAGAAACCACGCAAACATGGCCAGCGCTCCCAGTTCTTCTTCCCGCCCCCACGGTCTGCAAAAAGGCGATTGGGAGAGTTGTTCTATATCCCGCTCCTAGCTGACCAAGCTCCAGATGCAGGGATATCTCCCCCCTGTGGATCTAGTCCCCATTCGGGCGGGATTAACCTCCTTTACTGGCGAAGCCCTGGCGGAACATTTCCCAAACCCTTCAGAAGGGGAGCGAGTATGTTTCGTTTCCTTTCTCCTAAGAGGCGTTGGATTTCCAATCCATCCTTTACTCCGAGGTCTCCTGGAGTACTATGGCCTTCAACTGCACAATCTCACGTCGGGCTCCATTCTGCACATCGCGGGTTTTATCGCTCTTTGCGAGCTGTTCCTAGGCTGCGAGGCCCATTTCGTGCTATGGAGGAAGCTTTTCTGCCTCGTACCCCGCTCCCAAAATGGATCCATATTCGAGGTGGGCGGGGAGGGAGTCCTGGATTAAGGGGTCCTCGGGCGTTTGACCTGTTGGACATGGGCCAGACTGATGGGCCGTGAAGATACAAGACATAAGACTCTCTCCCGTGTCAGACTGGGACTCTCCTTGGTGTGGATGGCAAGCCCGGCGTTCGAATATGAAGATTCCTTTCTCTATAACCGACTTTGTACAACCCTAGCCCCCTCCGGTGTCTATATAATCTGGAGGGTTTAGTCCGTAGAGGCAATCACAATCATATAGGCTAGACTTCTAGGGTTTTAGCCATTACGATCTCGTGGTAGATCAACTCTTGTAATCCACATACTCATCAATATTAATCAAGCATAATGTAGGGTATTACCTCCATCAAGAGGGCCCAAACCTGGGTAAACATCGTGTCCCCTACCTCCTGTTACCATTGACCTTAGATGCACAGTTCGGGCCCGCCTACCCGAGATCCGCCGGTTTTGACACCGACATTGGTGCTTTCATTGAGAGTTCCACTGTGTCGCCATTGGAAGGTTCGATGGCTCCATCCACCATATGCAATGATGCTTCCCTAGGGGATGTTTTTCTCCCCGGCCAGATCTTCGTATTTGGCGGCTTCGCACTGCGGGCCAACTCGCTTGGCCATCTAGAGCAGATCTACAGCTACGCCCCAGGTCACCAGATTAGTTTTGGAAACCTGGATTATGTCACTGATATCCGAGGAGACTTGATCTTCCAAGGATTCACGACCCCAACCTCCGTTCTAGCCTTAGAGCTGAAGCGCCTCGCCAGGACCGAAGACGGGATTTCTAAACCCGCCAGACTATCTGTGGCCACTAGGCCCAGTACTGGAGAGACGGAGGAAGCAGTGTCGCCGGCAACCATCACAAAGCCGGACTCTTCCCCGGACACTGGCTTCGAACTCTCAGAGTCATCATCGTGTGAGCTAGGCCAAGGAATTCCCTTCCCACCATGCTCCACGGATTCTTTTCTCCCTCGACAAACCTCGCCGTTAAGCGAGGCTCTGGACTTGATGCGATCCCTTGTAATTACAGAGGAGCAACGTCTGAACTACGCCTAGCCCGGACTAGGGGCTGAGAGCGGGGAATTTTACGCCCACCCACCACCCACTTTATAGCCATTGTCGAGGACTTAACAGACATGCTCGATTACGACTCCGAAAACATCGACGGTATGGACGACGATGCCGGAGAAGAGGAGGCCCAAAACCCGCCGTTTACCAGACGCTGGACGACCACCTCTTCGTATGACGTGTACATGGTGGATACACCCAAAGAAGCTAACAGCGATGACAAAGAAAACCCAGTCGAGGATAAACCTCGTGAGATACAACCAAAAAAGCACCGACGACACCGCTCTAAATCACGCTGCAGCAAAGACAACAATACCCGCACGAGAGACAACAATACTCCAAATGATGCCGAAGACCAAGAAAACCCCATCGAGCAAAACTCTAAACAAGATGATCGGGAGGATGGGAAAGTTAGCCCTGATGAACAGGCTGCAAACGAAGACACGGAGGATAGTAATTACCTTCCACCCTCCGAGGATAAGGTGAGCCTCGGCGACAAAGACTTTATCGTGCCCGAGGAACCTCTCGAGCACCTAAGCAACGGCTAATAGCCACTGCAAGGATCCTGAAAAAGAAACAGTAGCAGCTTCAAGCTGATCAAGATCTACTCAACGACAGATGGACTAATGTCCTGGCAGCTGAGGAATACGGCCTCGTGCGCCCAAACAAAAGTTACCCAAAGCGTAAACTGCTACCCCAATTCAACGACAAGGCACGTGAGCCCGTACCAGCAGCACATAATGTGGCTGACCGACCACCACGTGACCGGGACAAAATGACAACTCAAGCCGAACACCGACCCATACTATCTTGCTGTAAAGGCAGAGACACAACCATTCATGGATAGACATATGACCTGTGGTAGGACCTGATGAATGAAGCAGGTCCAACCAGATAAATCTATGGATCATGGGGGCGTGCCCCGACGCACGAGACGGCTAGCAAGCCAAACATGACAAGCACAATCACGTCCGGGCCGAAAACCGTAGACTGACTCCATCCGAACTACGTCGCGATCTGGCCCGATATAGACGTGCCGCACACCCCCTCTGCTTCACTGATGAAGTAATGGAACATGAATTCCCAGAAGGGTTCAAACCCTTGAATATCGAATCATATGATGGAACAACAGATCCCGCGGCATGGATTGAAGACTTTATTCTCCATATTCATATGGTCCGCAGTGATGATGTTCATGCCATCGAATACCTCCCCCTAAAACTCAAGGGACCGACCAGGCACTTGCTGAACAGCTTTCCTGAAAACTCTATTGGCAGCTGGCAAGACCTAGAAGACGCCTTCCACGACAACTTCCAAGGCACATACATCAGACCTCTGGATGTCGATGACTTAAGTCATATAGTTCAACAGCCCAGAGAGTCAGCCAGGAAATTCTAGACCAGGTTCTTAACTAAAAAGAACCAGATCGTCGACTGCCCGGATGCCAAAGCCCTAGCAGCCTTTAAGCATAGCATCCGCGACGAATGGCTCGCTTGACGCATCGGCCAAGAAAATCTGAAGTCCATGGCGGCCCTCACGACACTTATGACCCGCTTCTATGTGGGCGAAGACAGTTGGCTAGCCCGTAGCAATAATAATGTAGGTGAACCTGGCACCACCAAAACCAAGAATAGCAATGGCAAGACCCAACGCAACAGACATAACCATCAAAACAATGCTGACAATACTGATGACACGGTGGTCAACGCCGGATTCGGTGGCTCCAAGTCCGGTCACTGGAAGAAGCCATATAAAAGGAATAATCAGGGCTCTTCTAGGTTGGACCGCATACTCGATCGTCCATGTCAGATCCATGGCATCCTTGATAAACCAGCCAATCATACCCACCAGAGCTGTTGGGTCTTTAAACAGGCCGACAAGTTAAATGCCGAGGACAAGGAGAAGGGGTCGCAAAGCGAGAATGACGACGAGGAGCCTCGTCCGTCGAACAGAGGGGGACAAAAGAAGTTTCCCCCCAAGTCAAAACGATGAACATGATATACGTTACCCATATCCCCTAGAGGGAGCGCAAACGTGCGCTCAGGGACGTCTATGCGATAGAGCCAGTCGCCCCAAAATTCAACCCATGGTCATCCTGCCCGATCACCTTTGATCGCAGGGACCATCCGACCAGTATCCATCATGGCAGTTCAGCTGCAATGGTTCTCAACCCAATAATTGATGGATTCCACCTCACCCGAGTCCTCATGGACGGTGGCAGCAGCCTCAACCTGCTCTATCAGGATACAGTGCGCAAAATGGGCATCGATCCATCAAGGATCAAGCCCACCAAAACTACCTTCAAAGGAGTTATACCAGGTGTAGAGGCCCGTTGCACAGGCTCAATCACATTGGAGGTCGTCTTCGGATCTCTGGACAACTTCTGAAGCAAAGAGTTAATCTTCGATATCGTCCCTTTTCGCAGTGGCTATCATGCACTGCTCGGACGAACCGCGTTTGCTCGATTCAATGTGGTGCCGCAGTATGCTTATCTCAAGCTCAAAATGCCCGGACCACGCGGTGTCATCAGAGTCAATGGAAACACGAAACACTCCTTCTCTACTAAGGAGCACACCGCGGCCCTGGCAGCAGAAGTACAGAGCGGCCTTAACAAGCAGAACCTTAATTCGGCGGCCACGCTCCCGGACACTGTCAAACGAGTCCGGACTACTCTGCACCAGGGAAGTCCAGCCCATCAGGAGCTCGACTAGCGATTCGGCCTCCATCTCAGTCCTGACCAAATGGCGGCATATGTACCGCGTGTACATAACTATGCACTCAAAATACCATGGGCACAGACGGAGGCATAACTTGATTGTGGTCCACAATACGGCTCGACCTTCCCTGGACACACATACTCTTACTTTTCTTTTTATCCTTTTCAGGTTTCTTTTTCACAGGCCCCTCTCGACGGCCTGATAATCGATCCTTTCGAAGGACGGACATACCAAGGTGGCAAGTAGCACAGACGTGTGGGGGAATCTCTAGATGTCCTTCTTAACGATCATTCTACCTGTTTTCAGGACCCGTACGTAGCCCCCCCTTGGTCTTGGCATGTTAAATAGCCACTGTTGCTTATCACACTATTTATACAAATACGCTTTGACGTACTAATCAAAATCATAGTGGAAACAGTTTGCGGCCCAACTTATGTGGCACTAGCTTACTACTTCATTTTATTTCGCTATTCTTTTGCATCCGTACACTTTGGTACGCTGTAGTTCGCCAGGGGCTTTATTGCGCTCCATACTACGGCAACATGTCTGAACACTTTTATAGTATAGTTCGGCCCTCGAATTTAGCATTATATGCATTGGCTCCGAATCATGTCTTTGGTCAATAGTTGGGTTAACCGGCTCCTGTACTTACTACCTTACGTTCTGCTCTATCGGCTAGGGTATTAAAGGGAGAACTACTGCGATTGTGTCTTGGTTTATCCGGATGATCACCTCAGTAGAGAAAGCCGAAAACTGACTGTCATGATGCGGCCTGAGCCGGTCAGCTCTTCAGAGGTTAAAATCTCCTGCGATTTTTTCCGCATTATGCGACGGATCGGCTTTCACCCGATCAGGTGTCTACAACACCCTAGTCCGGACTAACGAATACTAGGGGCCACGCCTACATTTTTATTGTCAAACTCCTATGGCTAAGTGAGGGTGATAAAGCCACATAGTCTGATTGCCTGGTTCGTTGCGCTAAACACCTCCTTCAAGGACCAAATTCTTGGATCAAGAGTGTTTAGATTCCATCCCGAACACCCCCATACTACCTACGTGGGGGCTGAAGCCGACGACTGGCCAACTATCAGATTTAATAAAAGAGACCGCACAAGAGGGAATTTTTTAAAATAATAAACAAGCATTATATTACATAATGGCTTTGTTTCATCATACAAGACAAGATAACATGAATGTATTCACTCGAAGATAATGTCTTTTGAACACTGGTCCTCTACAATGCGGGACCCCTTTAGGACATCATCAAAATACCGCTCCGGCGTGTGGCGCTCCTTGCCAGCAGGCAGTCCCTCGGCCGCAAGCTTGACGGCATCCATCTTCGCCCACTGTATCTTGACACGGGCGAAGGCCATCCGCGCACCGTCGATGCAGACTGACCTCTTGATGACGTCAAGCTGGGGGCAAGCATTGACCAGCCGCTTCACAAGCCCGAAGTAGCTGCTGGGTATGACTTCGGTAGGCCAGAGCCGGATTACTAAATCCTTCATGGCTAGTTAGACCACCCTATGTAGTTTGACCAGCTGTTTTAGCTAATCGCTAAAGGGCACCGGATGTTCTGGCGCAAGGTATTGTGACCAGAACAACTTCTCCGTCGAGCTCCCCTCTTCGGCTCAGAAGAACTCCGCAGCATCGGCAACACTGTGCAGTAATCCGCAAACGCTCATGGAGAACTCCAAATCCGGGTTAGTAAGAGATTTCTCTTCCTCACATATTTGCTCTGCATAATGAAGGCCTTACCCGCCGCGATTTTTCTGGCCTCTTGGATTTCCTGGAGGCTGCCCTGGGCTTCGACCAAGGCATCTTATGTGCTTCGCCAGGCCTTGGTGAGTTCGGACTCTTGATCCGCAATGCAGCACTCCAAGGACTCGTATTTCTTCATAGCGTCCTGGAGCTCCTGCTGGACCTCAGCGACCCTGGCCTCATGCTTTTCGCGGGCGGCTTGTTCCTTTGCCGCTCTCTCCTCGGCCTCGGCCAACGCCTTCTTGAGGGCCTCCACCTCGGTCACCGCTCCTAACAAATATCATGGCACTATGGTCAGGACAAATCATTCATCTTTTCTGGATATACAAAAGGTCATTGCATACCTTGCTTGTCGTCTAGCTGTTTTTTTACACGGCCGAGCTCTTCCTCGGCCCTCTACAGACCCTGCTTTAGTCCGGAGACCCCAGCAACATGAGAGGTCGTAGCCAGCAATGACGCCTGCTTATTCACATAAGACATATTTGGTTAGTCTCCTGCGAAAATTACTTGATCCCCTGTCCGGCTTTTCCTTCCGAACACCGGACAGAGTCTCAGGGGCTACTGTCTATACTATGACATTCTTTTTATACAATTGAGTCACTTGCCTGAAAGCCTGTTAGGAGGCTGGTGCAGGCTTCATTCAGTCCGCTGTTAACGGACTGAACCCTCTCAATCACCGTACCCATAAGGACATGGTGTTCCTCAACAATGGAAGCACTTTGCAGCACTTCCAGTAGAGTATCCGGTGCCTATGGATGGACAGAGGTCATCGGGGGAATTGGTGCACCTCCTTCTTTCGAAGGAGGCTTCTTGCCGGATTCCAGAGCCATATAGGTCTCCGGGGTCGTATTCGGCTGGGGGCCAAATTGGATATGGCCCCCATCGCCAGTCCCCATTGGGATCTGCTCCCCCATGTGTCCAGTGGCCGAGGTATCATCCTCTGGCGCCACCGTGACGGCCTCCTGTGCCTCCCCCTGAGCCGGGAGGGTCCTTCGAGACAGCACTTCAACATCCTCTGTAGTCTTGGGAGAGGAGGCCACCGGAAGGGACCCGCTGTCCATCACCTTTGGATCCAGCGAATTTCCCGAAGATGAGGATCGCTCAAGGTCGGAGCGAGCCGGACTGCAAGTGCATGATTTAACATGTTAAAATTATGAAGTAAAGAAGGTGGATATTTGTGTGCGTCTTTGAGTACTTATGATTTGTCCAGGGGCTTATCCCTGGGGCGCCACTTAGAGCTGCTGTCAATGTCCCAAGCGGAGTTGTCCGTGGCGGAGGCCTTCCCCTTCTTGGACGCCTCTACCTCCAGATGCGTGGATGCCGCACTTTACTTCCCTCCCCCCTCCAGGGAAGAATCGCTTTCCTCCTCCTCATCGTCTCCATCGCTGTGGGAGGAGTGGGTCTCGACGTCTTCGGACGTTACGTCCGAAGTGCCCTTACGGTGGAGACAACTCCTAGTCTCCTTGGCCTTCTTCTTTGCCTTCTTCTCCGGCGCTTGATAGGGCGCCGGAACCAGCATCTTCATCAGAAGCGGGATAGCTAGTTCTTCAGGCAGCGGAGCCGGACACTGAATCCGCTCTGCCTTCTTTGTCCAGCCCTGAAAAAACAAATAGGGAAGCTTAGGCATCTTCCTTGAGTATGCAAGTAAAGGACACACCTTGAAATACGGAAAACTTACCGCACTAGCGGGATGGGCCAGGTCGTGCCCACGGTCCTCGGTCGTCGCCGACCATGTCTCGTTGGCCTTCAAGAGCACCTTCCAGATGTATTCGTGCGTAGTGCCGAAGAATTGTTGCAAGGTCTGGTGCTTGGCCGGATCGAACTGCCACAAATGGCAAGTCCAGCTTTGGCACGGAAGGATCCGCGAGGGAGCATCACCTGGATCATGTTGACAAACTTGACGTTCTTGTCCACCATGTTCCTGATGCGCGTCTGAAGCGCTATCAGCTCGTCCGATGAAGACCAGTCCAGGCCCTTCTCTAGCTAGGAGGTGAGCCACATCGGGGTGCTAGACTGGTATTCAGGAGTCGCGGCCCAAGTGGCGTCACGAGGTTCTGTGACGTAGAACCACTGTTGTTGCCACCCATTGAAAGTTTCCACGAAGGTACCCTTGGGCCATGTGACGTTGGGCATCTTGCTCACCATGGCACCTCCACACTATGTATGTTGGCCATCCACCACCTTTGGCTTCACATTGAAGATCTTTAACCATAGTCCGAAGTGGGGTGGGATACTGAGGAAGGCCTCGCACACGACAATAAATGCCGAGATATTGAGGAAGGAGTTGGGGTCCAGATCGTGGAAATCCAGCCCGTAGTAGAACATGAGCCCATGGACGAATGGGTGGAGAGGAAATCCCAACCCGCAGACGAAGTGGGGGATGAACACAACCCTCTCATGGGGCTCTGGGGTGGGGACAATCTGTCCCTTGGCCGGAAGCCGGTGGGAAATTTCCTTGGCTAAGTACCCGACCTCCCGGAGCTTGGTGATGTCCTTCTCCTTAAAGGAGGAAACCATCCACTTGCCCTGCGCTCCAGATCTGGACATGGCTGGAGTGCTTTTTTGAGGTGGGAAGGATGGAATCTTGGGCGCTAGAGCTCGAGAATGGATGGGCAGAGAGAAGGAAGGCGTGGGTGAAAGAGGTGAATCCTTATCCCTTTATAAAGGAAGTGAATATCAAGCACCTCCCCACTCACCTTAAAACTCACCTATTCCCCAAGGGTCGTGCAGGCAGCGCGGTTGGATTACCCATGCCCGTATTGATGAGAATCCCGCAACAAGGGGACATGATCTCTGCTTTGACAAGACGTGCCAATAAAACCCCATCTTGAAACTTGAAGCGGGAAGCTAAAAACGGTTCAAAATGACCGGGCTGTGACATGATGTCACGCTACAAAAAATGTCAGCAGATTGGACTTGTAAAATATTATACACTTTGCGGTTGTGTGTGGTACCTTTTTTGCAGAGCCAGACACGTTTTCTGTGTTCGTAGGGTGCTTTGGGGTATTCGGAGAAGGAACCCGCTTTGCAAAGCCTAAGACAATCTGCGCTGGACACCTCGTCATTGAAGCCTGGTTCAGGGGGTACTGAGGGAGTCCTGGATTAAGGGGTCCTCAGGCGTCCGACCTGTTGGACATGGGCTGGACTGATGGGCCGTGAAGATACAAGATAGAAGACTCTCTCCCGTGTCCGGATGGGACTCTCCTTGGCGTCGATGGCAAGCCCGGCGTTCGGATATGAAGATTCCTTTCTCGGTAACCGACTTTGTACAACCCTAGCCCCCTCTGGTGTCTATATAAACTGGAGGGTTTAGTCCATAGAGGCAATCATAATCATACAGGCTAGACTTCTAGGGTTTTAGCCGTTACGATCTCGTGGTAGATAAACTCTTGTAATCCACATACTCATAAATATTAATCAAGCATGACATAGGGTATTACCTCCATCAAGAGGGCCCGAACCTGGGTAAACATCGTGTCCCCTGCCTCCTATTACCATCGACCTTAGACGCACAGTTCGGGTCCCCCTACCCGAGATCCGCCGGTTTTGACACCGACTGGCGGCACCGAAGTATGGCGCATAGCCGGAACAGGATACCTGCACGGCACTCCGAAGAAGGCATCCGAGGAGTTTCCCTCGGAGTTGTTCTATATTGAAGACATCATTCTTTCGGACCCAATCCGACGTGGCCTACCTGAATTTTCCAATAGCCCGTTAAAGAAACGCCACAGCTGGCGCCCCCGGAGCCTCGAGGAGGAGGACAGTGCGGAAGTTAAGAAGTTATTGGACAAGATAAAGGTACTCGCCCAGTCCGGACTGTCCATAATTGAAGTCATGGTGATTTCCATAACATGTGGTGTCCAACCACTCCAATCCAGAGGACTCCCCATGTGGAACTACAACGGGGAGGATGATACATCCCGCTATGGGCGTAAGGGTCCGGATAACTTCACCGCCCTGGCCGCCATGTTGGCTGATCTTTACAAAGGGGAGAAAGAAGAATTCACTCGCCTCAAGTGCCGAGATGGATTTTCCATGTACAACCCCCTAGCTGGGTAAGCTTTCAATCCAACACCTCACTTAATCTTCTTCTTGAGTCGTAATTAGTCAATCTTAACCCGACCATTTTTACCAGGAATGGAGAAAGGCTACTACAGGGATCTACAACCCCGCTCCGCAGCTGGAGTACCATAATCAGGACCTAGATCCCGGATTCGAGGAGGATCCGAATATATCCGTGGAGCTCAAGGAGGGGGTCTTTTATCACGCGACCTCTGATGGCACATGAGTGGCCATCGAAGCCGATTACCTCGATCTTCTTCCGTCTTCCCACATAAGAGCCCAGGGAGCATCTCCTCCAAAGGAGTCTTCCCATTGTGCCTCACCCGCTGCACTGTCTCGTGCTTCAAAGGGGCGGCGCTCGTCTCGCCACACCGCATCGGGATCGTCCCTTGAAAAGGGTATGCCGACACAAGGTGGATCTTCGAAAAGAAAGGCGGACGACTATTCTTCCAAGCTCCGACCTTCCTTAAAAAGGTACGGCTTTTGATACGCCCTGCGGCAAGCATACCAAACTGTGACGTTTTTCTTCTCCCCCATATTTCAGGAAGAGCACTCACCGGACTATATCTGGAGACCTCACTGGACACACGTCCATCAATCTGACCCTGGACCCTGCCTCCAGGGCTAGAGTCGATATGGGTGCCATGCCGGACTGTCCTCTCTCCGACGATTCAGACAATGTATCCGGCACCAACTCCGAGGTGGAGAGTGCCATGAACCATCGACGCCAGAGGGCCGCCATGCGCGATCCTACCTTTACTGAACAGGCATTTAATGCCTTTAGTTCGGCGGACGCATACATCCGGACTGCTCGGGATGGGCTTGCTGGGGCCACTTGCCAGCTTTCAAAGGATATGCGAGTAAGATCATTTTGTGTAGATTTAATAGCCATATACCAGTAGCCCCCAAGACTTGAAAACAGTTGAAGCAACTGATTTTAAGGATCTATGTGTAATCAGGTACTCACGGAGAAGAACAACGTGCTATCTCGGGAGCTGGAGCTGTGTCGGACACAGCTGACTGCTGCTACTGCCGAACTAGAGAAGTCCATGGAGGCACCAATTGGTAATGTTCCCTTCTGTCCGGAAAAATAATCATGTGCCAGTCATGTGTATGCAAATGAGCGCAGTTTCATTTTACAATGGCAGGATCGGCGACGCAGCTGGAAGGGAAACTGAAGGCCGCGCAGGCGGACAAAGAACATGCCGAAAGGCAAGAGGCTACTGGTCAACGTGTAGTGACACAGACCAGGGA
The DNA here is from genome assembly GCF_003073215.2 of Triticum urartu. Taxonomy (NCBI): domain Eukaryota; kingdom Viridiplantae; phylum Streptophyta; class Magnoliopsida; order Poales; family Poaceae; genus Triticum; species Triticum urartu. The sequence continues at coordinate 198,559,538 of NC_053023.1, forward strand.
CAAGAAGAACAAGCTGCAGGATGCCAACACCCAGCTCGGCGAAGAGCTGAAAGATGTACGAGCCCAATTAGCAGACGCCTTGAAGGAGAACAAAAAGCTGAGAGGCGGCATATTCAGTATGCCTTTTAACTTACTGTCGTATAGTTCGCTGATGCGAATCCTGGCAAGTTTTATGTCTACATGTGTGTTGACTGGGCGGCCCGAAGAAGAGGTGTTTGGATTTCAAGGCGGCCTGCTACAAGAGCTGTCAAAGGTGCATGAGCAAGCACGGAAGGCGATGAGAAGCATTACTAAGGCTTTATGGCCAGCCGATTCTCCACCGGGAAGTATGGAGGACCTTGTGAATTTATTCAAGGGAGCTCGGCACCGTTTTGGGCTATGGAAGATATCGGCATGCCGAGAAGGTGCTCGGGAAGCCTAGGCCATGGTAAAAAGACGATACACCAGACTTGATCCCAATCATATGGCCTGGGTCGGACCTCGAGGATCCGACGGACAGGAAATTCCGGTCAGCCTGGTGTATGACCAAGTGAAGGTGGCCGCCAAGTTCTCCCAACAAGATTGTAAACTAGACAGCCTGTTAGAGGGTCTAGAGGGAAGAAGTTTTTGAGTCTAAGTAGCAATGTACTTTTTTCAACAAACTTGTCTCCAGCCGAATTTGTAAAATGATTGTCATGGCAGACTTTCTTCTTCGACCTTCAAAACCCCGAGGTTAGGAGTGTTTCCGAATACTATACCATAGGTAAACACCAAAGTATGTCCGGAAACCGGGCAGTACGGTCATCATTGCTTGAATAGACAAGTTGTATTTGAGGAGTTATGTTATATTACATTTGATTGTAAGAAACATCTTCCAGAGGGAATAGTTCCGTTAAGGGTTCCTTTCCCTGGGCTAGTATGTAGTTCTTTGTGCATACCGAAGCTGTGATGCTGAAAAATCACAGTACGCGTTTATACTCTGGGGTTTTATAGTGCCACGAGGGCAGTTCCCTTTCACTCACCGACCAATCATTCCCTTAAGGACGCTAGCTTTCGACTTGACCCGTCTGAGGTACATGTCCGGATGACCCAGCTATAACAATCGCAGAGGTGCTCCCTTTATGCCCTAGCCAAACAAACGGGAACGTAGGGCATAAGCACGGGAGCCAGGCAACCCAGCTTGGCAAAAACTTAAGTCATAAAGGTGCATATAATGGTGAAGAAAAGACATATATGGATAGATGACATATATATATATATATATATATATGGTGAGCTTCATGTTCGAAGAATAATAACAAGAATAAGATTCTTGTGAAAAGAAGCCCCCAGGTATTGTAGGGTAAGTACATTTGAGGATGTCTACCCTTCAGGTGTATGGTTTATCCGAACATGAACTAGAAGTCGTATAGAAATGAGGCAAAAAAGGGAAAATCTGTAAGAAGGAGGGAAGACAGAATGAGAAAAAAGGTATATGTGCAGACTTCGGCGTAGAATCGTCGGAGCCTTGCGGCGTTCCATGGGTTTGGATCCAAGCGATTATCCGAAGCATTGCGAAGACGATATGCTCCTACAGTGAGATCTTCATCTATAATGAAGGGACCCTCCCATTTGGGCTTGAGCTTGTCCTTTTTCTTTTCTGGTAGGCGTAAAACTAGTTCACCGACATTGTAGGTCTTTTCCCGCACTTCTCTACTTTGGTATCGCCGGGCCTGCTATTGATGGAATGTGGAACGGGCATTCGCGAATCGTGCTCCTCCTCCAGGCCATCCAGGTCGTCCTGCTGATCGAGCTCAGCTTCTCTCTCTTCATACATGCGCACTCGTGGTGAGTCATGAATAATGTCGCAAGGCAAGACTGCCTCTGCACCGTACACCATGAAAAAGGGGGTATATTCGGTCGTGCGATTGGGCATGGTCCGCAGCCTGGTACGGAATCGAGTTCCTCGACCCAATGTTTGTATGATTCTTGGAGAGATCGCACTAGTCAGGGTTTGATGCCGCTCCTTATCATGCCGTTTGCCCGTTCGACCTGACCGTTTTTCCGATGGTGGTATACGGAGGCGTAATCAAGCTTCATGCCCAAGTTGGCGCACCAAGTTTTCACCTTGTCGGCTGTAAAGTTAGAGCCGTTTTTTGACTGGGAACTGTAGGGGAAACCCCCACAGCATATCAACACTTATTGAAAAAGAGAGAGCAAGTACAAGTACAAAGGGGGATTACAAGAGGTAATCAAACTAAGCTAAGTTAAGAAGGAAGAGAACCAAGATAAAATTACAAAAGAAAGACCTCAAGGTGGCAGAAATGAAATCCATCTAAGAAGATCATCCTTATAGGCAGCTTTCACCCTATATTGCATTAAGGTAATATCATGGATGAATGCACTTCTCCATTTATTGAATCCAGCTCTCTCATGCCTGAAGACCTTAGCATTCCTGACAATCCAGATATTCCAGCAAGCAATGAACACCACTTTAGTGAAGAATGGCTTCCTGAAGCTCCTGCTAGCATTGATAACCAAATCAATCATAGAGTCACCAGATGACCAATCAATTTGCAGGTAGTTCCAAACTCTGACACAAATTGCAGTTAAAGAAGAGATGATCTCTTGTTTCCCAGTCTACAAAGGACAAAGAACACAATTTACTCCATCCTCCAAATGCCAATGTCTCCTTTCAACCATGTTCTTGGTGTTCAACCTGTCCATAATAAGCAGGCAAGCAAATACTTTTATTTTCATTATACATGAGGACTTCCAGATCCAAGCTGTCAAAGGGTTGAAAGACTCAGACACAAAAGTATGTGAGTAAAACAACTTTGGTGAGTATCCCTTGGCAGTGCCCCTCCAGAACCAAACATCCTTGGACCCAGGAGCTCCATTCTGGCCATCCAACAGAAACTGGAGAGTGGTCATGTCATCAAAAGCCTGGGTGGACAAAGGAAGATGAAAGTACTGGAACATGTCCTGAGAGTCCAAGAACTCTTTAACAGTGATCAAGGGGTCCTTAACATAGGAAAAGAGCCTGGGAAATCTGAATTGAAGGCTAGACACCTGATCATCAAGCTGCCAGTTGTCTGACCACATAAGGGCAGTGTCCCTTCATTAATATTAACCCAAGCACACTCCCTAAAGTTTTGTATGGCCTTGCATATATCCTTCCACCAGAAAGAGCCACAGTCGGAAGTTCCTTGGGGAACTCTGTCATGATAGTAAGAATCCCAAATTAAAGACACCAAAGGGAGATCCTTTTTATTAAGAAAGTTATTTGCATGTTTGAGTAGGAGTGCAACATTCTGAACACCTAGATTGAGAACACCAAGGCCTCCCTTGTTTTTTGGTCTGCAAATAAGGTCCCAAGCAGCAAGAGAAGGGGCAAGCTCCCCCCTATTCTTCCTCCAGAGGCATGGTCTCTAGATTCTCTCCAATTGTTTAAGAATTCCAGCAGGAACAACCAAGCCGCCAAGGAAGACAATGGGCATAGAAGACAAGGCAGAGTTCAGAAACTGAAGTCTTTGCCCCTGATTTAAAAAAGAGGAGCTAGCTGTCATTCTCCTCTCCATAAAGTCCACCAATGGCATAAAATCCACAATTTTGGGCCTTGTAGTTCCTACTGGCAGCCCTAGGTATGTAAATGGCATTTTCCCAATCTGGCATCCAAAAGCAGCAGCTAATTCAATCATGACAACATTGTCCACATTGATGGGAATAATAAAGGATTTGTGGTAATTCACATCAAGACCAGTGGACACAAAGAAAACCTTGAGCATGTCTTTCAGAGCTATAAGTTGGTCCTTGTCAGCAGGCAAAATAATCAAAGTGTCATCAGCATATTGAATCACAGGGTAATCCTGATCATGACAAGGTATAGGTAGGTGAAGAATGCCCCTTCTGAACATGTCATTGATTACAGTCTGTAGGAGATCAGCAGGTAGGACAAAAAGGAGGGGAGAGACTGGATCACCCTGTTTGACACCCTTTTTACATTTGAATTTCCTACCAGGAACTCCATTAAGTAGAACAGATGAGGTACCTATGGTCAAAAGCTGCTTCATCCAAAGAATCCACTTCTCATTAAAGCCCTTATATATCAATATTTGCACTATTGCCTCATGCTCAAGGGAATCAAAAGCCTTCTCAAAATCCAACTTAGAATGACAATTGGTCTCTTGGACTGGTGACACTGGTGTAAATACTCAAAAGTCCACCCAATACAATCCTGAATTGTTCTGCTTTTTATGAAACCATAATGATTCTTGTGAACACACTGCGTAAAGTTAGAGCCGTTGTCAGTAATAATACTATGTGGGACACCATAACGGTGTACGACGCTGGATATGAAGTCTATCACCGGTCTGGCTTCAGCCATTTTAACTGGTTTGGCTTCTATCCACTTAGTGAACTTGTCGACCATTACCAACAAGTATTTCTTCTTCTGGCTTCCCCCTTTAAGAAGTCTGACCATATTGGGCCCCCAGACCGCAAAGGGCCAAGTAATGGGGATTGTTCAGAGGGCAGTAGGCATCATATGGCTTTGGTTAGCGAAAAGGTGGCATCTGACGCAGCGCTGCACGAGGTCTTGTGCATCTGCCCGGGCTGTGGGCCAAAAGAAACCCATGTGGAAGGCTTTACTTACAAGGGCCCGGGCTGCGGCATGATGGCCGCCAAGATCAGCGTGTATTTCAGCCAAGAGCTAACGTCCCTCATCTTCGGATATACATCATTGAAGGACCCCGGTAGTACTTTTCTTGTATAGTTATCCTTCATGAACTTTGTAGGCTTTCGAACGTCGAACGATGCGACGGGCCTCAGTCTGATCCTTAGGGAGCTCATTCCTAGTGAGGTACGCAAGGAAAGGCTCGGTCCATGGGGCAATTACAGCCATAATTTCGTGGGCCGATGGTGTTATTTCGGTGCCTGAGCCCCCGATGATATCGGGACTGTGTTCAAAATTAGGGGGTATGATCATCTCCGGGTTGGTGCTCCCATTCTCGTCCACAAAGGTGTTAGGTGGGATGGGGATGCGTTTAGCGCCCATGCGGTCAAGGATGTACGCGGCTTGATTACTCTCTCGAGCCACGTGATGAAACTCGAGACCCTCGAACCGAGCTGATATTTGGAGTACAACATTGCGGCAAGCTGCCATCTTCGGATCTTTTGCGTCGAATTCTCCATTTATTTGGGATATTGCAAGGTTGGAATCCCCGCACACCTCAAGGCAGTATGCCCATGGAGACAGCCATATGGAGACCATGCAATAGGGCCTCGTATTCGGCTACATTGTTAGAGTCTGTATACAATATTTGGAGCATGTAACAAACTGTGTCTCCTATGGGGGATTCATGATGACACCAGCCCCCAGTCCGGCTAACATTTTAGAGCCGTCAAAGTGCATCACCCAGTTGGAATATGTGCCGTACTCTTTAGGGAGTTCGGCCTCAGTCCATTCGGCGACGAAGTCAGCCAACACCTGAGATTTAATGGCTCACCATGGTTTGTATGTTATTTCAAATGATAGGAGCTCAATGGCCCATTTGGCAATCCTTCCGGTGGCATCCCGGTTGTTTATAATATCATTGAGTGGTACTTCAGAAGCCACCGTGATTGAGCATTCTTGGAAGTAGTGCCGTAGCTTGCGGGATGCCATAAAGACCGCATATGCTATCTTCTGATAATGTGGGTATCTGGATTTGCATGGTGTGAGGACCGTCGATACGTAATATACTGGTTTCTGGAGTGGGAATTTATGTCCTTCCTCTTCTCGTTCGATGACGAGCAGCGCACTCATCACCTGGTGAGTTGCCAATATGTAATGTAGCATTGGTTCACCGACATTTAGTGCGGCCAGGATGGGGTTGCTTGCTACCAAAGTTTTTATTTCCTCCAGCCCGGCTGTTGCAGCATCCGCCCGGACAAAGTGGTCCGTGTGTCGGAGCAGGCGATACAGTGGCAACGTCTTTTCTCCTAATCTGGAGATAAAGCGGCTCAAGGCTGCCACACACCCGACTAATTTTTGGACCTGCTTGAGGTCGGTTGGTGTTGCCAATTGTGACAAGGCTCGAATTTGGCTAGGTTTGCTTCGATTCCCCTATTGGAGACAATAAACCCGAGTAATTTTCCGGCGGGAACGCCGAAAACGCACTTTTCCGGATTGAGCCTTATGTCATATGTTCGGAGGTTGTCGAATGTGAGGCGCAAGTCATCCACCAATGATTCAACATGCTTGGTTTTGATGACTACGTCATCTACATGTGCCTCCACAGTCTTGCCGATTTGATTTTCCAGGAACGTTTGAATCATGCGTTGGTAAGTGGCGCTGGCGTTTTTGAGCCCGAAAGGCATAGTGTTGAAGAAGAAAGGCCAATACAGGGTGATGAATGCCGTTGCGGCTTGGTCGGATTCCTTCATCTCAATTTGATGGTATCCGGAGTATGCATCGAGGAAACAAAGTGAATCGTGTCCCACGATTGCATCGATAATCTGGTCGATGCGAGGTAGTGGGAAGGGGTCCTTAGGGCAGGCCTTGTTAAGGTCTTTGAAATCGACACACAGGCACCAGGATTTATTCTTCTTTGGTACCATGACCAGATTTGCTAGCCACTCCGAATGTTTGATCTCTTTGATAAACCCAGCTTCGAGTAGTTTGGCCAGCTCCTCCCCCATAGCCTGTCGTTTGGGTTCGGAAAATTGCCAGAGCATTTGCTTGACCGACTTCTATCCCTTCAGTATATTGACACTATGTTCGGCCATGGTGCATGGGATTCCTGGCATATCTGAGGGGTGCCAGGCGAAGATGTCCCAATTCTCACGCAAGAACACGTGTAATGCGGTGTCGACCGTCGGGTCCAGCTGTGCCCCAATGGAAGCTGTTTTCTTGGGATCCACCAGGTGGACTTTAAATTTGACTATCTCGTCAGCTGGCTTGAAAGAGGTGGATTTGGGCCTTTTGTCAAGAATTACGTCATCCCTATCCACTATGGAACGCAGTGCGGTGGGTTCCTCAGCCGCTAGGGCTTTGGACAATGCCTCAAGGGCCAGGGATGCGACTTTATTTTCGGCATGGAGTGCTATGTCCAGATCACTTGAGATAGTGATAACACCATTGGGCCCGGAAATTTTGAGCTTCATATACCCGTAATGAGGTATAGCTTGAAAGCGTGTGAATGCATCTCCCCCTAACATGGCATGATATCCGCTATGAAAAGGAGCCACCTGGAAGATTTTCTCTTCAGACCTATAGTTTTCTGGTGTTCCGAATACCACATCTAGCTTAATTTTCCCCGAGCATCTTGCTTCTCTGTTGGGAATGATTCCCCTAAAGGATGTATTGCTTTGCTCAATGTGACTCCTGTCCATTTTCATTTTATTGAGCGTGTCCTCGTAGATGAGGTTCAGTCCGCTGCCACCGTCCATTAGCACTCTAGTGAGCCAAAAACTGTCCACAATTGGGTTGAGGACCAGAGCGGCTGGTTCCCGGACTGAGCGGGATCTTGGTTCGTCATCGGCATTGAAAGTAATTGCCGTATCATTCCAAGTGTTTATTGCTGCTACATGGCAGACTTCGGCAAGGTCACGCAGCGCCCGTTGCGCCGATTATTTGATGAGAAGGTCTCAAAGACTGTGAGTACTTTGGGATCATGTTCGTTAGAGTACTTTTCTGTTGTAGTATCGGTGAGCATACCCTCACTGCTCTTGGCCACCTGCCGGAGTATCCATCATGCCCATAGGCAGAACGTTGGTTCGGTATTCGGCGTCGTATGTATTTGGCAGGGCCCGTCGAGCCATTCTTCAAAGATTGTTCTGTGTCTCGTAAAGGGCTTGAATTTCTTGTCCACGAGATGATGATTAGGTGCCCTGTGAGGGTGCACCGTTTTTGCTCGTCCTGGAGATGGCTTAAAGGCCCGCGGTTCCCAGCAGGCTGTCTGAGTTTTCCAGGCGCTTTCCATTGCGCAGTACTTTTGTACTATGCATGCCAAATCTGTGAAGTGCAGGACATGATGACGATTGAGGGAATTAAGGATTCCCTCATCCGTACAGTTGTTGCGGAATACTGCAATTGCGTCATCGTCGTGGCAGTCCTTTATCTTGTTTTTAACAAGGAGGAATCTAGCCCAAAACTGATGGACTGTTTCCCGAGGCTGCTAACGCACATACATTAGGTCGCATATGTCCGAAGAGCCGGAGTTTATTGGAGAATATTGCTTGTGGGGGGTGGGCGGGCTCAAATTCGCACCTTAACCCACCATGTAGGCCGGAGCTTGAAGAATTTCCGAGGTTACCAGCCCAGGATCCGGAGTGTCTGGGAATTCTCAGGCTTAACGCCCGATTTTCTGTTTGGAGGACATGGACTGTCCTCTCGAGGGTGGGTATCCGGTTCTCCGGGTTCGGAAATACGAACATAGTTGGTTCTCAATGTAGGAGAGGAGTTATTGTCAGCCTGTTCCTCCACAACCGCTACCTAATGGGTGACCGGTAGAGATTTAATTTCTCTCTGATCAGGTTTAAGCCCAATCTGATCATAGTCAGTTGAGACTCCTAGGGCGGCGATGCGATCTAGCAGTTCATTCAAAGACGATAGATCTTCCGGGTCCGTCTTGTCGGAATATTCGGGGCTGATACAAAGGGGATTTTCGGTGACTTGGGGGGTTGCCTTTGGCTTAATGGCCGGACGGGCACCCACAGTGAAGTCGCCGAGCCAGAGGGTTTGCCCTAGAATTAGGGCTCCTTCGGAAGTGATACAATCATTGATGACAAGGCGAGCCATCGGTCCTTCAGTTGACGCTATAGAGGAACTCTCAATGAAAGCACCAATGTCGGTGTCAAAACCGGCAGATCTTGGGTAGGTGGTCCCGAAGTGTGCGTCTAAGGATCGATGGTATTAGGAGACTGGGGACACGATGTTTACCCAGGTTCGAGCCCTCTTGATGGAGGTAATACCCTATGTCCTGCTTGATTGACTTTGATGAGTATAGGGGTTACAAGAGTTGATCTACCACGAGATCGTGATGGCTAAACCCTGGATGTCTAGCCTATATGATTATGATTGCCTCTCGAACTAGACCCTCTAGTTTATATAGACTCTGGAGGGGGCTAGGGTTGTATAGAGTCAGTTTACAGAGAAAGGAATATTCATATCCGCACGCCAAGCTTGCCTTCCACGCAAAGGAGAGTCCCATCTAGACACGGGGTAAAGTATTCTATCTTGTATCTTCACGGCCCATTAGTTCAACTCATGTTGCATAGCCTGGACACCCGAGGACCCCGTAATCCAGGACTCCTCACTCGCGCTCGTTGATGATGTCATGCGGGAAGCGTTGGCGCCATGATACGTCTCCAACGTATCTATAATTTTTGATTGCTCCATGCTATATTATCTACTGTTTTGGACTATATTGGGCTTTATTTTCCACTTTTATTAATTTTGGGACTAACCTATTAACTGGAGGCCCAGCCCAGAATTGCTGTTTTTTGCCTATTTTAGTGTTTCGGATAAATGGAATATCAAACGGAGTCCAAATGGAATAAAATCTTCGGGAACGTCATTTTCTCACCGAACGTGATCCAGGAGACTTGGACCCTGCTCCAAGGAACAAAAGAGGCGGTCACGAGGGTGGGGGCGCGCCCCCCTAGGGTGCGCCCCCTTCCTCATGGGCCCCTCGTTGCTCCTCCGGCGTACTTCTTCCTCCTATATATACACACGTACCGCCAAATGATCAGAACATGAGCGAAAAACCTAATTCCACCGCCGCAACTTTCTGTATCCACGAGATCCCATCTTGGGGCCTGTTCCGGAGCTCCGCCGGAAGAGGGCCGTCATCACGGAGGGCTTCTACATCATCCTAGCCCCTCCGATGAAGTGTGAGTAGTTTACCTCAGACCTTCGGGTCCATAGTTAGTAGCTATATGGCTTCTTCTCTCTCTCTTAAATCTCAATACAAAGTTCTCCCCCTCTCTTGTGGAGATCTATTCGATGTAATCTTCTTTTTGCGGTGTGTTTGTTGAGCCGATGAATTGTGGGTTTATGATCAACTCTATCTATGAATAATATTTGAATCTTCTCTGAATTCTTTTATGTATGATTGGTTATCTTTGCAAGTCTCTTCGAATTATCCGTTTGGTTTGGCTAACTAGATTGGTAGTTCTTGCCATGGGAGAAGTGCTTAGCTTTGGGTTCGATCTTGTGGTGTCCTTACCCAGTGACAGGAGGGGCAGCAAGGCACGTATTGTATCGTTCCCATCGAGGATAACAAGATGGGGTTTATTTCATATTGCATAAATTTATCTCTCTACATCATGTCATCTTGCTTAAGGCGTTACTCTGTTTTTAACTTAATACTCTAGATGCATGCTAGATAGCGGTCGATGAGTGGAGTAATAGTAGTAGATGCAGAATCGTTTCGATCTACTTGTCACGGACGTGATGCCTATATACATGATCATGCCTAGATATTCTCATAACTATGCTCAATTCTGTCAATTGCTCAATAGTAATTTGTTCACCCACCGTAAAATACTTATGCTCTTGAGAGAAGCCACTAGTGAAACCTATGGCCCCCGGGTCTATTCTTATCATATCAATCTCTATCACTTTAATCTTGTTTTGATTTTTTACTTTGCCTTTACTTTTTACTTTGCATCTTTATACCAAAAATACCAAAAATATTATATCTATCAGATCTCACTCTCATAAGTGACCATGAAGGGCTTGACAACCCCTAATCGCGTTGGTTGCGAGTAGCTATCGCTTTGTACAGGTACGAGGGACTTGAGCGTGGGCTCCTACTGGATTGATACCTTGGTTCTCAAAAACTGAGGGAAATACTTACGCTACTCTGCTGCATCATCCCTTCCTCTTCGGGGAAAACCAACGCAAGCTCAAGACGTAGCAAGAAGGATTTCTGGCACCGTTGCCGGGGAATCTACGCAAAAAGTCAACATACCAAGTACCCATCACAATCCCTATCTCTCGCATTACATTATTTGCCATTTGCCTCTCGTTTTCCTCTCCCCCCAATTCACCCTTGCCGTTTTATTCGCCCTCTCTCTCTCCCTATCCTCCCTCTCTATTTTCCTCTTTTTGCCCGCTTGCTTTTTGTTTGCTCGTGTGTTAGATTGCTTGTTTGTCGTGATGGCTCAAGATACTACTAAATTGTGTGACTTCACCAATACCAATAATAATGATTTCCTTAGAACTCCAATTACTCCTCTTACCGATGCTGAATCTTGTGAAATTAATGCTGCTTTGTTGAATCTTGTTATGAAAGATCAATTTGCGGGCCTTCCTAGTGATGATGCCGCTACTCATCTGAATAGCTTCGTTGATCTATGTGATATGCAAAAGAAAAAAGATGTCAATAATGATGTCGTTAAATTGAAGCTATTTCCTTTTTCGCTTAGAGATCGTGCTAAAGCTTGATTTTCGTCTTTGCCTAAGAATAGTATTGATTCATGGAACAAGTGCAAAGATGCTTTTATCTCTAAGTATTTTCCTCCCGCTAAGATCATCTCTCTTAGAAACGATATTATGAACTTTAAACAACTTGATCATGAACATGTTGCACAAGCTTGGGAGAGAATGAAATTAATGATACATAATTGCCCTACTCATGGTTTGAATTTGTGGATGATTATACAAATTTTTTATGCCGGATTGAATTTTGCTTCTAGAAATCTTTTAGATTCGGCCACGGGAGGCACTTTTATGGAAATCACTTTAGGAGATGCTACTAAACTCCTAGATAATATTATGGTTAATTATTCTCAATGGCATACTGAAAGATCTTCTAATAAAAAAGTGCTTGCGATAGAAGAAATTAATGTGTTGAGTGGAAAGATGGATGAACTTATGAAATTATTTTCTACTAAGAGTGTTTCTTCTGATCCTAATGATATGCCTTTGTCTACTTTGATTGAGAATAACAATGAATCTATGGATGTGAATTTTGTTGGTAGGAATAATTTTGGTAACAACGCTTATAGAGGGAATTTTAATCCTAGGCCATATCCTAGTAATCCTTCTAATAATTATGGTAATTCCTACAACAACTCTTATGGAAATTATAATAAGATGCCCTCCGAATTTGAGAATAGTGTTAAAGAGTTTATGAATTCACAAAAGAATTTTAATGCTTTGCTTGAGGAGAAATTTCTTAAAGTTGATGATTTGGCTAGAAACATTGATAGAATTTCTCTTGAGGTTGATTCTTTAAAGCTTAGATCTATTCCTCCTAAGCATGATATCAATGAGTATCTCAAAGCCATGAGAATTTCCATTGATGAGTGCAAGGAAAGAACCGCTAGGATGCGTGCTTCCAAAGATGCCTTTATTAAAGCATGTTCTTCCAATACCTATGTAAATCAAGATGAAGATCTAAAAGTTATTGATGTGTCTCCTATTAAATCTTTATTTTGCAATGTTAATCTTGATGAAACTGAATATGATCTTCCTTTACCTAGAAGGCGTTCTAAAAATTCGGAGTGTTTAGATCTTAATGATGAAATTGATGAAAGTGGGATTGAAAGAAATAAAAATCTAGATGTTGCTAAACCCACTATATTGGATTTCAAGGAATTTAATTGTGAAAGTTGCTCTTTAATTGATTGTATTTCCTTGTTGCAATCCGTGCTAAATTCTCCACATGCTTATAGTCAAAATAAAGCCTTCACCGAACATATTGTTGATGCCTTGATGCAATCTTATGAAGAAAAACTTGAGTTGAAAGTTTCTATCCCTAGGAAACTCTACGATGAGTGGGAACCAACTATTAAAATTAAAATTAAAGTTCATGAGTTTTATGCTTTGTGTGATTTGGGTGCTAGTGTCTCTACTATTCCCAAGACTTTGTGTGATTTACTAGATTTCCGTAATTTTGATGATTGCTCTCTAAACTTGCATCTTGCGGATTCCACTATTAAGAAACCTATGGGAAGGATTAATTATGTTCTTATTGTTTCAAATAGGAATTATGTGCCCGTAGATTTCATTGTTCTTGATATAGATTGCAATCCTTCTTGCCCTATTATTCTAGGTAGACCTTTCCTTAGAACGGTTGGTGCGATTATTGATATGAAGGAAGGGAATATTAGATTTAATTTTCCATTAAAAAAGGGCATGGAACACTTTCCAAGAAATAAAATAAAATTACCATATTAAACTATCATGCGAGCCACTTATGGATTTCCTACCAAAGATGGCAATACCTAGATCTATCCTCGCTTTTATGCCTAGCTAGGGGCGTTAAACGATAGCGCTTGTTGGGAGGCAACCCAATTTTATTTTTATTCCTTGCTTTTTGCTCCTGCTTAGTAATAAATAAGTTATTTAGCCTCTGTTTTGGTTGTGTTTTTTGTGTTTAATTAGTGTTTGTGCCAAGTAGAACCGTTGGGAAGACTTGGGGAAAGTCTTGTTGAACTTGCTGTAAAAAACAGAAACTTTAGCGCTCACGAGAACTGCTTTCATTTTTATTTGAAGAGTGCTATTTAGTTAATTATTTTTGAAGATGATTAACAGATAAATTCCTCACGTCCAGAAATTTATTTTAGAATTTTTGGGGTTCCAGATCTTGCGCTAGCTACAGATTACTACAGACTGTTCTGTTTTTGACAGATTCTGATTTTCGTGTGTTGTTTGCTTATTTTGATGAATCTATGGCTAGTAAAATAGTTTATAATCCATAGAGAAGTTGGAATAAAGTAGGTTTAACACCAATATAAATAAATAATGAGTTAATTACAGTACCTTGAAGTGGTCTTTTGTTTTCTTTCGCTAACGGAGCTCACGAGTTTTCTATTTTGAGTTTTGTGTTGTGAAGTTTTCAAGTTTTGGGTGAATTCTTTTGATGGATCATGGAACAAGGAGTGGAAAGATCCTAAGCTTGGGGATTCCCATGGCACCCCAAAGACAATCCAAGGACACCAAAAAGTCAAATCTTGGGGATGCCCCGGAAGGCATCCCCTCTTTCGTCCACTTCCATCGGTAATTTACTTGGAGCTATATTTTTATTCACCAACATGATATGTGTTTTGCTTGGAGCGTCTTGTATTATTTGTGTCTTTGTGTCTTAGTATGCCACAATCATCCTTGCTGTACACACCTTTTGAGATAGCCATAGATGAATTAAAATTTGATAGAATACTTTATGTGCTTCACTTATATCTTTTGAGCTAAGTAGTTTTGCTCTATGTGCTTCACTTATATCTTTTGAGCTAAGTAGTTTTGCTCTATGTACTTCACTTATATCTTTTGAGCTAGATAATTTTTCTCTATGTGCTTCACTTAGATCTTTTAGAGCACGGTGGTGGATTTCTTTTAAAGAAACTATTGATCTCTCATGCTTCACTTAAATTATTTTGAGAGTCTCTTAAATAGCATGGTAATTTGCTTAATAATAATATGCTTGGTATTCAAGATTTGTGAAACTTTCTTTTGAGTGTGTTGAATACTAAGAAAAGATTGAAGCATGATAATTGTTTTGAGATATGGAGGTGATAATATTAAAGTCATGCTAGTTGAGTAGTTGTGAATTTAAAGAATACTTGTGTTAGAGTTTGTGATTCCCGTAGCATGCACGTATGGTGAACCGTTATGTAACGAAGTCGGGGCATGATTTGTTTATTGATTGGCTTCCTTATGAGTGGCGGTCGGGGACGAGCGATGGTCTTTTCCTACCAATCTATCCCCTTAGGAGCATGCGCGTAATACTTTGCTTTGATAACTTCTAGATTTTTGCAATAAGTATATGAGTTCTTTATGACTAATGTTGAGTCCATGGATTATACGCACTCTCACCCTTCCACCTTTTCTAGCCTCTCTAATACCGCGCACTTTTCGCCGGTATCATACACCTACCATATACCTTCCTCAAAACAGCCACCATACCTACCTATTATGGCATTTCCATAGCCATTCCGACATATATTGCCATGCAACTTTTCACCATCTAGTTCATCATTGTCATATTGCTTAGGATGATCATGTAGTTGACACAAGTATTTGTGGCAAAGCCACTGTTCATAATTTCTTCATACTTGTCACTCTTGATTCATTGCATATCCCGGTACACCACCGGAGGCATCCATATAGAGTCATACTTTGTTTTTGAATCGAGTTGTAAATAAATAGAAGTGTGATGATCATCATTCAATAGAGCATTGTCCCAATAAAAAAAGAGAAAGGCCAAAGAAAAAAAGAAGGCCCAAAAAAAGAAAATAAATAAAAAGGGGCAATGCTACTATCCTTTTTCCACACTTGTGCTTCAAAGTAGCCCCATGTCCTTCATATAGCGAGTCTCATATATTGTGCTTCAAAGTAGCACCATGTCCTTCATATAGAGAGTCTCATATGTTGTCACTTTCATATACTAGTGGGAATTTTACATTATAGAACTTGGCTTGTATATTCCAATAATGGGCTTCCTCAAATTGCCCTAGGTCTTCGTGAGCAAGCAAGTTGGATGCATACCCACTAGTTTCTTTTGTTGAGCTTTCATACATTTATAGCTCTAGTGCATCCGTTGCATGCCAATCCCTACTCACTCACATTGATATCTATTGATGGGTATCTCCATAGCCTGTTGATACGCCTAGTTGATGTGAGACTATCTTCCCCTCCTTTTTGTCTTCTCCACAACCACCATTCTATTCCACCTATAGTGCTATATACATGGCTCACGCTCATGTATTGCGTGAAGATTGAAAAAGTTTTGAAAAAGTTAGAGTATGAAACAATTGCTTGGCTTGTCATCGGGGTTGTGCATGATTTAAATACTTTGTGTGGTGAAGATGGAGCATAGCCAGACTATATGATTTTGTAGGGATAACTTTCTTTGGCCATGTTATTTTGAGAAGACATAATTGCTTTGTTAGTATGCTTGAAGTATTATTATTTTTATGTCAATATAAACTTTTTTCTTGCATCTTTCTAATCTGAATATTCATACCACAATTAAGAAGATTTGCATTGAAATTATGCCAAGTAGCACTCCACATCAAAAATTCTCTTTTTATCATTTACCTACTCGAGGACGAGCAGGAATTAAGCTTGGGGATGCCTGATACGTCTCCAACGTATCTATAATTTTTTATTGCTCGATGCTATATTATCTACTGTTTTGGACTATATTGGGCTTTATTTTCCACTTTTATATTATTTTTGGGACTAACCTATTAACCGGAGGCCCTGCCCAGAATTGCTGATTTTTGCCTATTTCAGTGTTTCGGATAAACGGAATATCAAACGGAGTCCAAACGGAATAAGATCTTTGGGAACGTGATTTTCTCACCAAACGTGATCCAGGAGACTTGGACCCTGCTCCAAGGAACAAAAGAGGCGGTCACGAGGGTGGGGGGCGCGCCCCCCTGCCTCGTGGGCCCCTCGTTGCTCCTCCAGCGTACTTCTTCCTCCTATATATACACACGTACCCCCAAACGATCAGAACAGGAGCCAAAAACCTAATTCCACCGCCGCAACTTTCTGTATCCACGAGATCCCATCTTGGGGCCTGTTCCGGAGCTCCGCCGGAAGAGGGCCGTCATCACGGAGGGCTTCTACATCATCCTAGCCCCTCCGTTGAAGTGTGAGTAGTTTACCTCAGACCTTCGGGTCCATAGTTAGTAGCTAGATGGCTTTTTCTCTCTCTTTGAATCTCAATACAAAGTTCTCCCCCTCTGTTGTGGAGATCTATTCGATGTAATCTTCTTTTTGCGGTGTGTTTGTTGAGACCGTTGAATTGTGGGTTTATGATCAAGTCTATCTATGAATAATATTAGAATCTTCTCTGAATTATTTTATGTATGATTGGTTATCTTTGCAAGTCTCTTCGAATTATCCGTTTGGTTTGGCCAACTAGATTGGTAGTTCTTGCCATGGGAGAAGTGCTTAGCTTTGTGTACAATCTTGCGGTGTCCTTACCAAGTGACAGAAGGGGCAGCAAGGCACGTATTGTATCATTGCCATCGAGGATAAGAAGATGGGGTTTATTTCATATTGCATGAATTTATCTCTCTACATCATGTCATCTTGCTTAAGGCGTTACTCTGTTTTTAACTTAATACTCTAGATGCATGCTGGATAGCGGTCGATGAGTGGAGTAATAGTAGTAGATGCAGAATCATTTCTATCTACTTGTCACGAACGTGATGCCTATATACATGATCATGCCTAGATATTCTCATAACTATGCTCAATTCTGTCAATTGCTCAACAGTAATTTGTTTACCCACCGTAGAATACTTATGCTCTTGAGAGAAGCCACTAGTGAAACCTATGGCCCCCGGGTCTAATCTCATCATATCTATCTATATCACTTTAATCTTGTTTTGCTTTTTACTTTGCCTTTACTTTTTACTTTGCATCATAATACCAAAAATACCAAAAATATTATATCTATCAGATCTCACTCTCGTAAGTGACGGTGAAGGGCTTGACAACCCCTAATCGCGTTGGTTGCGAGTAGCTATCATTTTGTGCATGTACGAGGGACTTGAGCGTGGGCTCATACTGGATTGATACCTTGGTTCTCAAAAACTGAGGGAAATACTTACGCTACTCTGCTACATCATCCCTTCCTCTTCAGGGAAAACCAACGCAAGCTCAAGACGTAGCACGCCACAGCGCCATGGCTTCATCGTCCATCTCGGTGATGCCGAGATGGTGCTCCCGCCTCTGGTTGTCGCGATGATCCTCGTCGGTGATAAGCCGCAGCAGAGGCCTGAGCTCCTGTGCCTGCTCCCGCATCGGCACGTTGGGGAAGTTCAATGTTCTATGAGGCCACCGGAAGCGCCACGCCGCCGTGTTGTATGCGTGGGCGGCCTCGTTGGCGGTGTCGAAATTGCCGAGGCCGAGGCGCATCCCGCGGAACCGGATCTCAGCGGAAAAGCCACTGGAGGGGCGCGCGCGGACGCCGCAGTATCCCCAAGTTTCCCAGCGAAGCGGCGGCATGGTGGCACGGCGGTGGCGAGGCGAGAAAGAGCAGGGAGAGAGCTGTGGCGAGGCACATAGCAGGGAGAGAGCGGTGGCGAGGCACAGAGCGGGGAGAGAGCAGTGGCAAGGCACAGAGTGGTGAGAGGGCGTTGGAATTTATAAAGCGCGCCGGACGCTGTGCGCCAAAACTAGCGCGAGCCCGGCCGCTTTTTCCCGTGCGAGCAATCGTTTCCGGACGTCCCTGCTTTCTCTACTCTCTTCTCTACTGTTATATTTATTTTATATTTAATATGTATCTCTACTCTCTTCTCTATTGTTATATTTATTTTATATTCTATATTTATCTCTACTTCTCTACTCTCTACTCTTCTTTTTCTTAAAAAAATAGAGTTGGTGATGATGGTGTGCCTACCATCCTGCAATATAGGTCATCTGATTTATATCCAATGAATAGGAAGGAAACTATGGCAATTTTGCAGAAAGATACCCACACCCCTCTCTAGATTTGAAAATAAGGCCTTCCCTCGTTCATCCTTTTCTCCTACAAGATAAACTTCTCATACAAATGCATCTTGATATTCCATGCAACGCATGGGAATCTTGCTAGTTCTAAAACACTTTCCATCATTTGCCACACTACTGGTTGCATACGAACAACCTACCCAAGCACAGCGCGATACAGGAGCGACACACAATTACATGCTGATATTCTGTTGGACAATGGATGCTATAACCAATTACTTTTACGGGAACAATAGCAACCTGGAAATTTCAAGGGTAGGTATGAACAAAATTGGAACTGCACATGTACTGCGAAGTGATTCAATACAAACATTACCAATCAAGGAGGAGAAGGATGGCCGCGGCGGCCTCTGTGCATCATGGTTGGCAACGGGAGTCAGTTCATTGTCCACGACGGTGGTGCTTTTGCGCTTGGCGTCGACTTTCAGGAAGCAGATTCGAGACCGTGGAAGATGCTGCTGGGGAAGAGGCTCCGTGTACGACGATGACGGTGGACCATCTCTAGTGCGGCGTATGAGGTCGTCGATGAGGCAGATGCACCGCAGTGGATGAGTGCGCAGATGTAGAAGGGGAAGAGCATGAAGGCTGTGGTGTCGTGGAGAAGTCTATTTTGCTGTGGGGATAGAAAATGGGGAGTATTCAGGTGTACTACTCAGGGTGCCAGGGTGGGGTTGGTTGGGTAGGGTGAACCTGAAGTTATGAAAACAGCCCCTACTAAGCGTCATCCATAGGCCTGTTCTGAAGGCTATGATGGTAACTTCGCACTACTCGAATCAGGGTCGCGAGAGATTTTCCCGCCGACCTCAAAATTTTGTGACACTGAACTCCCCGTGTGGCGTGTTGGGTGATTGGGCTAAGAAACTAGCGAGTAGTACTAGTAATTACTACCTAAAGTTTATTAACTCTGCATATTAGGTTTGAACGAAGTCAAACTTCCTAAAGTTTGACCAAGTTTATAGAAAAATATAAACATTTACCATAACAAATATGTATGATGTGAAAGTACATTCAATAATGATTCTAATGGTATTTATTTGTTATTGTATATGTTAATATTTTTTATAAACTTTCTGAGAGTTTACAAAACTTGACTTTGACCAATGCTAATACGCATACTTAAATAAAAACGGAGGGAGTACACATTTGTTTTCTTAGTTTGTAGTGAATTAATCATTTATTGTAATTGTGAAATAAATATATTAGGCTACTGACTTCAAATGTAATCACTTACAAAAAAAGACACTTCCGTGATGATACGTGTTTGTCACAGTAGGTCACGTTCTCTATCATGCATGTACATCCATGACAATTTTATGACAGAATCAAGATAGTCATACCTGTGTTGTCGTAGAAGTGTTCCATGACATTACCAAAAGTATCATCACAGAAGTGTCCACTTCCAAGACGATAAATGGCACGTAATAGAAGTGCTTTTGTCAAGGGTGATCGACACGTGGCATCCACCGTAACAGGTCGCGTTAAGCTATCGGGTCCGGTTTCGGATCCGATAACCCGTTAACTGCCCGGACAATTGGGGATTTTCCATGTGTAAAATTCTCATTGGCCGGAGGAAACATGTGTTGGCTCACCGTTGGGACAGATGTCATCCACTCATTGGACAGGAGGCGCCTATGATAGGTCGACGCGTAGCATGGCCCAACAGTGGCCCATTCCGGTGAAAAAGGCCGCCCCAGTAATAAATTAGCAGGCCGGCCCATATAAGGCCTACTTGTGTCAGGTCCATTTAAGCCCACGACCCATACAAGATGTGCCAATTCGGCCCGTCAACGGCCCGTTAAAGATTTTACACCATTGCAACCCGTCGTCAGTTCGAGCCCATTAATAGCCCGATATATATTTGGGCTCAATATTGGCCCGATGTGATTTCGGCCTGTTAACGACCCATTCAAGGGATGGGCCAATTTTCAGGATGTACATCTTTCGGCCTTTTAGCGATCCATTTAAGTGTTGGGCCAATGTCCGGCCCGGTGTGTCTTTCAGCCTATTGACGACCCATAAATGAGTTGGGACATTTATAGTCGGACCTTAGTTTTGGTATTTTAGCGAGCCATTTAAGTGTTGGGCCAATTCCCAGTCCGGTGTGTCTTTCAGCCTGTTGACGACCCATAAATGAGTTGGGCCATTTGTAGTCAGACCTGAGTTTTGGCCTTTAAACGGCCCATGCTCTTCATGGTCCAATACCAGACCAGTTTCTCTTTCGGCCCGCTAAAGGCCCACAACACAGTTGGGCCATTTACTGTGCGACCTGACTTTCGGCCTCTTAGCAGCCCATGCTCTTCATGGTCCAGTATGAGCCCGCTGTCTCTTTCGGCCTGCTAAAGGCCCACAATATAGTTGGGCCATATGTAGCCCAACCTTAGTAACGGCCTGTTAACGGCCCGTGAAATCCAATGGGCCCACCTGTCGCCCGCTTCGATGTCAGCCTGTTAACGACCCGAGAGGTAAGAGGGCCGACCATTAACTTTCGGCCCGGTAATGGCCCATTAAATTAATGGGCCCACTAAAGTTCATACATGTCTTTAGGCCCAATTAGATAATTTGAGCCCATTACGATGAGCAATTATGCACATGACCCAAACCAATCAAGCAAAGGTATGGCATACAGGGAAAAATGTTGCACATCCAGCATATATTACAGGAAACTACATCCATTGGGCAATCAAAGATTGATGCCAGTGCAAATAAATGAACAAAACCTAACGATCTGCGATGTCACAATCTGCAACTCAGCGCAGATGACGCCCATAAGCATGTGGGCAAGTTCTTGCTGCTTTGCTACACTATCTCTGAAAACATTGATCAGTTGTTGTTGCGCACGAATGTGCACCTCTGATTCCTCCACCATTTCCATCATTGCTTCAGCCATTTATTGGTTCACAAACATACATTTTTTCCGTTGCATTCTAGACAGAGAAACTGAACAGATTTAGATGGCAATTTTGGCAGGCTTGTATTATTGATAGTGGAGAGTGTCTCGACCACTACATCATAACATAAATTAGGAGGGGAATAAAACAGATTAATCATGAGTTATTGCCATATTACCTGGCCTAGATTTATTGGAAAGAAACAATGGGGTTGCCTTGCTGCTTTCAGAGTTTTTCTTCTTATCTTCAGCAGCCTGCACCAAATTAACACACAAGCATTGCTATCCTTGGCCAGGTCAGATAATAGGAAAGCAACATTGACACAAGAACATTTGGGCAACTAGCCCACACCAAATTAACACAATATGGCACAGCTATCATCAGCCAGGTAAGGTAATACGAAAGCAACATTGACAAAATGAATTAATGGGCAACCAGAGCAGCACTACAATTCAGTAATGTGCATGATATGAGATAGTACACTCATGCAGCTCAGTATGCAAAACTACCAAGCATTTTTCCTTACAAAAATCAATATTATTGCCTTTAACATTTTGCTACAACTGAATTTTGATCAGATAAAGGTTGGATTCACACTGATTAACAAAATACATGCTGATGTAAAAATATAGTGATATACAACAAGAACTTACATTAGCATTGGAGCATAGAGAATTCCGGCAAGATACTTTCCTCGAATACGATCCTAGTACAGAAAGTCTTCTATCCTTTAAGCTTATTTTCTAAAAGAGAGATGGGTAAGAAAAATGTAGAAAATATGATCAGAATGCTATAAAATTTCATGATGCGAGGATACGCACACGCTTCTTAGAATGGAGTTGACATATTTTTGCTGGACTAGAGTGGACTAGTTCTTTGGCCACTATAATCTGCTTATTATCAGTGGGAGTTGGGGTTCTCTGTTCTAGAGCAGTATCTATGAAAACTAGATTTGGTTTATTATCTCCTGGCTTTTGGATCTTTTGCAAAGACCTGGTTTGTAACCCTTCAGATTCTAACATAGACGTCTTCCCCTTGCATGCCTTATATAGAAGAATGGTGCTTCAATTATCAAACATGCTACAACAGAGATAGAATAGGTACTGAAGAATGGAAAGGCATGACATATTGACATGTATTCCCAACATCCGGAAATAAATGGATGGGTCTAGGCGTATTTCAGTTCTAGATACATCCAGTTTTATCCATTTCTGCGACATGTAATCCGGACGGAGGGAGTATGATGTAAGAGCTAGCGATACGACAAGACAACATTGTAAAAAACACTACTTGAATGTAAAACTGTATGCTAGTGGAATACATACAGAAAAATACTAAGGAAACGTATGCATGTATGATTGGGAAACTAAGATGGCATTGCAAGACACCACTAGAACAACACTTCAATGTAAGAAAAACATGGTATGGTAGACAGATGAAGTACATACTGATGAATAACAATGCATAAGATATTGAGAAGCATGATGTCCAAACTAAGCAGATGGCATTGCGATAGAGTAGAATGACAGTACTTGAATTTGAAAACATGTTATCATGAATGTAATAGGTACTGAAAAACAGGAACACATGCCATATTTACATGCATGATTAGCAGGCTAAGTACAAGGCATTGCAACAGAGTAGATGCACTCCAGGACATTATATGCATGTTGTACCCATATCAAGGGCCAAGTTAGAGCAAGGACCTTATGGGGTGAATAGGATTCATCATCTTTCTACAAGTCTTGTGAAGAACTGCCTCTACATGTACCATCATATTGGGTATCATTGACGTCAAGTTTGTTGGCCATTACATTGCTCCGTGAGGTTCTTGTGGATAAATCAGTGTGTGCAATTATATCTGACATGCATGGAGGACAACTAATAGTTAGATTTATGTAATGAGTTCCTGTAGCAAACGAGATAAATAGTAGGACTGGGGTTAACTAGCAGCAACAGGTCTCAGAAACTAAAGGGAGAACACCGATGAAAGATACATAATATGTATCGTTTGTACTCAAGATTAACTAGATGGCACACAGAAGTATTAAGGAACAACATAGGTTATACTAGAAGTGGTATAATACTATAATCACCAGCCTGTGGGATAGCATTGGCTGATGGATGATAATTATGGAACAACGTTAAACAAGACACATAAGAGATCAGCATGAATATACAATGAAATGTGATAATCTATTTTCCATGTTTAGATGAATAACAAAGCCATAAATGTTTCACACAAGTAAGATGATGGTACAACCTATCTGGCCGCCATCCATAATAGTGAGCATCATGTGCTGACTTGTTGATGGCCCTGCAGTTGTTGTGGCTGTCCATGTTAGGCACGCGCATTTGATGCAGGGAACTATTGAGTGGGGACTATAGCTCCCTTCTGGTGTATGCTTCCCTTGTTGGAGCAGCTGCGGTGAGTCGGAAGACGGTGTGGATGAAGATGCAGAAAACACATTATGTTAAGAATGACACATCTCTCTGATCTGAAGAAATACCCTATGAGATCAACAGCAAGGTACGAGAGTGGTCACATGTCTGTTGACTGAAGACTAAACTGGGGTCGCATGATTTTATTTTATTTTGGTACTGTCCGCTCTACGCCGGATGGCTTGATGGATGTCTTGTGCCTCCCGGCTAACACTGTTCGGAATCTTCCCCGAAGAGCCAGCGACCACTGGCAGAGCAGCCTGCCTCCGCCGTCCGTGGCCCCGACCAAAACCCTGCTCCCCGCCCCACCGCACTACCGTGGTTGCGCCGCCCCCGGGCCAATCCACAAAGACTCACCGTCATCCAGATACGGCTGCGGCAGTACCTTTAACCCACGCAACTCTATGATAGCCATCTAAGCACTGCTTCTGCGGCGAACTTGCGCCCCCGCACCCTTACGTTAGACACCAGCCAACTGACAGCCTAGGAGCTCCGCCGGCTCGAGGAGTGTCGCTTCCCATTGGGAATCGATTGGCCCAGAATAAAAATTCAGACAACTGACGCCTAAATAAAGCGGTTTGAGATGAGGATGCGACCTATCTGGCGGTCCGATGAAGTAGGAAGCTCCAGCTGCCTAGTCGGTTAGGCCGGCGCGGTTGCGGTGGCTACTGGTAGTAGGGAAGCAGAGATGTCGCGATGGTCGATGGCTACGGGGAAGCAGTGCTGGGGCTCTGGATGGGTCCAAAGTTGGAGCCGCTCCAGCACCATGAACAACGGGGGGGGGGGGGGGGGGGGGGGGGTGAATTGGCTCCGGTACGATTCACACGGCCGTCGTCAAGGCAGCTCCGGCAGCACGGAGTAAGAGGCACACGACCCAGTGCACAACGGCAAATGGGCAGCATCTCTAGGATTAGAGAGGAGGGCAGCTGTGAATTTGGTGCGGTGGGGGGCGCCATGGGGGAGGGGCTGAGGTTTCACGGCTCGGGAGAAGGGAGCTTTCGGGGAGAAGGTGATTTGGCACCCACGAGGTATGAATGGGGAATTGGGAGGGGCAACCATGTCTTATGGACACATTTGTCTGAAATGTGGTGGTGGTGGTGGTGGTGGGGGGGGGGGTTACAGTTCTATCCCTGCCTTTAGGCTTCTTGGCTTGGGTCTGTGTACTGAGGGTCTGGGATAGTAGAGTAACTTCGCTTCTCCCAAATAGTGGGCGCGAGTTATTTCGGGCGAGGAGTGCGTGTTTTGAAATATAGTGGGTGCGAGCGATTTCGGGCGAGGAGGGCGTGTTTTCAAATATAGTGGGCGTGAGCGATTTCGGGCGAGGAGAGCGTGTTTTGAAACAGTGGGCGCGAGCTATTTCGGGCGAGGAGAAGGTGTTTTGCCGACCATGGTTTATGAATTATTTGGCACATGTCATTTCAGCTGAGGAGAAGGCACACTTGGATGAAGTTACGAACCTACCCTCAATGTACAATGGGCCAATTGATGCGTGTCCCACATAGGCCGGTAATTTCGCGTCTCCCATTTATTTGCTCGGGCGAATTCCATCGAGCAGAGGGTGTTTAATGGTTCGTTCAAATTTTGGGAGAACAAGCATCCACGTCTACCTTACCAAGTCGATTCAAATCAAATTTTGAAATAATAGCTTCCACTTCTTTTTTAGATGGAGAGATGATGCTCGGGAGTAATGTGTTTTTACATGCTCGTTGCTAGTGATTTACTATATGACAAATAGTTGACCCAATCAAAAATGGGAATCAAACCCAAAATGAAATATCTCGATCCAATGAAATAGCTTGTTCACCAGGTCAAAATAGTGAACTAATCCAAAATTGAACACCTCAATCGAGTAGCAGGTTGTAAAGTATTATTGTACTCCATGAACATGTTGAAAGTCAAATTAATGAACTTGTTTGATATACGCATATCTCCGTTCATGTGTGGATTGCAGACAACATGTTCTCCAATTTAAATATTTTAATGCAAGTATATATCGAAACATGGTTTATATCTATCTTTGGTGCATAAAACGCGACCTCCCCCTCTTCCGGACTCCTGCTCTCTCTCTCTCTCTCTGTCTGTCTGTCTTGACGACAATCTTCAATTCTGTCGCACACATCCAACACACAAACCTTTTTGGTCCCTATCCCTCTCTCTCCGTCTCTCTCTCTTTGTGTGTGTGTGTGTGGGGGGGTCTTTCTAGTTTGCATGCATATATACTCCATCTATAGGTCTCTCTCGCACACTATGTATGATTCTCTAGTCCAAGCTAAATATCTTGGGTGCACTCATCGTACACACACAAATTCCTTGGCTCGTTGCCCGTAAATATCTCACGCACCACTCTGTCGTCTCGGAGCTCTTCCCTCTCTCTCTCAAACTCTCCATCTACCTGGGTCACACATACACATGCATATCTCACTCGCACTCGATAGACCCATCTAAAACTCTATCTCTCTCTCCCTCGTTCTCTCTCCATCTCACACGCACACACACAATTTCATGCCTAGCCAAGTATGATGGTCTCTCACTCAAATGTAGGCACACACAGTCCCCCCTTTATGTGTATTACTAGCTAATCTTAGTCTCCATCACAAACATGTGCATGGCCTATCTCGATTTCTCTTGGGGCATCTTTCTATCGCGCACGCACCTCCCTCGATCTCCCACCCATATAGTCCTCTCACGATCTCGAGGGGATCTCTATATCACAACACACCCTCTCTCCCTCCCCATGCATCCATGTTCTCCATGTGTCCCTCTCGACCTTTGTTCCTTGTTGGACAGACCTCTATTGGACATGTGCTATAGGGGTGTCTCTCTCCATTGCAAACAATCACACACTAGCTATCTTCGTGTATCTCCTCACCTCGCTTTTCTATCTCGGAGATGCATGTGTGATATGTTTGCATAAGAGACGAAAAAACACACACACTCTCCAATTTATCGTTTGTTGCCCCTTTCTCTTTCACACACATACTCTTTTGCACACTCACTCATTCAGCTTCACACGCACTTGATCTCTCTCGACTTAGGCACTCTCTTCGGTCCATAGCATATAGATTTATTGAAAAGTCAAACATCACAAAGTTGGACCATGTACGTGGAGAAAAACATTTACATCTAGAAAGGAAAACATATACCATTAGACTCATCATGAGATGTAGTTTCGTATGATGTATCTTTGGTATTGTAGATATAAATAACATTTGCGTAAACCTGATCAAAGTTTCCAAAGTTCGACTTCTAAAAAATTTACATGCACTGCATTATCGAGCGGATGGAATATCTCTTTCCCCCTCTCAGCTATCTGACGCACCACTCAGCCTTATCGGGGCTCCTCTATCTCTCTCAAACTTTGTATCTCCCTGGTTCACACATACACATGTCTCGCTCGCGCTAAATATAGACCCATCCAACACTCTGCTCCCTTGTTCTCTCTCTATGTGACACGCACCCCTAAGTACCATAATCCCTCACTCCATCATAGGCGCATGCACTCCCCCCTAAGTATGATTATCTCTCACTAGCCATCTGGAACACACGTATTGTCTCCTTCCGTCCATACGTCTATCTCGATATCTCTCTGGGTATCTTCTATTGCGCACACATCTTGTTACTCAATCTCCCACCCTTGTAGTCTCATCACGATCTCCAGGGGATCTCTCTATGACAAACATACACTCTCTCCTCCCCATGTCTGCATTTTCTCCGTACATCTCTCTCGACCTCTCTCCTTTGTTTGTCAGACCCCTCTTGGCCACGTGCTAGGGGTCTTTCTCTCTTGGTTGCACACAACCACACACTATCTCCTCACCTTGCTTCCGTTGTCGAAGATGCATGTGTGATATGTTTGCATAAGACACACACGCCTTTTCTCTACTTTTATCGTGTGTTGTCCATGTCTCTTTCAAACACGCACACACACTTTTTTCACTCACTCTTTCTATTTCACTTTCTCTCTCTATCTCTCTCTAGTTAGGGACTCTCTCACGTCCATAAGCATATGGATGTTTTGAAAAGTTAAACCTCATAAAAGTTTGACCAGGTATATGTGGAGAAAAACATTTACATCTGGAACGATCATTAGATTCATCACAACATGTACTTTCTTCATACTATCATTTATCTTTGGTATTGGAGATATAAGTAATTTCTTTATAAACTTGGTCAAAGTTTCAAAATTTTGACTTAAAAAAATGTTGGCACTACATTATCGAACGGAGGGAGTAGCTCTCTCTCTCTCTGCTATCTCTCATGGGCTCATATACGGCCAGAGACTCGATAATTTATTTGCCCATTAGTGACTTGTCAGGGCGGTGGATTTTAGTTTGTACGATAATGCTGCATACACCTAAAGTAACGGAAGTTCTTACGTAAACTTCCTAGATTCCCTCTTCGTAGGTGCAGCATTACTCCTAACATTTGTAATATCAGTTTGAAACTTGTAATATTGCCGTGTCCTATTCCTGCATTTTCAAAATCCTGCAAATCAAAGAGGTCCTGAGTTGGTGATGATGTTGTGCCTACCATCTTTCACCAATAGCCGTCGGATCTAGATCTGACGCATACAAACCAAACTTCTCCAGTTTTGCAAAAAGATGCCCACACTTGTTCCCTATTTACAAACAACTCCTTGTCTCTCACAATCAGCCTTATCTCCTCCCACCACATCTAGAAGGCATGGAAAAATCGGGCGTGATGGCCGCTTCCGGCGCCGTCCACCCGCAATCTTGGTGTTTCGTGCAATGCACGGGCATCTACGCATGGGAAATTATGTCGAACACGGCTAGTTGTAAGCAGGCTAGCTCTACAGCCATGATGATAGTGACTGCAGACGATGAGGCTGACTTATGTGTTATGTCGAACACGACGCCTATACTCGGGTGTCATCTCCGGTGCAGGGTCTTGTCACTTCACTGCGACGAGCAGCACGTAATAATTTGACAAACAGGTAGTACAATGCTACTACATTGGTAGTACTACTACTAGTACTAGCACCATCGTCTGGATTTAGTAGTACTACCACGTCCATCTGGATTTAGTATTTGACTAGCAATATCTAGTAATGCATGTCACAAAAAATGTACTACTCCCTCTGTAAATAAATACATGGTGTATTGTTTTATTCCTTCCGGTAGATGGCTCAAATTTGAAGTCTCATCAATCAGACTACTATTGTACTCACCAAGCGCTCAGCTTTGTAAGCTACCAACAAAAAATTGCTATCAAAGACTACTATTGTACTCCCTCCGTACTAGTGCATAAGTCACGTTATGAAAACCAAATAGTAATCCCAAAACTTTTAGTCACAGTGCATTAACTACCCACCTCTTTCCCTGTTTTTTGCCACGAAAAAAGATATCACCCAATATGAGACGTGGGGTGCATATGCATCCAATGACTTGAGACTACTCCCTCCGTCTAGGTGTATAAGTCCTCTTAGAGCAAGTGAAAAAGATTAGTGGGCTCTCATGCAAGAGCCTAGCTATATGCGGATTCCTAGGCCGATATACAATAAATATTGAGAAAGAGAGAGAGAGAGAAGATGAGAAAAAGTAGTACTCTTATAGCCAGTGTTATAGCTAACCTTATTATATGAGTGGCTACAAGTGATGGCTCTACTATGACATGGCAACATCATATAGCCAGCAGCTGGCTATACTATTAAGTATTAACCATGCTCTTAGGTTGTGCACCGTAACCAAGATGAAGGGGAAAGCGAGAGAACTTAATTTCTTTTTGCTAATTAATTGGATTACATGCAATGAACTAACCACTGCATGTCATGTTTGGTAGTCTCAAGTCATTGAAAGCATGCACGGCCCACATATCTCATTGGTTGATATATCACGAAATAAGAAACAAGGAGGGAGTTAATGTATCGTGCCTAAGTGTTTTGGGATGGAGGGGGACGCAACTTCATTGACTTACTGCACCTGCGTTTGGGTGAATGACTCGTGGGCCCAATAGGTAGCTGGCCCACCTGTCATACAACCAAAGGCAGGTGCAGTAGAGGGCCGAGGAGTAGATGGCCAACACACACGTGAATGCAACGCAGTCTGCACTTCTCATATAAGGCTAGCCATAGTGGGGGTAACATAAGTAGTAACATGCACTTGGGACTCACAAACATGCTTATGTGGCAGTCAATTAAAGAAGAGAGAGATGGTTATAGTAACATAGGTAGATATCATAACATAATAAATGTTATGCTACTATGTGTCATGCATGGAAATAAATGAGACCACCTATGATACTAATCTATGTTACTATGCACTATGAATGTAGTATCATACACTAGTATCATATGCATGATACTAGTATATGATACTCCCCACTATGACCAGCCTAAAGGCTCCCCGTAAGTCCAATCTACGAAATCCTACGCACCTACGGACCCTATCCAAGGGCAAGAGTGATCACTCCAATCGTAAGAACCAAATTTTACAAGTTACAAGTTCAAAAGGAAAAGCCTGCCATGTTCGCGTACGTAGCACCCCACACAGTTGGTTCGTCACGCCGCTCAAGGGGGAATGCGTGCTGTGTTGCATTTTCACTTACGAGTGGGACCGCAGTTGAGCAAACTGACTATCGGCAAACCCCCACCCCTCCCACCGCGCGATGGCTGAGAAAACAGGAGGGAGAAGAGATGGCTGTAGCATGGACTCCAAGAAAATTGGTGTCGGATGGGACTCGTGTGGGTGGCGTGTGCCGTACTGCTAGACGTGAATGCTAGTTATGGCCCATGGCACCCCACTATATCGAGCTTATATCGAGGTTCTGGTTACGTAGAACAAATTTCCTAGAGTCCGTGCTCAGCCCTCCTCTATCTCTCTTCTCAGCCAGCCAGCACACGCGCGGAGCCCGTCGCGTGAATCCAATAAAGATCTTTGGTGGCCGCTTTTGGAGTTACTCAGGAGTAGTAAGATTCTATTTACAGTTTAACCCAAGATGCACATCACGTGGCTTCAACTACCACTCCATTTTCTTGCATGACACGACCTGGATGCTCGATGTCCTAGGTGTCGGCAAAAGGAGGAAGAACTCGACCAAATCTTGTCCACATTTAGACCGGAGGAGTAGGAAACACGACAAGCCCTATGCCGACACCGTACTACAACGTATAAGCCCACCTCACATAGTCACGCTATCACCATATTTCTCGGCCTCCGTGAGGGAGTCCTAGATTAGGGGGTCTCGGACAGCCGGACTATCTCCTTTGGCCAGACTGTTGGACTATGAAGATACAAGATTGAAGACTTCGTCCCGTGTCCGGATGGGACTCTACTTGGCGTGGAAGGCAAGCTAGGCAATACGGATATGTATATCTCCTCCTTTGTAACCGACCTTGTGTAACCCTAGCCCCCTCCGGTGTCTATATAAACTGGAGGGTTTTAGTCCGTAGGACAACATACAATCATACCATAGGCTACCTTCTATGGTTTAGCCTCTCTGATCTCGTGGTAGATCAATCTTGTAACACTCATATCATCAAGAACAATTAAGCATGACATAGGGTTTTACCTCCATCAGGAGGGCCCGAACCTGGGTAAACATCGTGTCCCCTGCCTGCTGTTACCATCCGCCTTAGACGCATAGTTTGGGACCCCCTACCCGAGATCCGCCGGTTTTGACACCGACATTGGTGCTTTCATTGAGAGTTCCACTGTGTCGTCACCATAAGGCTTGATGGCTCCTTCGATCATCACTAGCAACGTGGTCTAGGGCGAGGCTTTCCTCCCTGGACAGATCTTCATATTCGGCGGCTTTGCACTGCGGGCCAATTCGCTTGGCCATCTGGAGCAGATTGAGAGCTACGCCCCTGGCCATCGGGTCAGATTTGGAAACTTGAACTACACGGCTGATATCCGCGGATACTTGATCTTCGACGGATTCGAGCCCATGCCGAACGCGCCGCGCAGTCGCGACGAGCAAGATGTAACTCTGTCGTCGGATAGTGTTCGAGATATTGCATCCGCAGTTACTCCGGCCTTTAATCCGGAGCAAGTCGCGCCATCCGAGAGCGGAGGGATGGACCCCGCCATGGAGGCCGCACTCTTAGTGGCGATAGAGCCGGATGCTGACTTCACCCTGTACGAGAGCCGTGTCGCCGAACCACTGGATTTATCCCCGGCCACGGACTCCGAGCCGCCTACATCTGTGCCTGGAAAAACCGACGGGGCACCGATCATGGAGTTCACCTCCGCAGATATCTTTCAGCACTCACCTTTTGGAGATGTGCTAAATTCATTAAGGTCTCTCTCCCTGTCAGGAGAACCCTGGCCGAACTATGTCCGGCTAGAATGGGATGTGGACGATGAAGAAATTCGCTGCCCACCCACCACCCACTTAGTAGCCACTGTTGACGACTTAACCGACATGCTCGACTTTGACTCCGAAGACATCAACGGTATGGACGATGATGCAGGAGACGAGCCGAAACCACCGCCCACAGGGCGCTGGACCGCTACTTCATCACATGACGTATGCATGGTGGACACCCCCAAAGAAGCCAATGGCGATGAGAAAGCGGTGGATGACCCCTCCAAGAGGCAACCCAAGTGCCGACGTCAGCGGCGCCGCTCTAAGTCCCGCCACAGCAAAAAACAGCGATAATAATAATCCACGTGACTCGGGAAGAAACGACAACTGCACACAGATCCGACGTCCAAACATGATGACGCCAAAGATACGCCTCATCGATCCCCGTCTAGGGGAGAAAACAGTACAGACGAAGATGCACCCATCATCGCGGAAACACACTTGGAGCAAGAGAACCTCCGCAATAGGCTTATTTCCATAGCGAGAAGCCTGAAGAAACATAAGCAAAGGCTCAAGGTCGCACAAAATACGCTCAACAGCAAGTGGAACAAAGTAACAAAGTATGGTGGAAGTTACCATCCAAATAGCTATCCAAAGCGCAAGCTATTACCGGAATTCGACGATGAGGCCTTAGAGCCCATATAGCCAAAAAGTGATACAGCCAACCAGCCGGATTAACCACCATGTGAACGCGATAGAGCGGCTAACAATGTCACGCATAAGTCAACACACGATCTACGTGAGAACTTGCGTCACAAATCTGGCGCGACCAGATCTATCTATGGATCTAGGAAGCGCGCTACGGTACACAGCCAACACCGAATACTACAACTGTCCGAACACCATGGCGCATCCCAATACAGGGTGCTGCACACCCCTTATGTTTCACTGATGAGGTGTTGGATCACGAATTCCCAGAGGGATTCAAACCGGTGAACATAGAAGCGTATGACGGAACCACAGACCCTGGAGTCTGGATAGAGGACTTCATCCTCCACATCCATATGGCTCATGGAGATGATCTCCATGCCATTAAATATTTGCCCCTCAAGCTTAAAGGGCCAGCTAGGCACTGGCTGAAAAGCCTCCCCGAAAACTCAATTGGAAGTTGGGAGGAGCTCGAGGACGCTTTCCAGGCCAATTTTCAAGGGACTTATGTCCGGCCTCCGGATGCAAACGATTTAAGCCATATAATCCAACAGTCCGGAGAGTCCACCCGAAAGCTTTGGAACAGGTTCCTCACCAAGTAGAACCAAATTGTCGACTGTCCGGACGCCGAAGCCTTAGCAGCTTTCAAACACAGCGTCCGAGACGAATGGCTCGCCAGACACCTCGGTCAAGAAAAACCGAGAACAATGGCAGCCCTAACAAGCCTCATGACCCGCTTTTGTGCGAAAGAGGACAGCTGGTTGGCTCGTAGCAGCACCAGCGACCCAAGCACATCTGAAGTTAGGGATGGCAATGGTAAACCATGATGCACCAAAAAAAAGCGTCGAAATAAAGAAGGTAGCCCAGATAACATGGCGGTAAACGCCGGATTCAGGGGCTCTCGACCAGGTCAGCGGAAAAAGACTTTCAAAGGTAGCAGAGAAGGACAATCTGGCCTAAACAAAATTCTTGACAAACTCTGTCAGATTCACGGCACCCCAGACAAACCTGCAAATCATACCCATAGAGAATGTTGGGTCTTCAAGCAGGCCGGTAAGCTAAACGCCGAACACAAAGGGGAAGAGACACCAAGCAAAGACGAGGATGAGCATCGCCAGCAAAGCGCCGGAGGACAGAAAAATTCCCACCAGAGGTTAAAACAGTAAACGTGATCCATGTGACAAAGGGGGGAAGCAATCACGCACCCCGATGCACACGCGCTATAAAGCCCGTCACCCCTAGGCTCAACCCCTGGTTGGCCTGCACGATCACTTTTGATCGTAGGGATCACAATACAAATATCCGGCGCGAAGTACTGACGGCCTTGGTGTTAGACCCAATAATAAACGGGTACCATTTCACAAGGGTCCTAATGGACGGCGGTAGTGATCTAAATCTGATATATCAGGACACAGTCCGCAAAATGCGGATAGACCCGACACAAATAAGCCACAGTAATACTACCTTCAAGGGAGTAATACCAGGCCAAGAGGCCCGCTGTGCGGGCTCTCTACCACTAGAGGTGGTATTCGGTTCTCCCGATAAATTCCGAAGCGAAACGTTAGATTTTCACATCGCTCCATTCCAAAGTGATTATCAAGCACTGCCCGGAAGAGCGGCTTTCGCTCGTTTTAATGCAATACCGCATTATGCTTTTCTCAAGCTCAAGATGCCCGCTCCACGAGGCATCATCACAGTTAGCGGAAATGCCAACCGTTCTTTACGTACGGAAGAGGAAGCGGCGGCTCTAACAGCCGCACACTAGACGACCTCACCAACCAGAAAAAATGATAGGTCGTCAAGACCACGGACATGGTTAGACGAGTCCGGCGTTCCATCATACATGTATGAGATTGGTTTTCGAACCATCATAAAACGATACCAGGGGCTTCCCGCGTGCAATTAGGGCCAGCCCGTCTCAACCAGGCCTCTCTGGAATTTTGATAATTCATTCTTATTTCTGGCACGACAACTTTCACCTAAGTTCTTCCTTTTGCAGGTGGCAATCGTGCTACACCCGTCCAGGAAACGGCACAACAGAGACACAGGCGCAGACGTGCAGCAGGGACCCGCCCAAAGGTTTCTTTTTAGATTAAGGCCCTGCGTAAACCTTTTTACTGTCCCTTGTTGCTGACATCCTCCGGATACTCCACACAACCGAGAAGGATGCCGGCGTTATTGGCATGTGGCCACGCCAGGATTTTGCAAGTACCTGGACACATGGGGTTAGTTATAAAGGGCATTGTTTAGCCCGGTATATGTTATAAAGACCAAACACCTTAGGGAGTGTTCGGCATCGCGAGTTTGGCCCTATATGCATCAGCTCCGAATCATGTCTTTGGTCAAATGTTGGGTTTTCCCGGCTCCCACATTTTGGTACCTTACATCCGTTATATCGGCTAAGGTAGCACTGGGAGTACTATTGCGATTGTGCCCTGCTTCATCCGGATGAGCACCTCAGTAGAGAAAGCCGAAAACTAACTGTCATGATATAGCGAGAGACTGGTCAACCACTCGATGACTAATCGGAATCTTCGGGATTCCTCCGAATTAATGAAGGGCCTGTCGGGTGCTAGGTGCGACATATGCCAATGGGTGGCTTATCATTGTGGGAGCCAGTAAGACGCCGCCGGTGCCTGGAAACGGGATGAGGCGAAGACATGCACGCCTGTGAATCTTACCCAGCTTCGGGGCTCTCCGTGGAGATAACACCCCTACTGCTGCTCTGCGGGGTCTCCGCATGGTCACTAGATGAACAAGTAGCTACACGGTGCTCCTTGAGCTGTTTGGCGAGAGGAGGAAGAAGGGCACGGCTTGCTCTCTTCTCCTCCCTATGTGGTTTCTGAGACCAGCAGGGATTGATCTCCCTTTGCATGGATGCCCCGGGGGGTTTATATAGGCCTACCCCCGGGGGTACAATGGTAATCCGGCTGGGCGCGGGGCCCAGCCGTCTGTGTCTACGCTCTCCGGCTTCTGCACCGGCTGCTGGGGCCTGCCGGCTAGTGGGTCCCGCCGGCTGCCTGCTCCTTGGTCGACAAGCAGGCCCCACTGTCAGGGCCTTGTCGGCGGCTGGTTACTGTTGCTCAATCTTGGTGGCGAGGGCTTCGCCGAAGTGGGCGTGGCTACAGTGCCGCCGCCCGGTGGGCGATCACTGTAGCCCCACCGCGTCTTGTCTCCTTAATGGGGCGTCTTCTTCGAGGGAAGTGGCAAGCCGGCTGTGGGGAGCCGACTCTATCTTGGGCCGACTGGGGAAGGTCTGGCCGCCTTCGGGTGTCTCTCTGCCCGAAGGGGCCCACCGCCCGTGGGCCGTACTGGTAGCCTGTCGTGGATGACATCAGGGTCAATGTGGCAACAGTGCTGCGCCGGACGGGTCATGGCCACCCGTACGGCGCACTGTGCCAGGCGTGCTCCGGGATTCCGGGGTGGCAGGCTTCACTGTGGCCACGCCCCGTCACATCGCCGTTATGTGGATGCAGACTTTGAGGGTACGATCTTGACCGCTTTATGGGAGCCGGCTTCTTGGAGTCGGCCTTCTCGCGGCCGGATTCTCGGAGCCGACCCTCCCATGGCTTTTCTTCATGAGGGCTGAAGTCGGGCCGCCTTCCGATAGCCGGCCTGGAGACAGCCGGCAAGGGGAAGGTGGCCCTGTGTCTTGGATTCTTGAGGGTCGAATCGGCTTGTAATTTTTTCAAAAGGGCCAGGGGGAGCCGGCTAGGCTACCCATATTTATTTACTCCGACAGTAGTCCCCGAAGCTGATCGAGCTTCGAGGCTGACAAAGGGACGAAAAGCTAGGTCAGCTTCCTATCCCGAGGGGCCGGCTTTGCTCGTGCGCGCCGTCTTCAGAAAAGCTCCATTTCTCGTAGGCGGGAACGCGGGCCAC
This sequence comes from Triticum urartu, assembly GCF_003073215.2. Taxonomy (NCBI): domain Eukaryota; kingdom Viridiplantae; phylum Streptophyta; class Magnoliopsida; order Poales; family Poaceae; genus Triticum; species Triticum urartu. Next base: position 198,596,141 of record NC_053023.1, read on the forward strand.
GTGGCGAGGAAATCCTGCCAACGCACGCGTGCGACGGGATGCCGTCGCAGGCCCGGGCCCGCCACTCGCAGGCCTCGGTCCGAGAGCGGATCTTCTGCGGCCCACATGGACCGCTCACCTTCCCGCGGCGGTTTTATTCTGCCATCAAGGCACAATAATCACGGGACGTGGGGGAGTGGGCGCAGTTGATCCCCACGTTCCCCCATGCCGCGCCTCCTCGGCTCCGCCGCGCGGTCTATAAGTAGGAGGAGGAGGGGGAGCGGCAGAGGCTCGCGCGCTCTCCCTCACTCCGCCCCTTCTCGCCCTCCTTCTTCTTCTGTTCGCCGCAGTAACTCTTTGCCGCGCCATTCCGCCGTCGCTTCATCTTGCTCCCCGCCGCAGCAATCCTTTGCCGCGCCGTTTCGCCGTCGCTTCGTCTTGCTCCCCGCCGCATTGCTCCCATGGCGCTGTCGAGCTCGTGGGATGGCTCCAACGTCCACGAGGACCACGTCGCGTTCCTCCGCCGGACGCGGCGTCTGCCCGGCGAGAACCTTGTGCGGGTTCGTCAAGCACCGGCGAGGGAGATTTCGCCGGCACCGGAGGAGGGCGAGCGGGTGATGTTTCGCTCGCACTGCCTGCGCGGCTTCGGCCTCCCGGCGAGTGGATTCCTTCGAGCCTTCCTCGAGTTCTACCACCTCCAGCCGCATCACCTCACGCCCAATGCGGTGATGCTGCTGTCGGCCTTCGTCACCCTGTGCGAGGGTGTTCTTGGAGTTCTCCCCACGCTCGAGCTCTGGGGGGAGTTCTTCCAAAGCAAGCTCGGCACCGTCGTCGCGGGCGTGCCCGCCCCCTGCGGAGCCTTCATTGCCATGAGGCGGGCGAGCAAGAACAATCTGTTCCCGTCCATTCCGCTGATCCAGTCAGTGAAGCTTTGGAAGAAGTCTTATATCTACGTGAAGAATGTCGCCCAGCAAGGCGACTACGTCAACCTGCCGGCTTACGTAGCCGGCCCGCCGGCTGGGAGGCAGCCTTCGTGGAGCTACCGGGCCAGGTCGCTATCTCAGGCCAGGAACGCAGCCGTCACCCAGCTTCGGGTGATGATCTAGTTGGAGGGCCTGACCGGAGCCGACTTGGTGGCCGCCTTCATGGAGCGCCGGGTTCTTCCGCTTCAAGGCCGGCCTCACATGATCTGCCAAATGAGCGGCCTCTTCGACCCGTGCCGGCTGAGCACCAGGGAGATGCCTCACGCAGAGGTGTCTTACATGGTGAATTATATCTCCAACTGCAAGCTCGCCGAGGATTGGCGATACGGCAAGGAGCCGTATTCCCGCGCCAACCCTCCGCCTGCTGTAAGTTCTTTCTTCTTTTCTTCCTTCTTTGTAGCCGGCCTCATGATAGTCGAATCTTGATCAATTGGTCTGCCTTTTGCAGAACCCTCTTCTCCCGCCGACAGCCGGGGCCGCGGGGGTAGAGCGCCAGCTCCTCCCCGACCGCACGGTGGACGACGTCGACGATCCGGACAAGGGAGCGGCCACCATGGAAGACACCATCGTGGGGGAAGGTGACGAGGCCGGAGGCGCAGGACTCTGGGCCAGCTTCGAGGACTGGCCGGATGACGACGAGGTCGAAGTCGCCCCGCATCGCCAGCCGGCGCCCGATCATCAAGGCGCGGGCTCGTCTGCCGTGCCGGCTACCCGTGGCGGTGCGCAGAAGCGCCGTGCCGCGTTGACCTTCTTCGGCAGCCGGCCGAAAAAATCCAAGGCCTCCACGGCGGCGACCAAGCGGGATGAGGCGGCCGCGAAGGCGGCCCGCTTCCGCAAGGCGGTGAAGCAGCCGCAGGCGATCTCTGCGTAAGTCGTCGAATGTCTTGCGTATATATTTTTTGTCTTCTTCGTCCGAAACTCTTCTAAACCTTTCTTTTCTTGCCGGACAGGGCGCCGCTTTCTCTCGAGCGAGGTCCTGGCGGCTCCGTAGTCGGGCCAACTGGAGGGTCCTCAAGCTCCCGCCGCATGGATCCCTGCGCTGACCTTAAGGAGGCCACGGAGCGGAACGCGCGGGAGGCGCAGGAGGAGCGGGAGGCGGCGGAGCGAAGGACCGCCCAGGCGACGAAGGAACAGGCCGACGCGGCGGCCAAGGCCCGGGCGAAGGCGGCAGCCGTGGAGACGGAGGCGGAGGCCTCGCACAACCGGCCTCCGCTGCTCGTTGTTCCCCTCCGCGCCGTGGCCCCCGACGTTCCCGTGCCCCCGTTGGAGGAGGTCGACCAAGGCCCGCCGGTGATGGAGAGGCGGGAGGACCCCGTGATCTTCGTGGAGGGGGCGTCGCAGACGGCGCCGACTGGAGCGGGCCAAAGCGGCCAATCAGCTGCGGCGCCAGAGCAGCCGTCCAGGGGCGAGCCGGCGGTAGGGGCCGACCTCGAGGTGCAGCCGGCATTGCGCCGGCGCGCAGGGGGTGGCGCCTCCGTGCCGGAACCTCACCGAGCAGCGGGCGCCAGCCAGACGGCGGAGGCCCTGGAGGCGGCCAGCGTCAGCACGTCCGAGTGGACTCCCAGCGGGGGGACGGGCGAGCTGAACGCGGCGGCCCAGGAGGTCCGGAACCGGCTTCAAGCTAAGGCTGCCTCGCTGCAGCGATACACTCAAGAGTTTCTCTTGACGCGGGCCGCCATCCGGGTGAGTCTTGTGTCCTTGGTTATTTTGCTCTTTCGATTTCTTCCGTGGGGGCGTGTCAGCGCACCCACTGGGTGTAGTCCCCGAGTTCCAAGCCGGCTGCTGTGCAGGCATCTTGGAACTTACTAGGTTCTGACAACTTAACTTATCCTTGCCTCCTATATAATCTTCCAAGAGTATCATAACCTTCACGCAGCCGCCTTCAACTCCCAGGCTCAGGAGCTGGGCCGGAGAACTGAGGACCTGACCAGCAGCCGGAGTGCGTGTTTGTCTCGTTCATCTCCTGTGGGGGTGCGTCAGCGCACCCACTGGGTGTAGTCCCCGAGATTCGGGCCGACTGCTGAGCAACCGGGTCGGATCTTCCTTGACGACTTCCCCTTATTAATTTTTCCTTTGTCTTCATGCTTGCAGGAGCCAACGCCGACTTGAGGGAGCAGCTCAATGGGGCCCAGGCCGCCCTTCACGCCTTGGTCCTGGAGCGTGACCGCCTGGTCAAGAAGTTGGCCGACCAGGAGGAGACCCACAAGGCGGCCCTGAAGAAGGCGCAGGATAACGAGGACGCCCTAAAGGCCGAGTTTGAGACGAAAGCGGCGGGTTGGGCTGAAGCGAAGCAGGCGCTGAGTGAGGGCTTCAGCCGTATCGAGGATCTGATTGATGGTAAGCCGCCTTCTTCACTCCCTGCTTGCCCTTTGATCCCTAATTTGTGTTCTGACTTGTGCTGCTTTTTGTTCTCTATGCAGACTACTTAACCAGCTACTCCGTCTTCGCCACCCAATCCATCGAGGCCCATCGCGAGGTACGCCGGCAGGCGGGGGCTGAAATCGTGCCAGACGCGAGCCGGACGCTTGAGGAGCAGCTCTTGGCGGTCCAAGCCCGGCTGCAGCCGGCTCACCGTATGCTCCGCCGCCTCCAGCGTGCCGGGGCGCAGGTGTTTTCCGCCCTCTGGCCAAGCGAGACGATTCCCCGCACCCCGAGTCGGACTGCCGACTGGCTGGAGGTGGCTGTTGGCCGCTTCGAGGCCTGGAAGGCGTCGGCAGCCCGGCTTGGAGCTGGGTGGGCGCTGGAGTTCGTCCGAGCCTGGTATCCGGGGCTGAACCTGGACCAGCTGCGCACCTGGCGGCTGGAGGCCGACGAAGAGTTGGAGGAGGTGCGGCCGGCTATCGCTCAGCGCGCTTCGATGATCGCCGAGTGTACTGACATCAACGTCTTCGCTCCTGAGATCAATGACGACGGCGTTGCCCAGCCGGAGGAGTGGTTCGGGCTGGACCCGGCAGCGGGTGAAGACTCGGCAGAGGAGATCGCCTCCAGTGATGAAGGCGAAGACGACGAAGGAGAGGACGGCGAAGACATTGAGCCGACTGGTGAAGTAGGCAGCCAACCTCAGCCTGATCATGCCTCCGGCAACAAGGCGCGTGCTAGCGCGCCCTCTGCGGGAGGCGGTGATCATGCGGAGGTTCGCCAGTCGGCCACTCCTCCAGCCGGCACTACCGTCTCCACCGACCTGCCCGACTCGCTTAGTCTGCCGTCCTTGTTTTTTCCTGCTTGTTGCCTTTTGAGCAACTTTATTAAACTTGCGCAGTTCCACCTGCTGGGGGTGTATTCGAACTATGTTGAATGCTGGCCTTTTGAAGGTCTTTTATGTAAATATTATTGTGTGTTTGGTTTCCATTCATGTATGCTTTTTATCCTTAGGCTGTTTCCTTTGCCGCCTTCCCCTTCTGGGAAGGCAAGTACTCGAGCTTTCTTAGATTGGAGCGAGGTGAATGGAAGCCGGCCGACCGGCTACTCTGGTAGCCGGTCGGCAGTGGGAGAAAAACCGGCTTTTGTTATATTAGTCCGTTAGTCCCTAGCCGTTTTTCGTGTGGGCACCCGTTCCTGCCCTTAACTCTTGCCAGCCGGACAGCCGGTTCTTCGAACTACGACTTTTGGCAAGAGAAGGCTTGGGAGCCGGCACACTACTTGTCTGACTGCGGGTAGGACTTCTAATATAACTCCAGGCGGCCAGTCCCCGGGCCGACTAGTCGAACCCGGTGCCGGACGGAAAAAAGTGAATGCAATGACAAGGCCATAAGCATGATAATTTTCATTCATAGACAAAAGATGGCACTCCCCGAGCTCTCCTCGGGGGGCCTATTGTCTCGTACTTAGTACAAAATTTAGCGTGATACATACTGCATTTCAACTGTAAAACCTTCGGAGGAGGTTGGCGTTCCATGGTCGTTCCGACTCCTTGCCGGAGTCATCTCTCTTTCGTGCCTTCGGCTTCTGCACGTCGATTAGGTAGTAGGAGTCGTTGCCTAAGGCTCTGCTGATGACGAAGGGGCCCTCCCAAGGGGCCGAGAGCTTGTGCTGGCTGGCTGTTCGCTGGATCAGCCGAAGCACAAGATCGCCCTCTTGGAAGGATCTTGGCTTGACCTTCCGGCTGTGGTAGCGGCGCAGGCCCTGCTGATAGATGGCGGACCGGCTGAGGGCTAACAGCTGACCTTCTTCCAGCAGGTCGACGCCTTCTTCTCGTGCTTCCTTGGCCTTGGCTTCCGTGTACATGGTTACCCGAGGCGAGTCGAACTCGGTGTCAGTTGGGATGACCGCCTCGGCACCATATACGAGGAAGAAAGGAGTGAAGCCAGTTGACTTGTTTGGTGTAGTGCGCAGACTCCAGAGGACAGCCGGCAGCTCATCGAGCCAACAGCCGGCTGAACACTCCAGTGGTACGATCAGTCGGGGCTTGATGCCGGAAAGGATGAGGCCGTTGGCTCGCTCGACCTGGCCGTTTGACTGCGGGTGGGTGACGGACGCTAGGTCCAACCGGATGCCTTGCGTCGCGCAGAAACGTGCCAAGGCTCCCTTGGCGAAATTCGTGCCATTATCGGTGATGATGCTGTGTGGCACACCGTACCGAGTTGTTATATCTGCGATAAATGTCATGGCAGTCGGCCCATTCAGCTTCTTGATCGGCTTTGCCTCAATCCATTTGGTGAATTTGTCCACGGCGACAAGCAGATGTGTCATGCCGCCGCGCGCCGTCTTGAATGGGCCCACCATGTCTAGTCCCCAAACGGCGAAGGGCCAAGTGAGGTGAATGGTCTTGAGTGCTGAAGCCGGCATGTGTTGCTTGGAGCTGAAGAGTTGGCACCCTTTGCAATTTTTAACTAACTCCTTGGCGTCATCCAAAGCAGTCGGCCAAAAGAAACCATGGCGGAAGGCTTTGGCGACGAGTGATCTTGAGGCCGCATGGTGGCCGCATTCTCCTTGGTGGATGTCTCTGTGGATTGCAATGCCCTTCTCTTGCTCGATGCATCGCTGGAGGACTCCAGTGACACTGCGCTTGACGAGTTCTCTATTGACGATTGTGTATGCTCCGGCTCGGCGCTGGACTTGTCTTGCCTCTACTTCATTAGCCGGCAGATCTTGGTTTATTAGGAAGTTGAGGATGGATTGAGCCCATGACGGAGCTGCGACTTCTTCTATTTCCAAAACGGCTACTGCGACCAGGGCGGGCGGGCTCGGCGGTGAAATGCTAGAGTCGGCCGCTGCCTTTGTGTTGGTGTAGTCTCCGGGCCGACTACCGCAGTCCCCGAGCCGGGTGAGGCAGTCCCCGGGTCGGGCGTAACTACGGAAGTCCCTGAGCCGCCTGCTGATACCCCCTGGCCGACTATCGAAGTCCCCAGGTCACCTGCTTGGTTCTTCGAGCCGGCTGCGTCGGGGTCAGGCGGCACGAAGATGGAATCGGACTCTGGAGACGGCTTGATAGACGGCTTGAGGAGGCGTTGTAGAGAGACACCGGTTGGTATTGCTTGCCGAGTGGAGCCTATTCGAGCGAGGGCATCAGCTGGCTCGTTGTCGGCTCGTGGTACGTGGAGGAACTCACATCCTTCAAAATACCCACTGATCTGCTAAACGAGGAAGCGGTAGCTTGCCATATTTGCGTCCTTGGCATCCCAGTCGCCGGATGATTGCTGGACCACCAAGTCCGAGTCGCCATAACATAGGATCCGGCGAATGCCGAGTTCTTTGGCAAGCCAGAGCCCGTGTATGAGCGCCTCGTACTCGGCCACGTTGTTGGAGGCGGCAAAGTGAATTGGCAGCGTGTATCTGAGCTTGTCGCCTTTGGGAGAGGTGAGGATGACGCCGGCTCCCAAGCCGGTGCGCATCTTGGACCCATCGAAGTGCATGCGCCAATGAGTGGAGTCGGGAGCCGGCGGTAGGTACTGGGTCTCGGCCCAGTCGACGAGGAAGTCGGCCAATGCTTGGGACTTGATGGCGGTGCGAGGCTGGTAGAAGATCGTATAGGGGGCAAGCTCGATGGCCCATTTCGCCACCCGGCCGGATGCATCCCGGCTGCCTATGATCTCGGCCAGTGGGGCGGTGCATACAACCGTGATGGGATGCTCTTGGAAGTAGGGCTTCAGCTTCTTGGCGGCAAAGTACACGCCGTAGCACATCTTCTCGTAGTGCGGGTAGTTCTGCTTCTAGGTAGACAGCACCTCGCTCAAATAGTACACCGGCCTCTGGACCGGCTGGGCTCGACCTTCTTTTGGGCGTTGGACTACGATGACGGTGCTGACCACCCGGCTGGTTGCGGCAATGTAGAGGAGCATGGGCTCTTTCTCAGTCGGTGCCGCCAGGATAGGCGGCGTGGTCAGCATCTTCTTCAGCTCGTGAAAAGCTTGATTGGCTTGGTCATTCCACTCGAAGTGGTTGGTCTTCTTCATGAGGCGGTAGAGGGGAAGAGCTTTCTCTCTGAGCCGGCTGATGAAGCGGTTCAGGGAGGCCAAGCATCTGGTAAACTTCTGGACGTCTCGAAGTTTGGTGGGAATCGCCATTCTCTCAATGGCCTTGATCTTTACTGGGTTGCATTCGATGCCGCGTTCGGAGACCAGGAAGCCTAGGAGCTGGCCGGCTGGCACTCCGAACACGCATTTCTCGGGGTTAAGCTTGATTTGGAACCGGTGTAGGTTCTCAAATGTTTCCTTGAGGTCTTCTAGCAAGGTGTCGCACTTCTCCGTCTTCACCACAATGTCGTCTATGTAGACGTGGGAATTTCTGCCGAGTTGTTTGAGGAGGCACTTCTGCATGCAACATTGAAAAGTGGCACCGGCATTTCTCAAGCCGAATGTCATAGTCAGGTAGCAGAAGGCTCCGAATGGCGTGATGAAGGCGGTCTTCAGGCGGTCTGCCGGATCTAACTTTATCTGGTGATACCCTGAGTAAGCATCCAAGAAACTCAACAGCTCGCATCCGGCCGTAGAGTCTATCACTTGGTCAATCCTTGGCAGGGCAAAGGGATCTTTGGGGCAGGCCTTGTTGAGGCTCGTGTAGTCTATACACATGCGCCACTTGTTGTTCTTCTTTAGCACGAGGACCGGGTTGGCGAGCCACTCTGGAAAGAAAACTTCCATAATGAAGCCGGCTGCCAGAATCCGGGCTATCTCCTCTCCCACAATCCTGCGTTTCTCCTCCGACAGTCGGCGGAGGGGTTGTTTGACTAGCTTTGCGTCTTCTCGGACGTGTAGTTTGTGCTCGGCGAATTCCTTTGGAATGCCCGGCATGTCCTTGGGGACCATGCAAAGATGTCCCGATTCTCACGGAGGAAATCGGCGAGCTCGCCTTCCTATTTGCTGTTTAGGTTTGCCCCGATGACGGCAAACCTCTCTGGGTGCTCGGGGTCAAGAGGTATCTTCTTCGTCTCCTTGGCCGGCGGGAAAGATCCTTGAGCATCATGCTCCTTGGGATCGGGGGACAAGGCCAACTGCTCGCCGGCCATGGCCACGACTCGGTCCAACATCTTCTTTTCTTCGGCAATCACAAGGGACTTGGCCAGCAGGCTGCTGGCTGCTGCGCACTCAGAGGACTTCTTGTAATCGCCGGCTACGGTGATGACGCCTTTGGTGGTCGGTATCTTCATCTTGAGGTATGCATAGTGGGGAACTGCCATGAACTTGGCCAAGGCAGGTCGGCCAAGCAATGCATGGTAAGGGCTCTCTAGGTCCACCACTTCAAACCAGATCGCTTCCCAGCAGAAATGCTCCTTGTCCCCAAAAAGTACATCAATCTTGATCTTGCCAATGGGGGCGCAGGACAGGCCGGGTACGATGCCATGGAACACAGTCCGAGTAGGCATGAGTTGCTTCGTCTTGACATTCAGCTTCTCCATGGTGTCATGGTACAGGATGTTGATGCTGCTCCCGCCGTCTATCAGCACGCGGGAGAATCGGGCAGCGCGTCTATCCATTGCAAGGGTGGCATCCAAAACCAACGCATAAGAGCCGGGAGACGGCATCACCTCTGGGTGGTCGGTCCGGCTCCAGCTGATAGGTTTTTCTGACCAATGCATGTGCTCGGCGGGGTTGGCAGCAACCATGCTGACTTCTTGGTGCTCTCGGCGTTTGCTGTGCTGGTCTTCGGGCTGACTTGTAAAGATGATATAGGCGGCATGCTCGTCGGGGAACTCATCGTGCACGGCTCCGACTGCGGGCCGAGCGGCCGGCGGCTGCGGAGCCGGAGGCGGCGAACCGGCAGGCGGAGGCGGTGCGAGCCCTTCGCCTTTAGAGATTCGGGTGAGCCAGTGGCACTTCCGGGTCATGTGGTTCGACGGCTTCGCGCCGCTGTGGAACTTGCACGGGGCGTCGAGAGTCTGCTCGTAGGAGAAGGCCGGCTGCCAAGCCGGCTTGCCGCCCCTCTGCTTCTTGGGTGCGGGCCGCGCTTCGGGCTGCTCGTCTTCGACTGTGGAGGGCGGCACCGGGCCCTTGCGCTTGTGGTTGTTCTGGTGGGGGCGTCGGCCGGAGTCCCCAGCCGGCGTCTTGGGCGCCGGGTTGAGTACCTTTCCGGACGCGTCTACCCGGAGTTCGGTCTTCATCGAGGAGTCAGCGGTGGCGTACTTGTCTGCTATGATCAGAAGCTCGTCGAGGGTAGTCGGCTCATCGCAGAGGAGCTTGTGCTTGAGGAGGGTGCCTTCTCGGCACCCGGCAGTGAAGTATTCTATGGCTTGCACCTCGTGCACCCCTTCGCAAGAGTTGCGGAGCTCGGCCCAACGCGTGAGGTAGTCGCGAGTGGACTCGGCGGGGCCTTGTATGCACAAGGAGAGCTGTCTGGGCTTGGGAGCCCGCTTGTAGGTGCTGGTGAAGTTGCGGACGAAGGCTTCTGTGAAGTCTAGCCAGCTGTTGATGTTGTATGTCTTGAGGCTGTTGAGCCAGGTCCGCGCCGTGCCCTGCAGCATGAGGGGCACGTACTTCACGGCAACACGCCTGTTGCCGTTGGCTATGCTAACCGCCATGGAGTAGTCGATCAACCAATCTTCCGGCTTCACGGAGCCATTGTACTTGGGTGTGTCTCTTGGGAGCGAGAACCCTTTGGGGAAAGGCTCGTCGCGGATGCGGGGGCCGAAGCAAGGTGGGCCGACATCGTCTTCTTCTTCTAGCGCCAGGGATCGCGCCAGGCGGTCGATCCGATGGCGGGCGTCGTTCTCGCCGACTCCTTCGCGGCGACCTAGCCGGCCGCTGAGAGTCGGATGCGCAATAGGCGGCGGGGTGGGATATCTCTCTCCACGGGGCCGGGGCGGAGGCGGGTTTCCCTGCCACTCCATGGCCCGGGGGTGGCCTTCTACGTCTCGCTCGATGGAGATTCGGGTTCGGCTTCGGCTGGCAGCCGGTTCTTTCTCGCGCTGCGCGCGGGTTTTACCCGTAGTCGGCATCCGGGACGTCGTGCCGTAATCTCGGCGCGGGGGAGGGCTTTCCGCGTGACCATCACCTCGGTGGTGATAGCGTCACAGCCATTGGCTCGGGGAAGCGGATCGCTGTAGATCGCGACGTTGGTGGGGAACGTGTCAAGTGAGGCCGTGTCGGAGTCGACAGGCATCGGATCGGTGGAGCCAACCGACTCCAAGTCCACGGCAGGCTTGCCGGAGACGTGGAGCTGGCCGAGGAGGTTGACGAGGTGGTCGGTGCCCGTGTGGGAGGCGAGCTCGTCAGATATGAGAGTCTTTTCAAGGAGATCGGCGAGGCTGCTCGCCGCACAGATGTTGGTGACGCCTTGTAGCGCGTCGTGGCAAGCGCCATCGGGCGTGCCGGGCTCGGTACGCTCGCGGGGGAGGAAGAGGGTTCCCGTCCAGAACAGGTCTCCGGACGGCGGTGCACCTGGCCCCACGGTGGGCACCAAATGTCGGGTGGTAGGTGCGACATATGCCAATGGGTGGCTTATCATTGTGGGAGCCAGTAAGACGTCGCCGGTGCCTGGAAACGGGATGAAGCGAAGAGATCTACGCCGGTGAATCTTACCCAGCTTCGGGGCTCTCCGTGGAGATAACACCCCTATTGCTGCTCTGCGGGGTCTCCGCATGGTCACTAGATGAACAAGTAGCTACACGGTGCTCCTTGAGCTGTTTGGCGAGAGGAGGAAGAAGGGCACGGCTTGCTCTCTTCTCCTCCCTATGTGGTGTCTGAGACTAGCAGGGATTGATCTCCCTTTGCATGGATGCCCCGGGGGGTTTATATAGGCCTACCCCCTGGGGGTACAATGGTAATCTGGCTGGGCGCGGAGCCCAGCCGTCTGTGTCTACGCTCTCCGGCTTCTGTGCCGGCTGCTGGGTCCCGCCGGCTAGTGGGTCCCGCCGGCTGTTGGCTCCTTGGTCGACAGGCAGGCCCCACTGTCAGGGCCTTGTCGGCGGCTGGTTACTATTGCTCAATCTTGGTGGCGAGGGCTTCGCCGAAGTGGGCGTGGCTATAGTGCCGCCGCCCGGTGGGCGATCACTGTAGCCCCACCGCGTCTTGTCTACTCAATGGGGCGTCTTCTTCGAGGGAGTGGCAAGCCGGCTGTGGGGAGCCGGCTCTATCTTGGGCCGACTGGGGGAGGTCTGGCCGCCTTCGGGTGTCTCTCTGCCCGAAGGGGCCCACCGCCCGTGGGCCGTACTGGTAGCCCGTCGTGGATGACATCAGGGTCAACGTGGCAACAGTGCTGCGCCGGACGGGTCATGGCCACCCGTACGGCGCACTGTGCCAGGCGTGCTCCGGGATTCGGGGGTGGCAGGCTTCACTGTAGCCATGCCCCGTCACATCGCCGTTATGTGGATGCAGACTTTGAGGGTACGACCTTGACCGCTTTATGGGAGTCGGCTTCTTGGAGTCGGCCTTCTCGCGGCCGGCTTCTCGGAGCCGGCCCTCCCGCGGCTTTTCTTCATGAGGGCTGAAGTCGGGCCGCCTTCCGATAGCTGGCATGGAGACAGCCGGCAAGGGGAAGGCGGCCCTGTGTCTTGGATTCTTGAGGGCCGAATCGGCTCGTAATTTTTTCAGAAGGGCCAGGGGGAGCCGGCTAGGCTACCCATGGTTATTAACTCCGACAGGGCCGATTCCTGGTCATGTATGTACGCGCCCCGTATTTGGATGAGCGCAGAAGTACCAGGGGCTATATAGTAGCCCCACTGTCAAACTCCTATGGCTAAGTGGAAGTGTTAAAGCAATATAGTCCGATTGCCTCGTTCGCTACGCTATAACCTCCTTAATGGACCAAGACATTGGATCAAGTGTGGATATGCATCTTTTGCGAACACCCCCGCATTATATGCATGGGGGCGGAAGCCGACGACTGCAAACTTTCAGGTTATATACATATATACATAAACGGCCGCACAGGAGGCGTCATAGTACTTTCAGGCAAAAGTATAAATACAGCCTTGATTAATTCAGAAAAACATTGTTTGTACAATGGGACTACATGTCACTGGAAAATAATATTCTTCGAGCACTGAGCCTCTATCGAATGAGCGCCTTCAAGGACTTCTTCAAAGTAGTGCTCGGCAGCCACTCGGCATATGGCCGAACCCTGTGCCGCAACAGTGGTGGCCTCCATCTCCGCCCAGTATGTTTTGACACGGGCAAGGGCCATCCGTGCACCTTCTATGCACGCCAATCACTTTACAGCATCGATGCGTGGCACATCATCAGGGAATTGTTGCACTAAGCTAAAGTAGCTATTCGGCCTTGGCCCTCCCGGCCACAGATGATCCACAGCGGACCTCATGGCAAGTCCAGACAACCTATGGAGCTTGGCCCAACCAGTCAATCGCTCATTCAGCAGCAGCGGACGGACTGGAGCGTGAAACTATTACCAGAACAGCTTTTCCACTTCGGGACCTTTCTGATCCTTGAAGTACTCGGCTGCATCAGCAGCACTTGCAGCCAAATCCATGTACGCAACAATAAGGGCTTCCCAAACACGATATCTGCATCTTGATTCAGCTCCTCCTTCCTCGCTCTAATTTTGGAGCGGGCTTCCTTGGCAGCCACCCGGGCCTTCTCCAGATCCGTCGCCTTCACCCTGTTTTCTTCTTCAAGAAGCTGGTAATGGTCAGCAGCATCTTTTAACTCTATAGCCATCTTGGCTATTTTTTCCTTGCTCTCGCAATGTGCGGCCTGTTCGGCCCTTAACTCTTCGGCCGCCTTTAAAGCGGCCGCATTGCTACTCCTTGCTTGCTCCTTGGCTCGGGCAAGCTCCACCCGAAGGGTCTCCACGATGGCAGCTCCATCTACAGTCACAACATATTAAAGATACTGGCATCATGCTTCCCTTATTATGTGACGATCACCAGAAAAATCACTCACCCTGTGCCTCGTCAGGCCGCTTGTTGACAAGCACGATGTCGGCATCTGCCACATCCAGTTGCCGCCTTAGTTCGGCAAACCCATCAGTCTGGCTAGCCACCGGAGCTTCAACCACCTGCACATAAAGGTGGTCTGGTTATTACCTGGGACTATGACCCTCTCTTTGCCGCCGTTCTCGACGACAACCAGAGTCTCAGGGGCTACTATCTGCATGGGCATACCTAACGTATGCGGTACTGTTAAAAGCATACATTATTTCACGTACCTCGAAGCCTTTCAGCAGACTCATACAAGCTTCATGCAACCCGCTTTCAGCGGATGAAATCGTTTCAATTACCATACCCATTAGCGTACGATGCGCTTCCGAGATGGCAGCTTGCCTCAGAAGATCCTTCAGCGCGTCCGACCGCACACTGTATGGACCCTTGCTGTCGCTCTCCTTAGGAGCTGAATACTGGGGATTCTGGGAAGCCAAAGGGTTATCCTCTGGCCCTAGTACCCTTCGCGACGACACTTCAAGGTCGCCCGCTTCTTGAGCTGGGGAGTCCGAGGGAGGCGTTTCGCTCTCCATCATCTCCAGAAGAAGATTCCCCGAAGATGAACTTTGTAGAGAAGGGCTGCAATCCGGACTACAATTTATAAGCATCAGTTATTGTCTTCGGAAGTAAGGCAGGATATCTTCACTATTAAGTACTTTTTGTTTACTTACAGCTCGGTAGAGGGCTGATCCCCGCGCGGACATTGTGCAGCAAGAATACCCTCTGAGGCAGGACCCTCTGGCTGAGATTTCTTCTCCCGTTTGGAAACCTTAGTTTCTGGATCTTCAGAGGTAGTCCTCTTCCTTCCCCGGGGAGAGAGAATGTGAGATTCTTCCCCTGTGTTATCCTCCCTCGCGGAGGCGCTCATTCCCTCGGTTGGAATAGGTAGCGAAGGAGGCCCGCTTTCGCCCTCTTTATTCCCCCCTTCATCTTCCTTTGAGGGCACTAGACAAGGTGTTGGCTGGAGCATCTTTTCCAGCACCGGATTGTCCAAGCCCTCAAGAAGGGGGGACGAACACCGGATCATCTTCGCCTTTGTTATCCAGTCCTGGTCAAAGAGCGATTCTTCAGAATGATGTCATGATAAATAAAAGGACAATGTGTTCAGCCATGGGATTACTTACTTGGGCAGTGGGGCGGTTGCAGCTTAGGCCCACGTCCTCGGTGGTGTCCGGACACTCTATTTGGGGTCCGAAGAGCGATTTACATCTCCTCGTGCGTCATGCCGAGGAAATGCTGAATAGTGCGCGGTCCTTCCGGGTTGAATTCCCACATGAGGAGGGGTCGGCGTTTGCAAGGCTGGACTCGACGAACCAGCATAACTTGCATTACCATAACCAGACTAAAGTCTCCCTCGAAGAGAGCTCAGATACGGCTCTGCAGTACTGGCACGTCCTTGGCTGGACCCCAGCTCAGACCCCTGCTGATCCATGCCATCAGTTGTGGTGGGGGGGCCCGAGCGAAAGGTGGGGGCAGCTACCCATTTGGCACTTTGGGGAGCTGTGATGTAAAACCACTCCCGCTGCCACAATCCGAACACCTCTGGAAAGGAACCCTTTGCCATGGAGCGTCATCCATTTTGCTTATTAAAGCACCTCTGCACGCTGCATACTGCCCCTCGACCGTCTTCCGCTTCACATCGAAGGTCTTGAGCCACATGCCGAAGTGAGGGGTAATGCGGAGGAAGGCCTCACATACGACAATGAATGATGAGATGTGAAGAAGGGAATCCAGGGCCAGATCATGAAAATTCAGCCCGTAATAAAACATAAGACCCCTAACAAAGGGATCCAGAGCGAGGCCTAGCCCTCGGAGGAAGTGGGAGACGAACACAACGCTTTCGTTGGGTTCGGGAGTAGGGACGACCTGCCCTCGGGCGGGCAGCCTATGCGAAATTTCGGCAGTCAGATATCTGGCCTCCCTCAACCTCTTGATGTCCTCCTCCGTGACGGAGGAAGGCATCCACCAGCCTTGAAGGCTGGATCCGGACATGATTGAAGGTCCGAAGCACCTGACCTGAGCTCTGGGTGTTAGAACTCGAGGCGGGGGAAGGATTAGATTGAGTGCGCGCGGGGGGTGTGACGCCCCCGATTCAATCGTACACTAATCATACACGCAAACGTGTACGATCAAGATCAGGGACTCACGGGAAGATATCACAACACAACTCTACAAATAAAAATAAGTCATACAAGCATCATATTACAAGCCAGGGGCCTCGGGGGCTCGAATACAAGAGCTCGATCATAGACGAGTCAGCGGAAGCAACAATATCTGAGTACAGACATAAGTTAAACAAGGTTGCCTTAAGAAGGCTAGCACAAACTGGGATACGGATCGAAAGAGGCGCAGGCCTCCTGCCTGGGATCCTCCTAACTACTCCTGGTCGTCGTCAGCGGGCATCACGTAGTAGTAGGCACCTCCGGTGTAGGGGTCGTCGTCGATGGTGGCGTCTGGCTCCTGAGCTCCAACATCTGGTTGCGACAACCGGGTAGAAGGGATAGAGGGAAAAGAAGGAGAAAGCAACCGTGAGTACTCATCCAAAGTACTCGCAAGCAAGAAGCTACACTACATATGCATGGGTATCAAATGGAGTAAGGGTATCATATGTGGACTGGACTGCAGAATGCTGGAATAAGAGGGGGATAGCTAGTCCTATCGAAGACTACGCTTCTGGCAGCCTCCGTCTTGCAGCATGTAGAAGAGAGTAGACTGAAGTCCTCCAAGTAGCATCGCATAGCATAATCCTAACCGATGATC